>NC_088393.1:1690833-2032500 GCF_037993035.2 Macaca fascicularis
CGCATGGGGCTTACGTTTCCGCTTGCTGCCCGCTCCTCTGTCCCGCTTTCTCTTGGTGGATGGAAAGTGCTTCTGAATTAGCGACAGGAACACGCCTCTGAAAGTGAGACGCGGAGTTTATTCTCACACGAGGAGCGGAGGCCAGGTGGGGTTGCTCTCTGGAAGCTGGACGCCCCCCTGGGTCCCTGTGGGGGTCCCGGAGAGGGCCAGTCCTGGGCAGAGGGTCTCCCGTGGGGAGTGGGCTGGGGAGGGCTGGGGGCTGCCTGTGAGCTCTCCTTTGGCCAGCTGGTGTCACAGGGCCACCTCAGCCCACCAGGCTTCCCCCGCTCTGAGGAATGTGGCCGGATATGATGACGGCTCCCAGGACGGGGGTAAGGGGTAGGGTGAGGGGGTAGCTAGGGGCTCCCGGCCATGGGATACCAGGCATTGGGGAGCTCTGACACCCAGGCAATGGGGGGAGCTGGGGGGCTGCCGTGACCCTCCCGGGGCGTTCTCAACCCCCAGAGGAGAGGCTGGGGCTTCAGGGAGCTGGGAGGGCCAGCCCCTAAAATCCACAGCACCCTTGTTAAAACGGCATGGGGGCCGGGCGCGGTGGCTCAAGCCTGTAATCCCAGCACTTTGGGAGGCCGAGACGGGCGGATCACGAGGTCAGGAGATCGAGACCATCCTGGTTAACACGGTGAAACCCCGTCTCTACTAAAAAATACAAAAAACTAGCCGGGCGAGGTGGCGGGCGCCTGTAGTCCCAGCTACTCGGGAGGCTGAGGCAGGAGAATGGTCTAAACCCGGGAGGCGGAGCTTGCAGTGAGCTGAGATCCGGCCACTGCACCCCAGCCTGGGCGACAGAGCAAGACTCTGTCTCAAAAAAAACAAAAAAAACAAAAAAAAACGGCATGGGTGCAGGAAGCCTCCTTCTAAGACCCCTGGAGACCACGTCCCAAACCTTCCAGGCCCACCACACCTGGGATCCACCTCCACGCCTCTGCTTTAGACCTGGAGCAGAGCTGAAGGTCTCTGCGGCCAAGGCTGGGGTCCCAGCAAAGCCCACCCCAGCACCTCCTGCTGCTGGGGCCGAGGGGCAGGGTCGGTCAGGCAGCAGGTGGCCACAAAGAGGGGTGGCCACGAGCGCAGGAATCCCGCAGTCCCGTTCCCACCGTGACACTTACTCAGCGGCCGAGACAAAGCAGTCGAGGTGCCCGTCGTTCTCCCCCAGCACCTCCCGTGTGCGTGCCTCGCCTGTGGACTGCAGCCCGATGACCACACACTGTAGGACAGCAGAGGACTATGAGCCACCAGCCCTGCTATGACCACGCACTGTGGGACGGCAGAGGACCGTGAGCCACCAGCCCTGCTATGACCACGCACTGTGGGACAGCAGAGGAACCAGCCAGGCCTCAGGTGACGGCCACGTCCCTCACTCTGCCCCTGTGCTCGCCTCCCCAGGAGGGGCCCTGGCCCACCACAACACACACTGCTGGGTGGGGGTCTGCCGGCTTCCTGTCTCGGGATGGTGCGCTGCCCACCGTGTGGTCACTGTCTGCACTCCGGTGTTCCGACACCCTCGCTGGCTCAGATTGGAGGACGGACATCCGAGCGTCTCTCGCCCACCAGGGTGCAGCCCCCATCCATGTCTGGGGGGGGGCCAGGAAGGACCAGGCAGAAGAGCAGCCCACCCCTGCAGGCCTGCCTGCCCTCAGCCCTCGAAGGTCAAAGGCCGCAGCCGCTCACCTTGTCTCGCGCCAGCTCCTCTCGGGCCAGCTCCACCAGCCGGCGCACCTTGGCGGCGATGCACAGATACTTGAAGAAGCGCTGGTGCGCCGACCAGAACTGGCCCCACAGGGACTTGCGTGACTCCAGGCCGATCCAGTCGGCCGCCTGCTGGAACACGTTCAGGGCCTCAGCCCACTGCAATGACACATGACACGGCGCCCCTGAGCTCTGGCTCCTGGCTCCCGGCCCACCTGCCGCCAGCCCTGAGCAAAGCATCCCCACGCCTGGTGGAATTTAGGGCAGGATGGGGGTGCTGGGGGTGGGAACTGTAAGAGGCACCGCCTCTACCTATACGGTAAAAACCTGAAAAACCAAAACACCGGCCAGGCGCGGTGGCTCATGCCTGTAATCCCAGCACTTTGGGAGGCCGAGATGGGCGGATCACGGGGTCAGGAGATCGACACCATCCTGGCTAACACGGTGAAACCCCGTCTCTACTAAAAATACAAAAAAAAACTAGCCGGGCCTGTGGTGGGCGCCTGTAGTCCCAGCTACTCGGGAGGCTGAGGCAGGAGAATGACGTGAACCCAGGAGGCAGAGCTTGCAGTGAGCTGAGATCCGGCCACTGCTCTCCAGCCTGGGCCGCAGAGCGAGACTCCGTCTCAAAAAAAAAAAAAAAAAAAAAAACCAAAACACCAGTGGTGGGGAAGTTGTGCTGCAAACGGCACAGACTCAGCGCCCGCAGCAAACAGGCTCAGCTCCTTCCAACAACACAGTGTGAGCCACGCCTTTCGTTTTCCACCAGGGTCTCACCCAGGTGTGATCCCCACCAGGGGACACTGGGCATGTCTGGGGCCGGCAGTGGTTGTCAGGTTTGGGGGCTGGTCCTGGCATGGACTGGGTAGGCTGGGTTAGGGTGGCGGGGACTCTGGCCAGGGATACTGCTGCACACCCCAAAGTGCTCAGGACGGCCCTACCCCAGAGAGCAACCCGGCCCTGGGGGCTACGGGAGATGCTGGTTGTGTGACCTAAAGAAACCAGCGAACTGGCTGGACGAGGTGCCTCATGCCTGTAACCACGACACTTTGAAAGGCTGAGGCGGTCAGATCACCAGAGCTCGGGAGTTCAAGACCAATCAGCCTGACCAACATGAAGAAACCCTGTCTCTACTAAAAATACAAAATCAGCTGGGCGTGGTGACACATGCCTGTAATCCCAGCTATGCGGGAGGCAGAGGCAGGAGGATCGCTTGAACCCAGTAGGCGGAGGTTGCGATGAGCCAAGATCATGCCATTGCACTCCAGCCTGGGCAACCAGAGTGGAAACTCCATCTCAAAAAAAAAAAAAAAAAAAGAAAGAAAAACAGCAGCAAACATACAGGGCTGTTGGGTGGTTTGAGGAGGAGAAAACAGGACCTGTCCAAATACGGAGGGAACGACCAAGCCACGTGGCCCACAGCAACGTGGATGCTGAACACAGCTACGAGCCATGGGCCAGGACCTGGAAGCGAAGGGCTTGAGCACCACGGGAAGGGAAGTGGTGTCTGGCCACACCCCTCGTTATCACAGTCACGTAAAAACCCCGGTGATGGCTGGGCACGCGGCTCACACCTGTAATCCCAGCACTTTGGGGGGCTGAGGCGGGCAGATCACTTGCGGTCAGGAGTTTGAGACCAGCCTGGCCAACATGGTGAAACACTGTTCTCTACTAAAAAAGCACACAAAATTAGCCAGGCGTGGTAGCGGGCACTTGTAGTCCCAGCTACTCGAGAGGCTGAGGGGGGGAGAATTGCTTGAACCCAGGAGGCAGAGGTTGCAGCGAGCTGAGATCGTGCCACTGTATTCCAGCCTAGGTGACAGTGCGAGACTGTCTCAAAAAAACAAAAACAAAAAAAATCCCGTGACAGGACAGGGCAGGCTGTCACGTGACGAAGCCTGTGGCATCTTCAAGGCCATGAGGGTGCAATTTCACCCGGGAAATGCACAGGGGTCCCCGGGTGGGACGCCCAGGCTCACCAGCAGGGCTGCGCGGTTGTACACGCGCTCGAAGGCTGGGGCCAGCGGGATCTCCTCGATGCGGAAGGTGACGCCGGAGAAGCTGAGCTGGCGTGCGATGTACATGCCGCTGACCTTCATGTCCATGGCCACGATCTCCATGGCGCCCACGCCCCTGCAGATGGACACAGCCCCCGTGAGCACGGCCAGAGCCATGGGGATGGAGCCGCCGGGGAGCGCGAGGCAGAGTGAGTCACAGAGAGGGCAGGGTCAGCCAGAGCAGAGCCCCGGCGGCCACAGAGACAGCTGGCAGCCAGCCCTGGCGGGGGGGGCAGGAGGGGCTGCTGAGGGGCTGGCTTCCCTGGGACCACTGGGCAGCCCTAGGCAGAGAAACGAGTGACGCACATTTAGCACCTCTGGGTGCCAGGGAAGTGCACGTGGCAGTGCCAGGCCTTGCGCTGATGGTCCTGGGGCCTCCGCCCGAACCCCCACCGCCCCTCCACGTGGGCAGGAAGGGTACTCACCTCTTCTCGATGGCGTGCAGGAACTCCTCAAAGTTCCGGAAGGGGGTGCCCTCGCCCCAGATACCTAAGCGGCTCATGTAGATCATATTCCGAGGCTCAGAAGCACCTGTGGAGGGAAGCTGCCGTCAGCTCCCCAACCCAGGAGGGCCCAGGGGCCGGGTCAGGGGCCAACTAAGTAGGGACCGCCTGATGAGGGCCCCGCAGGGTTGGAACCATGGGCCTGGGGACAGCCAGCATGGCCTTGGGACAGGCGCAGAGATGCCCCAGCGTCCGAGGAGGAGCAGGGTGCAGATGGAGGCTGAGCATGCGTCGGGGATACCCCTTCCCGGGGACAGCCAGACAGACGTTGCTGTGAGTGGGTCACATGGGATCCGCACTGCCCCACCTGTGGCGCTGGCATAGACCACGCGGGCCAGGGGCAGCTTGTTCTGCAGGTCCAGCACGGCCTTGCCCATCTTGGTGGAGCCGGCGTTCTTGGCCTTGTGACACTCGTCGAACACGATCTGGGGCACGCGTGGGTTAAGGAGTGTTCTGGGTGACCCCAGGAGCCCAGGTCCTGACCACCCAAGACCCCACCTTCCTGGTGGGGGGCAAACGCCTACGCTGCTGAGAACTCCACAAGGGAAGCTGGTCGGAGTGACAGCCGGATACCACGGGGGTTGGCGGGTGGGCGGCCCCTACACGACCACTAGATCGGTGTGGCCTGGGATGGCTTCTCCCAGACTCTAGACACCACGCACCGAGGACGGGGCCTCTGGCGAGGAAGAGTGGGCTCCATAAATTGCAGGATGTTGCCATCGGAGGAGGGTACCTGGAACCTGTTTTTTGTTTGTTTTTTTGAGGCAGGGTCTCGCTCTGTTACCCAGGCTGGAGTGCAGTGACACAATGTCAGTTCACTGCAAACTCTGCCTCTCGCATTCAAGTGATTCTCTTGCTTCCGCCTCCCAAGTTGCTGGGACTACAATGGGTGCCACCACCAGAGCCAGATAATTTTTGTAGTTTTGGTAGAGATGGTGTTGGCTGTTTGGTTTGCCAGACAGTCTCAAACTCCTGGCACCTCAAGTGACCTGCCCACCTCAGCCTCCCAAAGTGCTGGGATTACAGGTCTGAGCCACCGTGCCCGGCCCTAATTCTTTTTTTTTTTTTTTTGAGACAAAGTCTCACTCTGTCACTAGGCTGGAGCGCAGTGGCGTGATCTCGGCTCACTGCAACCTCCGACTCCCTGGTTCAAGCAATTCTTCTGCCTCAGCCTCCCGAGTAGCTGGGATTACAGGCGTGCACCACCATGCCCAGCTAACTTTTTTTTTTTTTGAGATGGAGTCTCACTCTGTCACCCAAGCTGGGGTGCAGTAGCTCAATCTTGGCTCACTGCAGCCTCCGCCTCCCGGGTTCAAGCGATTCTCCTGCCTCAGCCTCCTGACTAGCTGGGATTACAGGTGTGTGCCACCATGCCTGGGTAACTTTTGTATTTTCAGTAGAGATGGGGTTTCACCATATTGGCCAGGATGGACTAGAACTCTCGACCCTGTGATCCACCTGACTCGGCCTCCCACAGTGCTGGGATTACAGGCGTGAACCACCACGCCCGGCCGCTCTGTTTTAATTCTTATTCTACAACTGAAATCATGGTGGCCCGTGTTAAAAAAGGATGTTGGAGAACACTTATCTATTTTACAGAATAAAGTCCTGCCTGCTTAGAAAACAATTATGTATCTACCTAAACTAGAAAATCAGGTGTAGTGGCTCATGTCTATAATCCCAGCACTTTGGGAGGCCGAGGAAGGAGGATGGCTTGAGCCCATGAGACCAGCCTGGGTAACATGGCCAAACCCCATCTCTACAAAAAATATAATAGTTAGGTGGGCATGGTGGCATGCACCTGTAATCCCAGCTGCTCAGAGGCTGAGGCAGGGGAAATCACTGAGCTCAGGAGGTTGAAGGTGCCGTGAGCCGAGATCGCGCCACCGCACTCCAGCCTGGGGAACAATGAGACTCCGTGTCAAAAACAAACAAAAAAAACTAGAAAACACTGAATTTTTTTTTTTTAATTTAGACGGAGTCTTGCTCTGTCGCCCAGGCTGGAGTGCAGTGGCGCAATCTCAGCTCACTGCAAGCTCCGCCTCCCGGGTTCACGCCATTATCCTGCCTCAGCCTCCCGAGTAGCTGGGACTACAGGTGCTTGCCACAACGTCCGGCTAATTTTTTGTATTTTTAGTAGAAGCGGGGTTTCACCGTGTTTGTCAGGATGGTCTCGATCTCCTGACCTCATGATCTGCCCGCCTCCGCCTCCCAAAGTGTTGGGATTACAGGCCTGAGCCACCGCCCCTGGCCCCTTAATTTTTTTTTTTTTTTAGACGAGACGCAGTCCTGCTCTGTCGCCCAGGCTGGAGTGCAGTGGCGCGATCTCGGCTCACTGCCACCTCCGCCTCTCGGGTTCAAGTGATTTTCCTGACTCAGCCTCCTGGGTTGGCCAGGGTAGTCTCAAACTCCTGACCTCATGATTCACCCACCTTGGCTTCCCAAAGTGCTGGGATTACAAGGGTGAACCACCTGGCCTGGCCATATTCTTAATATATATATATATTTTTTTTTTTTTTTGAGACGGAGTCTCGCTCTGTCGCCTAGCCCAGGCTGGAGTGCAGTGGCGCGATCTCGGCTCACTGCAAGCTCCGCCTCCCGGGTTCACGCCATTCTCCTGCCTCAGCCTCCCGAGTAGCTGGGACTACAGGCGCCCACAACCGCACCCGGCTAATTTTTTGTATTTTTAGTAGAGACGGGGTTTCACCGTGGTCTCGATCTCCTGACCTTGTGATCCGCCCGCCTCGGCCTCCCAAAGTGCTGGGATTACAGGCGTGAGCCACCGCGCCCGGCCCATATTCTTAATATTTTAAGACAAAAGAAAGCAAGTTCCAGGAAAGCAGGCTGAGGAAGGAAAACTGGGAGAATACAAATTAAACGGCCGGCCCTGCCACCACGCCACAGCTCAGCGAGGGGTGATCTCAGTGTTATCGCTGTTTCGTTGATTGTTGCACGCAGATTGTTCAGCCGGGCGCTGAAGACACCAGCAGTCTCTGACTCCCACCCTCCTCTCCCACTCCTCCATCCTCCCCTCTGACCCCAACCCTGCCCTCCCCTCCCGACTCCCACCCTCCTCTCCCACTCCTCCATCCTCCCCTCCCCTCCGACCCCCACCCTGCCCTCCCCTCCCGACTCCCACCCTCCTCTCCCACTCCTCCATCCTCCCCTCCCCTCCGACCCCCACCCTGCCCTCCCCTCCCGACTCCCACCCTCCTCTCCCACTCCTCCATCCTCCCCTCTGACCCCAACCCTGCCCTCCCCTCCTGACTCCCACCCTCCTCTCCCACTCCTCCATCCTCCCCTCTCCTCTGACCCCCACCCTGCCCTCCCCTCCCCTGACTCCCACCCTCCTCTCCCACTCCACCATCCTTCCCTCCCCTCTGACCCCCACCCTGCCCTCCCCTCCCCTGACTCCCACCCTCCTCTCCCACTCCACCATCCTCCCCTCCCCTCCGCCCCCATCTGGCCCTCCCCTCCGCCCCCATCTGGCCCTCCCCTCCGCCCCCATCTGGCCCTCCCCTCCCGACTGCCCCCAGCAGGATACGACGCCCTCGAAGGCCTCCCCACACCAGTCCAGGATCTGCCGGAGGCGTGTGCGGTGCTGGCCACCGGCCTGGCTCTCCCCAATCAGGGCGGAGTAGGTGGCGAAGAGGACGCCCTCTGAGGTAGTGGTGTCGCCGTACTTGATCTGGGGATGCACAGAGCAGGTGTGGGATGGGGCCCTAGCTCAGCAGGCTCTGGACCTGGGTCTGGGTCTCCCTATCTGTAGGAGGTGCTGAGCAGAGCCTGTCCCGGTTGCCGGCCCACCCAGTTGAGCGGCCCCCACCGACCCACCTTGCCCCCTACTTTGCCGAGCACAGCCCCTACCTTGCTAAGCGCGTGCACCGCGATGCCCGTGGCTTCGATGTCCCGCAGGTCGCGCTCTGCGTCGTATTTGAGGTCGTTGGAGACGCTGAACCTGCAGGGTGTGGGTGTCAGGGGTGCCCACCCCTCCCCCTCACCCCTGCTCCCACCCCCTACCCCAGGCAGGATCTCACCACAATGCCTTCTTCCGGCCGCGCAGGTGGTTCTCCAGGATGACTCCGGCCACCGTCCGGCCTTTGCCCACGCCGGCCCCGTCGCCGATGAGAAAGCCGGCGCGCTGCCCACTGGGGAGCAGGACCTCGTGTTGCTGTGGCCGGAGGGCAGACGTCAGGGCCTGGGGGTGCCGGCCCGGCTCCTCCCCAGGGGCCTCGCAGACACAGGCTGGGCTGGGGTGGGGACACGCAGTCACCTGGCAGGCGTAGGTGATGGCCTCTAACTGCAGGGCAGACAGGGCCCCGCTGTCCAAGGGCAGGGCCAGGGTGTAGGTGATGTCTGGGGGCGGGACGCTGGACAGTGTGCTGGTCTCCACCACGCGGTCTGGGTGCTGCTTCCCAATCTTGGCTGGAGGGGCAGGGATGGACGCAAGGTAAATAAGGGTGTGGCCAAGGGGCGACCAGGGCCGGTTATGGCCGGCTGGGTGGGTCTGGGGCATGGCCAGAGCTGGCGGGGCAGTTTGGGGGCATGGCCAGGACTTGCTGGGCAGGTCAAGGGAGTGGCCAGGAATGCCTGGGTGGAGGGTGGTCAGGGTGGGCTGGGTCGGGGCGGCCACAGCCTGCTGGGTTGGTTGGGGGCGTGGCCAGCGGCTTGTAGGAGGGGCAAATGCATGAAAATCCTCCAGTGCCTCTGAGGTTCCTTCTCACTCTCCCAGCTGTGAACCCCGGTTCTGTATAAGCCTGGATTGTAGAACCTGTCCCCAAGGTTCTCCGGCCCTCCCTGAAATTTCACATTCCCCCTGTGGGCTGTGCGGGCCGTGGTCACCTGCAGGGTTTCAGTCCCACAAAAGGATTTGAACCTGTCCCAGGGCCTGGTGCTGCCGGGCCACTCACACTTGGACGGCACGTAGTCAGCGTAGGTCTCCGTGTGCCCCAGCTCCTCCGCCTCCTCCTCCTCAGCCTCGTCCTCCTCCTCTGGCTGGCTCTGCACACTCTGCTCCTGCATGCGTGGAGGGAGCTCAGCAGACTGCAGGCCCGAGCGGCTGTGGGCACTGGGCTCCCCCAGGAGCAGGGGCCAGGCTGACCATGGGCAGCTGAGTGGGAGATGGCTCCCGGAGGGGGGAAATGGCTCTGTCTGCCCCTGTAGCAAGGTGCTCCCCAGGGCCTCTGTCTCCTCAGATGTCTCCTCTGCACTCCCAGATTCTAGGCTGGCCAAGGGCTCCCCACACTGGAGGTGCCTGTGCTGAGCCCTCTCCTTAGGTCCCGTGAGAGGGCAGGGGAGGGAGCCCTCGGCTGGGCCCAGCTCACCTGGTAGCTGACGAGAAGCGGGGTGCTGTGGGAGGGCAGAAAGTCCTCGAAGCCTGCAAATGGTCTGCTGAGCTGGAACAGCTGGAAGGGGAGCAGGATGTCGGCCCGGGCCAGACGGGACAGGTCACAGCTGGCGGGCCCTCGCAGCCTGGCCACCAGAGGAGGCTCCCCACTGCCCCGTCCTCACTCCCCAGGGCCCTGGGTCTTGCTCTCCTGCTGTTCTCAAGGTGACCCTGGTACCTCCAAGCCTCCCCAGTGGGCACCTCCCTGGGGCCTAAGGCTCACTCCTCCTGGCCAGCACCTGGCTGCCTTCCCACCGATGCCTGGTGCGCCTGCCTGGAGTGCCCGGGAGGAAGGTGCCCGGCTAGTTCTGACAGACGGCAGAGCTTAGTCCCACGGGAGCTGGCGGGAAGGCTGTGGACGGGGGTCTCATGGGAGTGACCCATGTGGACGGGGATCTGACAGGAGTGACCCACTGTGTGCAGTGCAGGAGGCCCTCGGGTCTGGGGACAAGGGGTTGGGAGCTCCATGTTGAGGGGGAAGAGGAGACAGAGGCAGTGGAGGTGGGCGAGCCTGAGCCTTGTCCCTCACCCGATGGCTCCCAGCACCCAGGGTGGGTAGCCCAGGGCGGTCCTGCACTCCCTAAGGACCCCCGCGGCCTCTGGAGGACAGCAGCTCCCCTGTGAGGGATGGGGGAGGATGCCTGCCATTGTAGTGACCACAGGACACGTCCTATTGTGGCCCCCCCTGGGGAGAAAGACTGCCCACAGCCTCATGCAGATTCACCAGGATAGGCAGTTGGCACTGTCCTCGGGGAGCTGACCCCAGGCCTGGGCAGCCAGGTGTGCCGGGCCTCTGGATGAGTCCATGGCCCACCCTGGGATCTCCGAACTGACTGGGCATGTAAAGCCTGTGAACGGGCGGGTCAGAGGGTGGTGTGGCCTGTCAGGCCCGCTGTCCAGACCCCAACACTGAGACAGGGTGGACCCCGGGACGGATGGCTGGGGCATGGTAGGGTCCAAACTAGGGTCTGTGTGATTCTGGAATATACCCACTCTTAAAAAGCAAAAATCCTAACGGTAATATGAGACATAAAAAATGTAAGTGTGGGCAGGGTAGAGTGGCTCAGGCCTGTAAATCCCAGCACTTTGGGAGGCCAAGGCCTCCCAGAGTGGAGGTCAGGATTTCAAGACCAGCCTAGCCAACATGCTGATACCCTGTCTCTACTAAAGATAGCAAAAAAAAAAAAAAAAAAAATTAGCCAGGCGCGGTGGCTCACGCCTGTAATCCCAGCACCTTGGGAGGTCAAGGCGGTGGATCACGAGGTCAGGAGATCGAGACCATCCTGGCTAACATGGTTAAACAAGAAATACAAAAAATTAGCCAGGCGTGGTGGTGGGTGCCTGTAATCCCAGCACTTTGGGACGCTGAGGCAGGCGGATCATCTGAGGTCGAGAGTTCAAGACCAGCCTGATCAACATGGAAAAACCCCGTCTCTATTAAAAGTACAAAATTAGCCGGGCGTGGTGGCGCATGCCTGTAATCCCAGCTACTAGGGAGGCTGAGGCAGGGGAACTGCTTGACCCTGGCAGGCGGAGGGTGCAGTGAGCTGAGATTGTGCCACTGCATTCCAGCCTGGGTGACAGAGCGAGACTCTGTCTCAAAATAAATAAATAAATAAAGATACAAAATTAGCCGGGTGTAGTGGTGCATGTCTGTAATCTCAGCTACTCGGGAGGCTGAGGCAGGAGAATCACTTGAACCCAGGAGGCGGAGGTTGCAGTGAGCTGAAATCGTGCCATTGCCCTCCAGCCTGGACAATAAGAGCGAGACTCCATCCCAAAAAAAAAAAAAAAAAAAGTGAGTGTGGAGAATTGGAAAGCGGAGAATCCAGGCCGGGTGCGTGGCTCAGGCCTGTAATCCTAGCACGGTGGGAGACAGAGGCAGAACGGGCGAGATCTTTTGAGGTCGGGGTTCCAGACCAGCTTAGGCAACATGGCAAAACCCTGTCTCTACAAAAAATACAAAAATTAGCCGGGCGTGGTATCGCATGCCTGTGGTCCCAGCTACTTTTGTGGGGCTGAGGCAGGAGAATCGCTTAAGCCCAGAAGGTCGAGGCTGAAAGAGGCTGAGATTGCGCCACTGTACTCCAGCCTGGGCGACAGAGTGAGATCCTGTCTCAAACAATAAATAAATAAATAAAAAAGAGAACCTCTTCTAGGCCTGGTCCCCCACTTCAACCTCAACATCCTGAGACGGGTGAGGTTTCTGCCCAAGCCTGCCTGAGCCTGGGCCAGGTTCTCAGCAGTGTGTGGGAACCACATAGCTAGTGATGCTCATGAACTGACTTCCACAGCTCCTGCGTTTTCTTTTTTTTTTTTTTTTTGAGACGGAGTCTCGCTCTGTCACCCAGGCTGGAGTGCAGTGGCCGGATCTCAGCTCACTGCAAGCTCTGCCTCCCGGGTTCACGCCATTCTCCTGCCTCAGCCTCCCAAGCAGCTGGGACTACAGGCGCCCGCCACCTCGCTCGGCTAGTTTTTTGTATTTTTTTTAGTAGAGACGGGGTTTCACCGTGTTAGCCAGGATGGTCTCGATCTCCTGACCTCGTGATCCACCCGTCTCGGCCTCCCAAAGTGCTGGGATTACAGGCTTGAGCCACCATGCCCGGCCAGCTTCTGCGTTTTCTAACACTAGGAACACTTGTGAAGATTTTCAAAGAAAGTGGAAGCGTGGCACAGGAAGGTTAGAAACCTCTACTCAGTTCCCCTCTCCTTTTTTTTTTTTTTTTTTTTTTAAAATTAACAAAACACAAACAAACAGATGCCACACGGGTTCCTGGAAGCCTGAGTCACCATTCCTGGTGGGGCTGGCGGGGCATTGGGTTTCAGATGTCGTCCTGCCGTCCACAGCAGGCCGGTCAGGCCCTGGTTGCTTTCCTCCTGCCCTGCCGAGGACCTGTGAGCTAGCTGGGAGGGCATGGGTCCCAGGCTGGGTGAAATGCCCCAGAGGGACCAGGCCTGAGCTGCCTACCGTGGCTGCGGAGTGCTCTGATGCTTCCTGCCCCGGCCCCCAAGCCTGTGAGTTCTGCTGCCCGGGTTGCACCCTTCCTGAGGGCCTGGGAGAGCGGCCGGGAGCGTGGGGAGGCCAGTGTGGGCCCTCACTGGAAGGCGCTCAGCCCCAGACATGTGTCCAATGTCTGCTCCCAAAGTCTAGAAGTTTCTCTCCTGGACAGGCCTGGATGGGGGAAGGGACTCCCCAGGCCTGGCTCCCAGCCACGCCTCCCTCACGGGACACCTCCACTGTGTGGTACTGGGCACGGCTAGAGCCTGGGCCCAAAGAACCTGGGGACCCTGCTGCCCTACAACCCCTGCTCTAGGCCTGGCCCACCCAGGTCCTCCAGGGCCTTCTCGGAGGCAAACCCCAGCCCCTCAGCCCCCCAGGATAACGTCCAACTCCCCACCCTGGGACAGGATTCCGCCAACCTCGCCCTCTCAGCTCCCACCTAGCGGGGACACGGCCACTGCTGACCCAGGGCACCATGGGGCTGGCAGCCACCACAGGTGCTGTTCCTCTGCCTGGACAGCCACGTTGCCTGGGCCTGCTGGGGACTGCCTCTCCAGGGGGCCCTCCCTGACCACGCTTCTCTGTCCTGTCACCTTCTGTGCTTCTCTAGACCAGGGACTCCCCGGTGCGGTGGACGTGGGGCCGGGTCCCTCGCGGGTGGGGCCATACTGGGCACTGCAGGGCGCTGGGCAGCGTCCTGGCCCCCCTCAACTCCATGCCAGGAGCCCCCCCAAGATGTGGTGGCCACAGATGTCCTGGACATCGCCTTCTCCTATTCAGGACACGAGAGGACCCTCACCTAACCACCTCATCCATGGCCATGGACGGAGCCGACAGTGACAGGACAGCCGGCGGCACGCGGACTCGGGGAGACTGAGACCTCGCCGGACCCTGTGGGTCCTGGGCTGGGGAGGCCATGCTGGTGGGTCGGGGCTGTCGGGGGGCGCCGGGCGCACTGACCTTGTCGTGGGTGGAGGGGGCAGGGTTCTCGTCCCAGATGGTGGACACCTGGTTGAGGCTGTCGGCCGGCAGGAAGTCGGGCGTGTCCACGATGTCCGACAGGGAGTCCACAGACGAGGAGAAGATGGAGATGTTGGAGAAGTCCTCGAAATACGAAGAATCCTGAAAGACAAGGCCAGGCCTGGTGAGTGGGGGATAGGAGACACCACAGCCCTCCACACACTGGAGCACGTGGGGACGGGAGACACCACAGCCCTCCACACACTGGAGCACGTGGGGACGGGAGACGCCATGGCCCCCCCACGCACTGGAGCACTTGGGGACGAGAGACACCGCAGCCCTCCTGGGTTCAAGCAATTCTCCTGCTTCATCCTCCCGAGAAGCTGGGATTACAGGTGTGTGACACCGTGCCTGGCTAATTTTTTTGTATTTTTACTAGAGACGGGATTTCTTCACCATGTTGGCCAGCCTGGTTTTGAACTCCTGACCTCAAGTGACCTGCCTGCCTCGGCATCCAAAAGTGTTGGGATTACAGGCCTGAGCCACCATATGACAGAGCAAGAGAGCGAGACTCCGTCTCAAAAAATAAAAAAAGAAATAAGCAGTGGGTGAGAAACACCAGCCCTCAGGGCCATGCAGGACGGAGTCCGACTTCTGCAGCACCTGAAGGGCAGCGATTTTGCAGGCACTCTGAGCAGCTTGGGGCTGGGGTAAGCCTGGTGCCATGCCCTCTGTGGGGGGCAGCCATGCCCAGAGGCAGGGCTCGCTATGGGGATGACGCACACACACGCACTGCCCAGTAGAGGAGATGCATGTGCATCATTTCTTTTTTTTGAGACGGAGTCTCGCATTGTTGCCGGGGCTGGAGTGCAGTGGCACAATCTCGTCTCACTGCAACCTCCGCCTCCTCAGTTCAAGCGATTCTCCTGCCTCAGCGTCCCGAGTAGCTGGGTTTACAGGCGTGCACGCCCGTGCCAGCTAATTTTGAATTTTTATTTATGTATTTATTTATTTATTTATTTTTTGAGACAGAGTCCCGCTCTCTCACCCAGGCTGGAGTGCAGTGGCACAATCTCGGCTCACTGCACCCTCCACCTCCCAGGGTCAAGCAATTCTCCTGCCTGAGCCTCCCAAGTAACTGGGATTACAGGCGTGTGCCACCATGCCCAGCTAAGTTTTGTATTTTTAGTAGAGACCGGGTTTCACCATGTTGGCCAGGCTGGTCTGAAACTCCTGACCTCAGGTGATCCACCTGCCTCGGCCTCCCAAAGTGCTAGGATTACAGGCATGAGCCACCTTGCCTGGCCTAATTTTGTATTTTTAGTAGAGATGGAGTTTCTCCATGTTGGTCAGGCTGGTCTCGAGCTCCTCGTCTCAAGTGATCCATCCACCTTGGCCTCCCAAAGTGCTGGGATTACAGGCGTGAGCCACCATGCCCAGCCACATGATGTCTCACGCCTGTAATCCCAGCACTTGGAGGCCAAGGCGGAAGATTGCTTGAGCCCAGGAGTTCAAAATCAGCCTGGACAATATGGCGAAACCCCATTTCTACTAAAAATACAAAAATTAGCTGGGTGTGGTGGCTCACGCCTGTAATCCCAGCACTCTGAGAAGCCAAGGTGGACAGATCACCTGAGGTCAGGAGTTCAAGACCAGCCTGACCAATATGGTAAAACCCTGTCTTTACGAAAAACACAAAAATTAGCTGGGCATAGTGGTGGGTGCCTGCAATCCCAGCTACTCGGGAGGCTGAGGCAGGAGAATCGCTTGAACCTAGGAGGCGGAGGTTGCAGTGGGCTGAGATTACGCCACTGCACTCCAGCCAGGGCGACAGAGCGAGACTCCATCTCAAGAAAAACAAAGAAAAAAATCAGGCATGTCGAGGGGGCGCTGTCTCTCCCGGGGAGCTGTGAGCTCCGTCGCCCTCACCTTGCTCAGCTTTGCCCACTGCCCACCCTGTCAGACCCAAGCACCCGGGTACTGATCACTAGGGACATTCAGGAACCTGCCCTCAAACAGAGACCCCACAGCACCCCCCAGCACAGAGGTGTTCATGCTGCCCGCCTAAGGCCCCGGGCCAGGTAGGGTGCAGCCTCCCACCCCAGGCAGGGTAGGAGCAGCCCACCTCCCAGAGCCTCTGGAGGCCCCGATCGGCAGGGTTGCGGAGCAGTTCCCCTACTGAGCCCCACAAGGGCCCTCTGAACACCGCCTACCCAGGCTGCAGGGGACCTGGTGACGCTGGCCTGTGGCCCGGACCCTCCGTGGAAGCATTTCCTGGGCGAGGTCAGGGGCCCCTGGGTGGTCGAGGCCCCAGCCAGGAGCAGGAGTGAGTTGCTATTGGGCCCAGAGCAGCCCAGGCCTTGGTGGTGCAGGGAGCGCAGGCAGAGCGGAGGGGAGCTCCCCTGACCCAAATGCGTGGGCCACACAGCGAGTCCTTCCCCGGAGCTCAGTGTGAAAAGAGGGAAGGGACCTCAGGCAGAGACACCTGCCCCATGCCCTCACCAGATGCCCACTGCCCAAGAAGACAGGACAACAGGGCCCTCCCGCCCAAGGTCCTCCTCCCAAAACTCCTGCCCCAGTCTGAGGAAACACCAGCCCGATTACTCCAGGGCGTCCACACCACCTGACCAGCCGCAGGACCACCCGGTGCCTCTGAAACACAGGCCTCTGAGAAACCGTCACAGCCCAGAGGGGCCTGAGAAGATGCCTAAACACCACGTGGGGCCCCGGGCAGGAAAGGACATGGGGGAAACTGAGGAAATCCAAGCAAAGCGTGGGCCTCGGTAGTTAACGGTGGCGTATGGATGTTGGTTCATCAGCCGTGACACAGAACAGCAGGGAGCCCGGGAGTGGGGGCGTGGGGACTCTCCACTGTCCCGGGCAGCTTTTCTGTCACTCTAAAACAGTTTGAAAAGTCAAAGTCAAGTTGGGCGTGGTGGCTCACGTCTGCTACTCAGGAGGCTGAGGCAGGAGGATCGCTTGAGCCCAGCTGGTCGAGGCTGTAGTGAGCTATAATTGCGCCTCCCCATGCCAGCCTGGGAGACAGAGCGAGAACCTATCTCCAAAAAAAAAAAGTCAAGTCAAGCAGGACGTAGTGGCTCACACCTGTAATCCTAGAGGAGCCAAGGTGAAAGGTTCACTTGAGCCCAGGAGTTCAAGACCAGCCTGAGCCACACAGCAAGACCCCATCTCCACAAAAAATATAAAAATTAGCTGGGCATGGTAGCATGTGCCTGTAGTCCCAGCTACTCAGGAGGCCGAGATGGGAGGATTGCTTGAACCCATTCGGTGGAGGTTGCAGGGAGCCGAGATGGTGCCACTGCACACCAGCTTGGGTGACAGAGCAAGTCCCTGTTCCCCAAAAAATAAACAAATAAAAGTGGAAGTCTAATAATGAGTGGGTGCTTGCAGCTTTCAGGCTCCAAGAACGCAGCCTCAAGGCCCTGCCCTGCTCCCCGTCTGGTCCTTCCCAGCACAGGACATCCAGCCAGGTGCATGAGCCCTTCAAGCCTTCACCTTTAGCAGGTGCCCTCAGTGATTAGGGACAGAGGAGACAGGGCTGGCCCTGTTCACATGTGGGAAGCTGAACGGAGCCAGGCCAGCTGCCCTCATAGTGGCTCCGTCCTCTGCCCACATCTGGATTTGACTCCTAGCAGCCACCAGCTGACCTCAGAAACAGCCCAAGTCCCACCCATGCCTATGTGTCCCTCTATGGCCCCTCCAGGCCAGCCCAGGCTGCTGCATTCTCCACCACATGCCCCCCCACACTCCAGCCTCAGCTCAGCGGACCTAGTGCCTCCCCGGGGAACCTGGGCCCCTCTGTAGTCTGCACCAAGGGCCCTCGGAGGTGACATTTGCACCCCTCACCGCCAGCGCCCAGTTCTGGGGCCCCAGGGAGGGCCGGGGCTGCCTGCTGTGGTTCTTGTCTCTGCAGCATTTCAGGAGCCCTGGATTGAGGCTGGCAAGACCTGGCTCTGCCCCATTCAAGAGCAGCAAACACAGCTCCTCCTGCCCTGGGCAGCCAACTCCAGACCTTACTCCAGAACTGACTCCAGACCTGGTGTGCTGCCCCCGTCCCGTGCTCCAGAACCCATGGGGAACCACAGAGCCACAGGGATTTGCCCGCCTGCGCTACCAGAGTCAACCCTGACCAGGCCCACCCAGCCCCCGCTCCCTGTGAGGGCCCCATGAGACACCCAGAGCCCCTCCACCTGAGGCTTCTCTAGAGGACAGCCAGGGGGCCCTATCCCAGGGGCAGAAGGAGGGGGATGCAGCCCTCCCGACAGCCAATGCCACTGTCACTGAGGGCCGGATCCGGGCTAAGCCCGAGTCCCCCACTCCGCTCGGGTCCCCCAGCCTATGCACAGGGAGCTGCTCCCAGCCCCAAGTCCTAAATCTCTGTCTCGGAACCTTCCGGCAGATTCCCTCTCGCTGCCAGAAGAGACGGACGGGGCGGGATGGGGATTTTTGAGAGCCTGGCGGCCTCGGACTCCAGGGTGAGATTCCAGCTGCTCCGGCAGGTGGCCCGGCCGTCCTGAATGGGGGTCCCACCTCCCGGACCCCTGCCCCCAAGGGCCTCGCCCACCCCGGGAGGGGAGTGTTACCTTGTTCAGAGCCTCGAACTGCAGCCAGAACTGCAGCTGGGACATGGTCCCGGCGCTCGGGGGTCCGGGGGTCCCCCTGGAAGCGCCGCCCGGGAGCGGCTCCCTCATGACCGCGGCGGCAGCCCCAGCATTGGGTCGGCTGGGGCGGACAGGGGCGGCTCTCCGCCCGGCTGCATTTGCATGTCGGTTTAGTCACGGCCGCCGGCGCCTACTTCCTCTAAGGCCGGGGCTGACTTTCAGGAAATGATGCCGGCCCTGAAAGTCAGGGCAATTACTGGCAGCGCGAGGAGAATTACTGTACGGGGCGGGGCGGGTCTGCCCGGGGCGCTGTCAACACGCACCCCCACCCGGCCCCGCCTCAGGGCCAGCCTCCTTTGGGGCACTGGGGGACGTGCAGAGTGCCCAGGTGGGCATGTTTCCCCAGACTGCAGAGAGCTGGGTTCCGTTCCACGGGGACCAGCTGCTGTTCCTGGTGCCCCCAAACCACAGGCAGGGAAACTGAGGCCTGGATGGCCCCTTCATCCATGCCATGGCCCCTCAGGCCAGGCCTGAATCCCCACCCTTCACCCAGTGCCCCACCCATGCCGAGCCCACCTCTTGCCCTGCTGCGCACCCCCTGGGGCTCTCCCCACCCCACCTCTGCAGACTGAGGTCCCTGAGAGGTCCCTAAGAAGCCCCTGCCGCGGAAGCAAAGTCCCCTCCCTGCTCTTTCCCTGCTGTCTGTGCCCAGGGGGTTCAGCGGGCCCTGTGGCCTCCCCTGACCTGGGGCTGGCATTGGGAGAGCTGAGCGTGGGCCCCTCCTCTCCAGGCTCTGGCCAGGCCCAGCCTCGGCCCCCTTGGCACAGCGGCGCGGGAACAAGTGGTAGGATCCTGGGAAAAGCACGTTCTTGCTTTGGTAGGAAACCAAGCGGCAATGATGCACTTGCCGGGGCAACCCTGGGCCGTGAACCCGCCAGCGGCCCGGCCACACTCTCGCCCGCACCGTGGGGACCTGGCCCCCGCATCACAGGGGCCCAGATACCGCGGGGCACACCCTGATGGGCCCCCACGCTGAGCCACAGGCGGTCACTCTCGGTGTCCTTGGAGGAGCTGGGGAGGCCCCAGGGCCAGAGGGGATGGGAGCACGGCCAGGCTGTGGAGAAGACGGGCCCCATCTGCCTGCGCTCAGCGACTGACGCGGCAGCGGCTGCATTTCCCACGGGACTGTAGCCGAGACCGTGCAGGCGGCCACGGCTCCTCCTCTGTGAGGGAGGAAGGGCAGGGGCCCCCGGGGAGAAGGAAACTACACCCCAAGAGGCCGGGGGAGCCCGTGGCTGGGCCGGAGGGGTCGGGACAGTTCTGGGCTCGTGGGACCCTGGCCAGGGCTCTGAGGGGAGCGTGGGACCGAGGCCTCAAACCCTGCGCACTCCGCCCCCTCGGGCTCCCCCTGTTCTAGACCCTGAGGCCCTGCGCCAGCCTGTGGGGCCCGTGACCACGCACCAGCAGCAGCGGAGGCTGGCGCAGACCGCCGTCCACACCCCCTGCCGCAAACCATCACCTCCTGGAAGCTGGGTGACAACACGAGTCCGTACAGCTGGAGCGAGGGGCCCGCCAATGGAAAACAACCAATGAAAAACAAACTCATGGAGCCGCTCAACCCAGCAGCCAATCACAGCCATCGCTCAACCCAGCAGCCAATCACAGCCACCGCTCAACCCAGCAGCCAATCACAGCCACCGCTCAACCCAGCAGCCAATCGCAGCCACCGCTCAACCCAGCAGCCAATCGCAGCCACTGCTCAATGCAGCAATCACAGCCACCGCTCAACCCAGCAGTCAATCACAGCCACCACTCAACACAGCAGCCAATCACAGCCACCACTCAACACAGCAGCCAATCACAGCCGCCGCTCAACACAGCAGCCAATCACAGCCACCGCTCAACCCAGCAGCCAATCACAGCCACCCCAGAGGCCGCTCCACACCAGCTCCACACAAAAAGCCCACAACCACAAGTGTTGCTCAGCACACCCGGCAGCCGCTTGGGAACTGTCCTGCAGCTCCTCAAAGAGGCGAACGGGAAGTAACAGTTAACCAGCAGCTGCACTCCCAGGTGCCATCGAGGAGGACCCACAGCTCACGGGTGGACCCACAGCTCACAGGTGGACCCACACAGCTCACAGGACCCACAGCCCACGGGTGGACCCACAGCTCACAGGACCCACGGCTCACGGGTGGACCCACAGCTCACAGGTGGACCCACAGCCCACGGGTGGACCCACAGCTCACAGGTGGACCCACAGCCCACGGGTGGACCCACAGCTCACAGGACCCACAGCCCACGGGTGGACCCACAGCTCACGGGTGGACCCCCACAGCTCACGGGTGGACCCACAGCTCACAAGACCCACAGCCCACGGGTGGACCCACAGCTCATGGTGGACCCACAGCCACAGGACCCACAGCTCACAGGTGGACCCACAGCTCACAGGACCCCCAGCTCATGGGTGGACCCACAGCCCACGGGTGGACCCACAGCTCACGGTGGACCCACAGCCCACGGGTGGACCCACAGCTCACGATGGACCCACAGCCCACGGGTGGACCCACAGCTCACGGTGGACCCACAGCCCACGGGTGGACCCACAGCTCACGGGTGGACCCACAGCTCACAGTGGACCCACAGCCCACGGGTGGACCCACAGCTCACGGGTGGACCCACAGCCCACGGGTGGACCCACAGCTCACAGGACCCACAGCTCACGGGTGGACCCACAGTTCACGGGTGGACCCACAGCTCACGACAGCCTGGCTCCCACAGCGCGGTCACCCACGGAGGAACAGGGTCAGCACAGTGAGGCCATCCACGCACTGGAACACAACCCAGCCATGAAAAGGAGCAAGGCTCTGACCCAGGCCACAGCACGGATGCACCTTGAGGATGTCACACTCAGTGAGAGACGCCAAACACAGAAGGCCACACAGCGTGTGAGGCTATTTCTATGAAATGTCCCGTCCTGGACAGGAATCCACACAGACAGGAAAAGCATTTGGGTTACCAGGGGATGGGGATGGGCCGGGAGTGAGAGCTGATGGGAATGGGGCTTCCTGTGGGGTGATGGAATGTTCTGGAACTAGACAGAGGTGGTGGTTGCACAACTCTGTGAATATGCTTTTTTAAAGTGTGGATTTGGGCCAGGCGCAGTGGCTTACGCCTGTAATCCCAGCACTTTGGGAGGCCAAGGTGGGCGGATCACGAGGTCCGGAGTTCGAGACCAGCCTGGCCAGCATGGTGAAACCCCGTGTCTACTAAAAATGCAAAAATTAGCCAGGCGTGGTGGCGTGCACCTGTAATCCCAGCTACTCGGGAGGCTGGGGCAGGATAATTGCTTAAACCCAGAGACAGAGGTTACAGTGAGCTGAAATCGCGCCACTGCACTCCAGCCTGGGCGACAGAGCAAGACTGTCTCAAAAAAAAAAAAAAAAAAAAAAGGTGGATTTGGCCAAGTGTGGTGGCTCACACCTGCCATCCCAGTGCTTTGGGAAGCTGAGGTAAGCGAATAGCTTGAGTCCAAGAGTTCAAGACCAGCCTGGGCAATACAGTGAGATCCCATCTCCACAAAAAATACAAAAACCAGCTGGGCATGGTGGCAGGCACCTGTGGTCCCAGCTGCTCAGGAGGCCATGGCAGGACAATCACTTGAGCTAGGGAGGTGGAGGCTGCAGTAAGCTATGATCACACCACTGCACTCCAGCCTGGGCAACAGAGCAAAACACTGACTCAGATAAATAAAGTGGATTTTATGGTATGTGAATTTTGTCTCAGTTTTTAAAAGACCTGGAAAGCAATGAAACAGGAAGAACGAGCATAGACTCAGACTTGCTCCCCAGGCCCCAATGTGACAGCGCAGGCCGGGGTCCTTGGAGCAGGTCAGGCTGAAGATATGGCGCACTGCGTGGGGACCTGCTGGGCACTACCTCCACCCACCTCCGGGACCCCGCGCCCGGCCCTGGGCTCCCATTGCCTGGTCTCTCCCTCCGCCTCTGTCCAGGGTGCACCCCTCACTGACCAGTCCCGTGGCAAGGCTGACCGAGGGCTCCGTGTAAGCCTGGCTGAGTGCCCGCTACCCCAGCCCTCACAAGAACCCTGCACTGCAGGTGATGCGGCCCTCCGTTACAGTGAGGGAAAGAGGCAGCGGGGATGGGAGGGGGCTGGGGGGCAGACAGAGAAGCGGCTTCCAGGTGGTCGTGGCACAGGTGGCACTTCCTGGACACTGCCAGTCTCTGGTGGCTGGGAGAAGGGCCCCCTCAGCAGGCCTGGTCACTACAGTGCCCCGTGCAGAGCCGAACTGTATCCTCAAAATGGTGTGATCATGTCCTGGTCCCTGCAAGCTGTGTGTGTGGCCTTATTTGGGAATCCGATCCTCGCAGATGTGAGTGGTTAAAAAAAAAAAAGGCTGCACTGGCCGAGGGGGTGATCCATGCCTGGTATCTTCATACAAAGGAGACACAGTCCCGGGGAGGAGGCCAAGGGACACAGAGGCAGAGATCCCAGCCGTGTGGCCACAGCCAGGGGATGCCCAGATCCCCCAGATGCTGGAGAGGTGGGAAGGAGCATGGCCCTGTCCGCACCTTGACGTTGGACTTCCGGGCTCCAGGGCTGGGAGGGGACAGAGTCCTGGCCTTTGAAGCTGTGTGTGCTGCTTCCTCACAGCAGTCCTGGGAGGCTGGCACGGCTCCCCAGGAAACTGGGCTCCCTTCTCTCAGGCTCCCGGCCAGGTGCCTGGTGTGGGCTCTGGGGCTGCCGCCTCAGTGCCTCCTGGCACTGCAGCTGGGCAGGGCCGAACCCTGGCACAAAAAAAAAAGGACTCGGCTTCCTGCTGAGTCTCCCTCTCTAAAGCTGTCTGTGGGCGGCTCTGCCGGCCCCTCCTGCACCTGCCGGGCCCTGGGTGGAGGCTCCTCCTCCCAGGGGATGTGGCCTCAGCACAGACCAGGGGACAGAGGTGGCTCTTCTTGGCCTTGGCTGGGTGTGAACCAAAGGCTTCCTGTAAGAAATCCTTCTCTCCCTCTCCCTCCCTCTCTCCCCCATCTCTCTCAGTCTCTTTTTTGCCCAATGCCAGTAACTGGGGGGGCTCCGTGGTGCCGGGTGGGCTGAGGCCTCCGACCCCTGCTAAAACGCATCTGCGGAACAGTCGATGCCGCCTGCCTCCCTGCCTGAAAGCAGCCGGTGTGCAAAGCGCTTTTCTGAGCCGTGAGCTCATCCCAAGCTTCCCAGAAGCCCCCGGGCTGCCAGGCAGAGAGCGTTGTTACCGGACGGCCGCGTTCCCAAGGGTCCCTGCAGCCCCACGGGGAACCGGGGTGGACGCCCGGCACGTGAAGGTGTCCTCACAGGACAGGTGGTGGGCAGGGGGGCAGCGCCTGGGGAACGGGGATGGGCAGGGGGCACTGAGAGCCCCAGGAGCCCAGCAGAGATGCGAGGGGCCTGGGTGATGTTGGGAGGGTCAAGGAGCACCCCCACCCCAGGAACAGGCGGCAAGGGATGGGCGAGGGGCAGTGAGGCGGGTGAGCAGGACCTGGGGAATGGCCTGTGCAGGGCACAAGCCGGGGGAGGCTCGGGCTGGGGTGCAGTGGGGAAGAGCCTAGAAGAGGCGCCAGGGGCTGCCCTGGGGGATGCTCACCCCACGCAGGAACAGGCACCAGAGAGCCTGGGGGCAGAGCCGCGACACGGGGCTGGGCCTGGAGCAGGGGACCCACGGGAGGCTCCAGGCGCAGAGCGTGGGCTGCAGCACCGAGGGCCCCTCATCCTCGAGCAGGACCCCAGCCAGACCCAGTCATTCCTAGAACACACACACGGACCTGCATATGGGTGCTGCTAACAGCGATTCACAATGTCAATCCACACCTACTCCTGGGCATGAGCCCGAGAAACGAAAACCTGTCCACACGGAGGTTTGCACACGTGCTCACGGCAGCACAACTCACGACAGCCACGGGTGGAAGCAGCACAAGTGTCCATCACGGACAGACACAGTGGGCCCTCCACGCGTCCATCACGGACAGACACAGTGTGCCCTCCACGCGTCCATCACACACAGACACGGTGGGCCCTCCACACGTCCATCACGGACAGACACGGTGGGCCCTCCACGCGTCCATCACACGCAGACACGGTGGGCCCTCCACACGTCCATCACGGACAGACACAGTGGGCCCTCCACGCGTCCATCACGGACAGACACAGTGTGCCCTCCACGCGTCCATCACACACAGACACGGTGGGCCCTCCACGCATCCATCACACACAGACACGGTGGGCCCTCCACACGTCCATCACGGACAGACACGGTGGGCCCTCCACGCGTCCATCACACGCAGACACGGTGGGCCCTCCACACGTCCATCACGGACAGACACGGTGGGCCCTCCACACATCCATCACACGCAGACACGGTGGGCCCTCCACGCGTCCATCATGGACACACGGACAGACACAGTGGGCCCTCCACGCGTCCATCATGGACACACGGACAGACACAGTGGGCCCTCCACGCGTCCATCACACGCAGACACGGTGGGCCCTCTGCGAGTCCCTCACGGACAGACACGGTGGGGCCCATTCATGTGCTGGAACACGGCTCAGCCACAATCAGGGGCCAGGCTCTGACCCAGCCACAGCTCAGATGTACCTTGAGGACGTCACGCGCAGTGAGAGACGCCAGACGCAGGAGGCCACGCAGCGTGTGATCCCATTTCTATGAAATGTGCAGGACAGGCTGAGCCACAGAGACAGGAAGGGAACGTGTGGGCGCCGGGTCTGGGGAGGGACAGGGAGTAATGGCTGACGGGGACGGGGCCTCCTCTAGGGAGACAACGATCTGGAATTAGAATTACAGGATGATGGCTGAATGGCTCTGGACTTCACAACAGCCACAGCATCGTTCACTTAGAAATGGGGACTTTTGGCCGGGTGCGGTGGCTCAAGACTGTAATCCCAGCACTTTGGGAGGCTGAGACGGGCGGATCACGAGGTCAGGAGATCGAGACCATCCTGGCTAACACGGTGAAACCCCGTCTCTACTAAAAATACAAGAAAATTAGCCGGGCGTGGTGGCGGACGCCTGTAGTCCCAGCTACTTGGGAGGCTGAGGCAGGAGAATGGCGTAAACCCGGGAGGCGGAGCTTGCAGTGAGCTGAGATCCGGCCACTGCACTCCAGCCTGGGCGACAGAGCCAGACTCAGTCTCAAAAAAAAAAAAAAAAAAAAGAAATGGGGACTTTTCTGTAACGTGAATTGAGTCTCAACTGAAAAAAAAAAACGGGCGGCGTGCAGTGGTTCACACCTGTAATCCCAGCACTTTGGGAGGCTGAGGTGGGCGGATCACCTGAGGTCAGGAGTTTGAGACCAGCCTGGCCAACATGGTGAAACCCCATCTCTACTAAAACTACAAAAATTAGGCAGGCATGGTGTCACGTGCCTGTAATCCCAGCTACTTGGGAGGCTGAGGCTGGAGAATCGCTTGAACCCAGGAAGCGGAGGTTACAGTGAGCTGAGATAGATCACGCCATTGCACTCCAGCTTAGGCACCAAAAGCAAAACATCATCTCAAAAACAACAACAACAACAAAATGAGAGAGAGAGAGAGACAAAGAAAGAAAGAGGCCGGGCGCGGTGGCTCAAGCCTGTAATCCCAGCACTTTGGGAGGCCGAGGCGGGTGGATCATGAGGTCAGGAGATCAAGACCATCCTGGCTAACACGATGAAACCCCGTCTCTACTAAAAATACAAAAAAATTAGCCGGGCGTGGTGGCGGGCGCCTGTAGTCCCAGCTACTCGGGAGGCTGAGGCAGGAGAATGGCGTGAACCCGGGAGGCGGAGCTTGCAGTGAGCCGTGATTGCGCCACCGCACTCCAGCCTGGGCGACAGAGCGAGACTCCGTCTCAAAGAAAGAAAGAAAGAAAGTAAAGAAGGAATGCAGGCTGGGTGCGGTGGCTCACGCCTGTAATCCCAGCACTTTGGGAGGCTGAGGCAGGTGGATCATGAGGTCAGGAGATCGAGACCAGCCTGGCTAACACGGTGAAACCGTGTCCACTAAAAAACACAAAACATTAGCTGGGAGTGGTGGCGGGCGCCTGTAGTCCCAGCTACTCGGGAAGCTAAGGCAGGAGAATGGTGTGAACCCGGGGGGCAGAGATTGCAGTGAGCCGGGATCACGCTACTGCACCCCAGCCTGGGCGACAGAATGAGACTCCATCTCAAAAAAAAAGGAAAGAATGCAGAGCCACGTGTCCACAGAACCACAGCCCACCTGCAAAACGCGGCGGGAGGCCCCACCAGGACACACGGGGCTGAGCCATCACCCACCAGGGACGTCGGGCCTGAGGACTTCGCGCCGACCTGGAGATGGAAGGGCTGAGCAGAAGTGAGGGGGGCCCTTCCTCTGAGTGGGGTGGCTGGAGGGCCAGGCAAGGCACATGTGACATCCCGT
This sequence comes from Macaca fascicularis, assembly GCF_037993035.2. Lineage (NCBI taxonomy): Eukaryota > Metazoa > Chordata > Mammalia > Primates > Cercopithecidae > Macaca > Macaca fascicularis. The sequence continues at coordinate 1,717,554 of NC_088393.1, forward strand.
GAGCTCCGAGGCCCACAGGGGATGCCGGCAGCACGGGAAACAGCAGCGGCACCTGGCTCAGCGTGAGCCCCAGGGGCGGGGGTGGGGAGCAGGTGGAGAGCGGGGAGGGGGTAGGGGTCCCACACAGCTCCGGCTGTCAGCAAGAGAAGGCACACGGAACACAGATGGACACAGCAGGGATGCCCGCAGGCAGGACCCACAGGTGGAGGCTGCTGACCCCGCCCCAGGCAGGACCGGCCTCTGCACAGCCTTGAGTCCTCCCCCAGGCTGGGAGAAACAGGAACCAGATGGTGAAGGAACTCCATCCTGGCCAAGCGGCCAAAGTTACCACGATCGGCACAATACACGCAACGCCAGGCACTCTGATCCATGCCCTGGTATGTACGGTGCTGTCTGTGGGATTCCTCCATCCAGTCAGGAGACAACCCCAGACAAAACCAATGGAGAGGCACCCTGGGGGAGAGGCACCCTGGGGGAGACCCACACTGGGGGAGACGCACCGTGGGGGAGACGCACCTGGGGGAGAGGCACCCTGGGGGAGAACCACCCTGGGGGAGACCCACCCTGGGGGAGACGCACCCTGGGGGAGACGCACCCTGGGGGAGACCCACCCTGGGGGAGACCCACACTGGGGGAGACGCACCGTGGGGGAGACGCACCCTGGGGGAGAGGCACCCTGGGGGAGAACCACCCTGGGGGAGACCCACCCTGGGGGAGACGCACCCTGGGGGAGACGCACCCTGGGGGAGACCCACCCTGGGGGAGACCCACACTGGGGGAGAGGCACCCTGGGGGAGAGGCACCCTGGAGCAGACGCACCCTGGGGGAGACGCACCCTGGGGGAGAGGCACCCTGGGGGAGAGGCACCCTGGGGGAGACCCACCCTGGGGGAGACCCACCCTGGGGGAGACCCACCCTGGGGGAGACCCACACTGGGGGAGACGCACCCTGGGGGAGACCCACACTGGGGGAGACGCACCCTGGGGGAGACGCACCCTGGGGGAGACGCACCCTGGGGGAGACGCACCCTGGGGGAGACCCACCCTGGGGGAGACGCACCCTGGGGGAGACCCACCCTGGGGGAGACCCACCCTGGGGGAGACCCACACTGGGGGAGACGCACCCTGGGGGAGACCCACACTGGGGGAGAGGCACCCTGGGGGAGAGGCACCCTGGGGGAGACCCACCCTGGGGGAGACGCACCCTGGGGGAGACGCACCCTGGGGGAGACCCACCCTGGGGGAGACCCACACTGGGGGAGACGCACCCTGGGGGAGACCCACACTGGGGGAGACGCACCCTGGGGGAGACGCACCCTGGGGGAGACCCACCCTGGGGGAGACCCACCCTGGGGGAGACCCACACTGGGGGAGACGCACCCTGGGGGAGACGCACCCTGGGGGAGACGCACCCTGGGGGAGAGGCACCCTGGGGGAGACCCACCCTGGGGGAGACCCACACTGGGGGAGACCCACCCTGGGGGAGACCCACACTGGGGGAGACCCACCCTGGGGGAGACGCACCCTGGGGGAGACCCACCCTGGGGGAGACCCACCCTGGGGGAGACGCACCCTGGGGGAGACCCACCCTGGGGGAGACCCACCCTGGGGGAGACGCACCGTGGGGGAGACGCACCGTGGGGGAGACCCACCCTGGGGGAGACGCACCCTGGGGGAGAGGCACCCTGGGGGAGACCCACCCTGGGGGAGACCCACCCTGGGGGAGACCCACACTGGGGGAGACGCACCCTGGGGGAGACCCACCCTGGGGGAGACGCACCCTGGGGGAGAGGCACCCTGGGGGAGACCCACCCTTGGGGAGACCCACACTGGGGGAGACCCACAGTGGGGGAGACGCACCCTGGGGGAGACCCACCCTGGGGGAGACCCACCCTGGGGGAGACCCACCCTGGGGGAGACGCACCCTGGGGGAGACCCACCCTGGGGGAGACCCACCCTGGGGGAGACGCACCGTGGGGGAGACGCACCGTGGGGGAGACCCACCCTGGGGGAGACGCACCCTGGGGGAGACGCACCCTGGGGGAGACGCACCCTGGGGGCGAGGCACCCTGGGGGAGAGGCACCCTGGGGGAGAACCACCCTGGGGGAGACGCACCCTGGGGGCGAGGCACCCTGGGGGAGAGGCACCCTGGAGCAGACGCACCCTGGGAGAGATGCACCCTGGGGGAGACGCACCCTGGGGGAGATGCACTCTGGAAAAGAGCCTCTTTGGGGGAAGTGCGGAGGCTGCCGACACCCCAGGTCCAGCCCAGTCACCGGCGCTGTGCAAGGTCAGTGTCCGCTCCACAGCCAGGCTTCTGCGAGACAGTGACACTTGGGGGCCGGGTGGGGGCTGTTCCAGAGCTCTTAGTTCTTGCAATTTTTTTGTAATTTTTTTTTTTTTTTGACACGGAGTCACACTGTGTCACCCAGGCTGGTGTGCCGTGGCGCGATCTCAGCTCCCTGCAACCTCTGCCTCCCGAGATCAGGGAATTCTCCTGCCTCAGCCTCCCAAGTAGCTGGAATTACAGGTGCCTGCCACCACGCTCGGCTAGTTTTTGTATTTTTAGTAGAGACGGGGTTTAGCCATGTTGGCCAGGATGGTCTCGAACTCCTAAGTTCAGTTAATCTGCCCACCTTGACTTCATAAAGTGCTAGGATTACAAGCGTGAACTACTGTGCCCGGCCTCTAAATCTAATTTTTAATTTTGTATAGAGATGAGATCTCACTATGTTGCCCAATCTGGATCCATGCGTCCATCACAGACAAACACAGTGGGGCCTCCACGTGTCCATCACAGACAAAAACAGCGGGGCCCTCCCACGCATCCATCACGGACACACGGACACATGGACACACGGACACACACAACAGGCCTTCCACTGGGAACTCCCAGGCTCAAGCGATCCTCAGGCCTCAGCCTCCCAAGTAGCTGGGACTACAGGCTTGCACCACCATGCCCGACTAATGTTTTTCTCTTTTTTTTTTTCCTGAGATGGAGTCTTGCTCTGCAGCCCTGGCTGCAGTAGAGTGACTCGTACTTGGCTCACTGCAACCTCCTGCTCCTGGGTTCAAGTAATTCTCCTGCCTCAGTCTCCTGAGTAGCTGGTATTACAGGCACATGCCACCATGCCCGGCTGTTTTATATATATTTTTAGTAAAGACAGGGTTTCAACTTATTGGTCAGGCTGGTCTCAAACTCCTTACCTCATGATCCGTCTGCCTCGGCCTCCCAAAGTGCTGGGATTACAGGCATGAGCCACTGCGCCCAGCTATTTTTTTCTATTTTTAATACAGATAGGGTCTCACTATGCTGTGCAGCCTGGTCTCAAACCCCTGGGCTCAAGCAGTCCTCCCGCCTCGGCCTCCCAAAGTGCTGGGATCACAGGCTGAGCCACTGAGCCCAGCCCTGACTCAAACGTGATCTCCTGCATTCCCAGGGGCAGAATCTCCCAGGCACAGTGGCCCTGCTCAGGGTCTGTGAAGACCGCCAGGGGAGCCACCATCAACCCGCCCCTCAATGACCTCCCTCCCCACGATCAACCCACATATCAAAGGCCTCCCTCTCCAGGATCAACTCTCCCCTCAATGATCTCCCTCCCCACCATCAACCTGCCCGTCAATGGCCTCCCTTCCCAGGATCAACCCTCCCCTCAATGACCTCCATCCCCATGATCAACCCACATCTCAACAGCCTCCCTCCTCACTCCACACACCCCTCAATGACCGACCTCCTCACGATCCACACACCCCTCAATGACCTCCCTGTCCATGATCAACCCTCTCCTCAATGACCTCCCTCCCCACCATCAACCCACCCCTCAATGACCTCCCTCCCCATGATCAACCTGCCCCTCAATGACCTCCCTCCCCAGGCCTTGAGGGCTCTCCAGCAGAACCAACAGTGCTGCAGAGTCCACTGGCCCCAGGGAACTGCCCAGGTGCATGGCTCTTCTGCTTTCTCTTGTTGCTTTGGCTGCCAGGAAACTCAGGGCTCAGGTGTATTCATAGTTACCAGCTAGGTCACCTGAGGTCGGGAGTTCGAGACCAGCCTGGCCAACATGGTGAGACCTCGTCTCTACTAAAAATACAAAAATTAGCCAGGCATGGTGGCGGGCGCCTGTAATCCCAGCCTCTCAGGAAAATGAGGCAGCAGAATGGCTCAAACTCGGGAGGCAGAGGTTGCAGTGAGCGGAGATCATATCACTGCACTCCAGCCTGAGTGACACAGCAAGACTCTGTCTCAAAAAAAAAAAAAAAAGGCCAGGCCCGGTGGTTCATGGCTGTAATCCCAGCACTTTGGGAGGCTGAGAGGGAGGGGCAGATCACCTGAGGTCTGGAGTTCAAGACCAGCCTAGCCAACATGGCGAAACCTCGTCTCTACTAAAAATATAAAAATTAGCTGGGCGTGGTGGCACATACCTGTAATCCCAGTTACTTGGGAGGCTGAGGCAGGAGAATAGCTTGAACCGAGGAGGCGGAGATTGCAGTGAGCCGAGATGGCGCCACAGTACTCCAGCCTGGGTGACAGAGCAAGGCTCCGTCACCAAAAAAAAAAAAAAAAAAAAATGTAGTGACCAGCTGGCTCGTTATGGCCTGTGGGGTTTCACATTCACCCTCACCCCTAGTCCAGCAAGAGGTTCTCCCTACCAATCCCTTGTGGTTAATACAACAGCAAGAAACACCTGCAGGGAATGCACCTGTGCCACAGACCACGATGGCTTCGAATGGGGCCTTCATTTACCCTCGCTCCTGTGAAAAGCTACTGTCAACCTCATGGCTCCAACAAGCTGAATGTGGTGGCTCACGCCTGTAATCCCCGTGCTTTGGAAGGCCCAGGCAGGAGAATCGCTTGAGCCCAGAAGTTTGAGACTAGCCTGGGCAACACAGTGAGACCTCATTTCCACAAAACACACAAAATTAGCTGGGTGTGGTGGTGCGTGCCTGTGGCCCCAGCTACTGGGGAAGCTGAGGTGGGAGCATCGCTTGAGCCCAGGAGGTGGAGGCTGCAGTGAGCCGAGATTGCACCGCTGCACTCCAGCCTGGGCGACAGAGCCAGACCCTGTCTCTAAAAATAAAAACTAAAAAAATATATAAATGAAACACACGCTTATCCTCTCATAGTCTGGAGGGTAGAATTGTAACATCAAGGGTGGGCAGGGCAGGTCCCTCCTGGGGGCTCCAGGGGGAAAAACCCAGTTCCCGCCCTTTCCCAGTGTCCAGAGGCACCCGCATCCCTTGGCTTGGGGCCCCTTCCTCCCGCTTCACAGCCACAGCGCAGCCTCTTCCCGTCTCTCTCTGGCTCTCACCCTCCCGCCTCCTCTCAGGAGGGCCCTGTGAGGACACTGGGCCTCCAGGTCACCCAGGATGCTCTCCCGTCTCAGGTCCGTCACTCAGTCCCATCTGCAGGTCCCGTCTGCCATGAGAGGCAACACAACGACGGGTCCTGGGGATCAGGATGGGGACATCCTGGGGGCTGTAACAGTGCAGCCAGCACGGTTTCCTCAGGTCTGAGTCGGGAGCAGAGGCTTCTGCGGCGGGTTGGGCTGCGCTGTGGGGCCACGGTGTGAAGGGCCTCGAATGCCAGGCTCAGGTCTGGACTCCTTCCTGTCTCCGCAGAACCACATGGCCCAGCCCACAGACCTGGGCTGACTCACACCCGTCCCGTTCCACGCTCTGCACCATGCGGCCCGGCCCACAGGCCTAGGCTGACCTGCACCCGTTCCGGCCCACGCTGGGCACAGCAGAACCACACGTCCCGTCCCACGCTCGGCACCACAGAACCACGTGGCCCGGTCCACGGGCCTGCGCTGACTCACCCCCGTCCCGCCCCACACTCGGCGCCGCGGGTCAGGTCTCCTCTGAAGGAGCCTCTTCCGCTTTAACAGGGAGATGTGGGTCCAAGCCGCCCCACACGCGGCCTCTGGAGTATGAGGCGGCTGTGGGCAGGGTGGGCAGGGAGCCGGGCGGGCAGCGCTCACAGAACCAACATCTGCCGGATGGATGTGGCATGCTCTGAAGAGGGGTCATGAGCGGCCACAGTCCCCAAACGCGCAGCGACCAGCAGGGGTTAGACGCGGAGCAGACAAAGGGAGCACAGCGGCCCCGAGGGCTCCGGGCTGAACAGACGAAGCAGCAATTGTTCGGAGGGAGAAGCAGAATTCATGAGACAGAGACAGGGAGACACAGACAGAGAAACAGAGGCAGAGACAAGAGAGGCAGAGAGACACAGGCAGAGAGGGAGAGAGACGGAGGCAGAGAGACAGAGGCAGAGACAAGAGAGGCAGAGAGACAGAGGCAGAGAGGGAGAGAGACGGAGGCAGAGAGGGAGAGAGACGGAGGCAGAGAGGGAGAGAGACGGAGGCAGAGAGGGAGAGAGACGGAGGCAGAGAGGGAGAGAGATGGAGGCAGAGAGGGAGAGAGATGGAGGCAGAGAGACGGAGGCAGAGAGGGAGAGAGATGGAGGCAGAGAGGGAGAGAGACGGAGGCAGAGAGGGAGAGAGATGGAGGCAGAGAGGGAGAGAGACGGAGGCAGAGAGGGAGAGAGATGGAGGCAGAGAGGGAGAGAGATGGAGGCAGAGAGACGGAGGCAGAGAGGGAGAGAGATGGAGGCAGAGAGGGAGAGAGATGGAGGCAGAGAGACGGAGGCAGAGAGGGAGAGAGACGGAGGCAGAGAGGGAGAGAGATGGAGGCAGAGAGGGAGAGAGATGGAGGCAGAGAGGGAGAGAGATGGAGGCAGAGAGACGGAGGCAGAGAGGGAGAGAGACGGAGGCAGAGAGGGAGAGAGATGGAGGCAGAGAGGGAGAGAGATGGAGGCAGAGAGACGGAGGCAGAGAGACGGAGGCAGAGAGGGAGAGAGACGGAGGCAGAGAGGGAGAGAGACGGAGGCAGAGAGGGAGAGAGATGGAGGCAGAGAGGGAGAGAGACGGAGGCAGAGAGGGAGAGAGACGGAGGCAGAGAGGGAGAGAGACGGAGGCAGAGAGGGAGAGAGATGGAGGCAGAGAGGGAGAGAGACGGAGGCAGAGAGGGAGAGAGATGGAGGCAGAGAGGGAGAGAGATGGAGGCAGAGAGACGGAGGCAGAGAGGGAGAGAGATGGAGGCAGAGAGGGAGAGAGATGGAGGCAGAGAGGGAGAGAGATGGAGGCAGAGAGACGGAGGCAGAGAGACGGAGGCAGAGAGGGAGAGAGATGGAGGCAGAGAGGGAGAGAGACAGAGGCAGAGAGGGAGAGAGATGGAGGCAGAGAGGGAGAGAGACGGAGGCAGACAGGGAGAGAGACGGAGGCAGAGAGGGAGAGAGACGGAGGCAGAGAGGGAGAGAGACGGAGGCAGAGAGGGAGAGAGACGGAGGCAGAGAGGGAGAGAGACGGAGGCAGAGAGGGAGAGAGACGGAGGCAGAGAGGGAGAGAGACGGAGGCAGAGAGGGAGAGAGACGGAGGCAGAGAGGGAGAGAGACGGAGGCAGAGAGGGAGAGAGACGGAGGCAGAGAGGGAGAGAGATGGAGGCAGAGAGGGAGAGAGATGGAGGCAGAGAGGGAGAGAGATGGAGGCAGAGAGGGAGAGAGATGGAGGCAGAGAGGCAGAGAGGGAGACAAAGAGAGACAGAGACAGAGACAGAGAGACAGAGACCGAGAGTGAGACAGAGACAAAGACAGAGAGGGAGACAGAGAGAGAGGGGCAGAGAGGGACACAGAGGCAGAGACCGAGAGTGAGGCAGAGACAGAGACAGAGAGGGAGACAGAGACAGAGACAGAGAGGGAGACAGAGACAGAGGGAGGGAGGCGGAGAGAGAGGCAGAGACAGAGGGAGAGAAGCAGAGACAGAGGGAAACAGGCAGAGAGAGACTAAGAGAGAGGGAGACAGAGAGAGAGATTAGGAGCAAGGGGGAGAGGGAGAGGGACAGACAGAGAGGAGAGACAGAAGGAAAACAAAGAGGCAGAGAAGGGGTGAAAGAGAAGAAGGGGGAGGGGCAAGGACAGGCTGAGCAGGGGCTGGCAGGAGGGCAGTGGCAGTGAGGAAGGGTCCGCTGCCATCAGACACACCCCGGACTCCTCCCCTGTGTCCTCTGAAGGGTGCGGCATGGACGCTGGTCCTGGACGGGCGCCTCCCCTGCCTCAGTTTCCTCCTGTGTCCGGCTGGCATGGGGCAGCAGCTCGCCACGCCTTGGCCAGGACCAGATCACATGGGGGTCCAGGGCTACTTCGGGTGAGGACAGAGCTCACGTGTTCACGCTGCTGACCTCGGCTCCCAGAAGAGCAGGGGCGCCCCCTCCCCTGAACACAGCTGGTAGGCCAATTTCCAGGCCACGCACGGGGGGCTCCAGGACAGGAATCCACCCTCTCCCGCTCCCAGAGCCCATGAGTCTGAGGTCAAGGTGTCTGAGGGCCGCGCTCCCTCCCCCAGCTCTGACCCGCCTCTTCCAGCCCTGGGGATCCAGGCGACCCTGACCTGTGGCCACCCCGTCCCCAGCCGCCTCCGGTGTCGCACCAGCTCCCGTCTGTCCCGTCTCAGACTCCTCAGACACACAGGACAAGGGTCCTCTGTGTGTCCCAGCACCAGGACCCTCGTGCTGGATTTCAGGGCTACCTCGTCTCATCTTGATCCTTACCCAGTGGCATCCAAAAAGACCCCTACTTCCCAGGAAGGTCCCCTCGCAGACTCCAGGGTGGAGGCGCACGTGAGACCCAGTCGCCCCAGCACAGACCCAGGGTCCAGCTCAGTTTGCCCCACTCTGCTACGGCCCTGAGTGGGGAGAAGTGGGCCCAGGGTCCACCCGGCGAGCTGTTTGCAGGGCCTGGGTCTGGGTGAGCCCTGGGACCTGAACTGGCTCCATTCTGCTGCAGCTTCTCTCCGGATCTGGCCGGCTTGTGCCCACCCCCCACGAGCTCTGAGGCCCAGGCAGATCTCACATGCCCATTACACAGGGAAGCGGAGGCTTCGGGGAGGTGAGCACCACGTGACCCTCGCTCCCCAGCAGGCCCTGGGCGTGGTCCGGCCCAGCGCAGCCCCTGGCCCCGGGTCGACACGAGAGGCTGCGGTATCTGAACCGTCCCAGGGAAGCCGATCTCTGTGGCACTGGGTGCTCCAGAGCAGCCGTGAGGAAGGTGGGGCACTGGGAACCCCTTGGGGGAGGCTGTGAGGACGGTGGTAGGGTCGCCTGATGCCACAGTGGGAGGCTGGGAGCCCCCAGTGACCCTGGAGAGAATGAGGTTGAAGGTTCTCTTCCTTTGGTGTGTGAGTTCTGCTTTCAGGTGGGTGTTACCGGGTTGGGACTCCAGCGTGCAGAGTGTCTGGACCCACCCAGAGAGAGGGCCACGGGGGCGGCGCGACGGCTGCCGAGGTCTCTCCCAGCATCACCGTCCCCCCAACTCCCCCTGCGACATTGCCCAGATGCTCACAGGGATCCCAAAGCCCAGGCGGGGCTCACTGCTGACACAAAGGGACAATCACTGGCTCTTCCCCAAAACCAAGCCACATCTCCGGGCTCCCACTGCCCCACCTAAACCCTGTGGCTAGGGGGTGAAGCCAAGGTCGCCGAGTCACGGGCGGATGTGAGCGCGAGAGGTCAGAGGTCGCAGGGCAGCTGGAGAGGTGGCTCAGATTCCACCCTGCCCCCCACAGCGCGGAGAGCTCCTGGGGCTCCTACCTGAGCAAAGTCGCAGGTCTTTGGTGGCAAGCTGGAGGCGGTGGCCACGGGGGCATAGCTGGTGTCCGGGCAGGGCTGGCTGCCGAGGAAGGAGGCGGAGCTCATGAACGGGCTGGAGGGAGAAGGGGAGGGAGACGGGGAAGATGAGAGTGGGCGTGGGGGTGCTGGACCCACTCCCTCAGTAACACAACCGCTCCCCCGTGGCCATAGCCAGAGGCCCCTCGAGGCCCCACTGGAGCGTGCCCAGGCCTGGCAGGACCCACGGCTCCGCTGCACACACGGAGGGGCCTCCAGGGGTCTGGTGGTCAAGCCTGGAGCTGCCCTCCCACCCCCACTGGACACAGCCCGGCCTGGCTCCTCCGGAACGGCCGCCAGGTGGGTGGGGGGGTGTCCAGGGCCACCATCCTGCCCTCCCTGCTCCAACAGCAGGACTCATTCTAAGGGTTCATTCTGGCGTTTCAGAACCTCTGCCTGGCCGTCCCTCCCCCACACACAGGCCCCTTGGCTCACACCTCACTCCTGCCAGGAAGGAGGACAGCGCCACGGGCAGAAACCCAGGATCACCGTCCTCCCAGAAAGGCCCAGGTCGGGGCCCCCACCCTCTGTCACCCTGAGGATGGCAGAGGACACAGCAAGGAGAGGGTCCTGGGGACCCCCCACCCAAGGGCACCTCTCTGCAGACTGCAGGAGTAACATGCGGCTGGCGGGGGGCACTGGGCATTGCTGAAGGGAGTCTTCTCTGCCCTTCTCCACTCTGGCCCTCCTGGCCAGCTCCCGTGCTCGGGAGAGGGGTGGCTGCCGTCCCCAGCGCCTCGTTCCCACCCGCCAGGCTCCCCCAGGCTCTCCCTCCAGAAGCTTCTCTCTAGCAGGGCTGGCAGCAGGCCCAGGTCCCTGCCCAGTGGGGAGCCAGAGGGTTTGGGTCTGAGCGGCCTGTGCAGAGCTGCCCCCGGGGCAGGGACCGCCTGGGGGCCACTCTCCTCCTGCACAGAAAGGTTTGCAAACACCGACAGGAAAGAAGCATCCACTCCATTCCCGAGCCACAAACAGCTGCTCCACAATCTCCTGGCGTCTCCCAAGGCTCTGGCTACACCTGCCCCCAAGCCCTTTGCACAGCCTGGGAGGCTGCTCGCCTGGCCAACTCCTACCTCCCCTGCAAAACCCAGCCCAGCTGTTGCCCTCTGTGGGAAAAGTGCCCTTCTGGCTCTCTTCACCCCAGAAAACCTCTCATCCCTTCCCGTCCTGGTTGTCACCTCCACCCCTCACCCCTTCCCACCCTGGCGTCACCTCCACCCCTCACCCCTTCCCACCCTGGCGTCACCTCCACCCCTCACCCCTTCCCACCCTGGCGTCACCTCCACCCCTCACCCCTTCCCACCCTGGCGTCACCTCCACCCCTCACCCCTTCCCACCCTGGCGTCACCTCCACCCCTCACCCCTTCCCACCCTGGCGTCACCTCCACCCCTCACCCCTTCCCACCCTGGCGTCGCCTCCACCCCTCACCCCTTCCCACCCTGGTGTCACCTCCACCCCTCACCCCTTCCCACCCTGGTGTCACCTCCACAGGAGGCCCCCCGGCCCCAGCCCACACCTCCCCGCCCTCTACCAAGCTGGGCTCTCAAGGAGACGGAAGCCATGGATCACAAAACGGTGTTCAACAAACAGTGGTCTCAGCCCGGACCTGGCCCGTGGGGTGGAGCCTTCCAGGACCACGTGCACACCACCCCCCAACCCCTCAACAGGACTTTGAGCCCTCACACCCTGCACCCAGAACTCCGTTTGTAACTGTGACTTCGGAAGTGAGCAGGCCTGGGGGGCTGTGCGGGGAGGACCTCGGTACTCACCGGCTGTCACTGGAGAAGGCAGGGTACGGCGGCAGTGAGAAGGTGTTCCAGTAGGGGCAGTGCAGCATGGCGCTCTGGAAGAGACGGCGGGCATCAGTGAGTGGGAAGCAGAGGGACCTGCGGAGCAGCCTGGCTGAGCCCTCCGGGCAGGGTGAGAGCCCGAGGGGCTAGGGAGCCCCTGCACTCAGGGTCCCGTCCTGCCCCTGCTGAATCTCCTGGGGAGTCATTTAAACGCCCCGTGCCTCAGTTTCCCCACCTGCACCAGACCCCGCCCAAGGCTTGTGGTGTGGTCTGAAGGCGCTGAACCACCCACGTGAAGGGCTCCACACAGGCCTCGCTCTACCACCAGGCCCGCAGCCCGGGAGTCTGCATCTCACACAAGACCTGGGGGTGCTGCTAGCCCCAGGACCCTGCTTGGAGGCCCCATTCTAGGAGGTGGAGGATCAGACTGTTCGCATGACGGAGACGTGCACCTGCTGCCTGTAGTGCAGGGTGGGCACGGGGCTCCTCGAGCAGGGCCTGGGGCAGGGCCTGGGGCAGGCGAGGGCCTCACACCAGCTCCAGGGCCCTCGGACGTGCTGGTGAGACCTGGAAGCTCAGGCTGCTGCGCGGGACAGGGCCCTGACTTCTCAGCACTTGCATGGGGTTGGGGTGCCGGGAGCCTGTTTTGGGAAATGGTGACCAGTGGCCTGGAGGCTCAGCCAGAGGTCAGTGGAGGCGTAAGTGGCTCCAGGTTGGCCGACTCTCTGGTGGGTCTGACTCCAGGCCAGGCTTACAACACCCTCGCCAGGAGCTGATGTCCTCACCCCATGGTTCTCTGGGAAAAGCTCACTGTGCCTGCCCTTGGGAACGAGAGCGGCATGGGGCACACAGCAGGCCCCAAAACCTGAGGATGGGGAGCACATGGGGCGGCAGCAGGCCCAGGGGTGGCAGCAAGCCTGAGGTCAGCACCTGTGGCTTTGGGGGCAGGGCTGTGGACACCTCGTGCCCTGCAGAATGGGCACCCCTCAGCAGGGCCCCCACCTGCACAGGGCCAACCCCAGCTGCAGCAGAGAGACCCTGCCATCACAGACGCCCCCGTGGTCACGAGGGAGATGCCACCGGCCGGGGGCACCATCCTGCTCATCCCAGCAGGACCATGGGCCATGGTGGCTTCCAGAGCAGGGGGCGGGGGTTCACCTGCTGCCCCGAGTCCCCCAATGACCTCTCCCAGGCCCACGCGAGCCCTGCTCCTCCCTGAGGCCCTGATGCAGTTCCCTGGGGCTCGGCCACCTCTGGCCTCTCATTCACCTCACGCTGTCCGGGAACCAGCCCTGACGGCCAGGGGCCGCTTTCTGTACCCTCAGGTGCTGGGTGGGGGATTCCAGGACCCCCGAGAGCCTGAGACGGGCAAAGCCCTTGGGGTGACTGCTGTCCCTATCTATCAGCGAAATAAATCTATCAGCGAAAGCCCACAGCTCCTCCCCTGCACAGAGGCCGGCAGCCTGGGCGTCCTGAGCTCCTGCAAGCTCAGGAGACAAGTGAGAAGGTCCCGAGGTGGTGGCCTGCAGGAAGCAGGGCCACCGGCCCCGGGGGCTCCAGAGCCCGGGTCTCCTGGTCCTTCCCCTCCTCCTGCCCTTTTGGGGAGAGAGAAAGCCAGCCCCGGAGAGAAACAGGAACTTCCCAAGGCCACGTGGCACACCCGGAACATTCTGGAACAGGACTCTGACTCCAGACCAACCCAGCCTCCTGAGATAAGCTGAAGTCCCTGTTTCAGGCACACACGGTGCCTTGGGCCAGGCTGGGCATGGCCACAGCCAGAGAACTGCAGCTGCAGGAGTGCGGCGGGGGGCTGTGGGGTCCCAGGGTGGGAGGACCCAGGGGTCCTCAGCTCACCCAACATGCTCCGCCTGTGCCCAGGCCAGGCTAGGGGCTGGAATAGGGGGGAAGTCATGACTGCCTCTATCCCAACCTCCTCCCACAGCCCATGGCTCCACTGAGAGCTGCCAATCACAGATACCCTAGTCCCACCCCACAGGGGTGCCATGGGCATGGCAGGCCAATCAGAGCCTTCCCTGGGACCTTCTCTGGCAGCCAGAGGGTGCGGCTTCACCTTTAGAGGGCAGGCCCTAGCACATAATTGGTCCAGAGATGGTCACCTGACCCTGGCCAGCCAATCAGAGCCTGCCTGGGGATTTTCTCTCCTTTCCTTATTTCAAGATGGAGTCTCACTCTGTCACCCAGGCTGAAGTGCAGCAGCACAATCACGACTCACTGCAACCTCTGCCTCCTGAGTTCAAGCGATTCTCCTATCTCAGCCTCCTGCGTAGCTGGGATTACAGGTGTCAGCCACCACATCCAGCTAATTTTTGTATTTTTAGTAGAGATGGGATTTCACCATGCTGGCCAGGCTGCTCTCGAACTCCTGACCCCAAGCAATCTGCCCACCTCGGCCTCCCAGAGTGCTGGGATTTCAGGCGTGAGCCATTGCGCTGGCTGGTGTATTTTTATTTCTAATTTAATACTCTGGCGCTGGAAGAGGCTGGGCCGTGTGTGTGTGAACTCAGCTGACCCTGCCCAGCAGTGTCCACACTGTATCCGAATGTGACGGAACTCGGAACAGGGAGGGTGGGATGAGCCTCACACGCAGGTTGGGAGGCAAAGCCGGCTGCGCGCATGGGTGTGCCCCGGCCTGAGCCCTGTGGCTGCTGGCCAGTGCCCTCGCCAGGGTCGAGCTCTGCCGCAGGCCCCAACTGTCACCGCTAACACCTTCCCGCTCCCCCTCAGATCCTCGAAGATGGCTCCTCTGTCTCCACATCCCATAATTCGCTTAATTATTTCCCCACTGTGGGGCCTCTGGGGAGATTCCAGTTTCCTGCCACTATAAATAGTGCCGCTCCGTCTTCCCTCCCTCCTGATCAGTCCCCCGGGTGCGTTTCCGAGATAGAATTCCTGGGTTGGAACAAGCACCTGGCGGGTGTCGGGGGATGGAGCTGTTCCGACAGGGATGTGGCTTGGCCAAGCCCCTTTATGGTGGCCAAGGAGGCCGACAGCCAGCCAGTACTTGAGCTCCACTGGGGCAGCTGTGGGGATCCAGCCTCAACCCCGAGGGGCTCAGGAACTAGTGAGGGGGACAGGAGGGGTCTGGGCCACAAAAGGGACCCTGCTGCGAGAGGGGTACCCTGGCCCCGGCTCGGAGCCCCCTCTGGACGGTCAGAACATGGCAGGAGGCTGCCCAGAGCCCTCTGAGGATGGACTGCCGAGGAGTGTCTGTGATGTTTGCCCCACAGGCCAACCTGGGCATTGGGCTAGGGAGTGCCCAGGAGACCATGGAGTCCCGGAACAGGTCCTGCTGTTCGACAGGAGAGGGCAGCCCCTCTGTATCCAGGTAGAAAATCCCCAGGCAGGGGCGGGCACGGGGGCTCACGCCTGTAATCCCAGCATTTTGGGAGGCCGAGGTGGGCGGATCAACTGAGCCCAGGAGTTTGAGAACAGCCTGGCCAACATGGCAAAACCCCATCTCTGCAAGAAAATTTTAAAAATTAGCCGGGCATGGTGGCGCATACCTGTGGTCCCAGCTACTCAGAATGCTGAGGCAGGAGAATCACTTGAGCCCGGGAGGCAGAGGCTGCAGTGAGCCGAGATCGCACCACTGCACTCCAGCCTGGGCGACAGAGCGAGATCCTGTCTTAAAAATGATAAAACTGGCTGGGCACGGTGGCTCAAGCCTGTAATCCCAGCACTTTGGGAGGCCGAGACAGACAGATCAGGAGGTCAGGAGATCGAGACCATCCTGGCTAACACGGTAAAACCCCGTCTCTACTAAAAATCCAAAAACCTAGCCGGACGAGGTGGCGGATGCCTGTAGTCCCAGTTACTCGGGAGGCTGAGGCAGGAGAAGGGCGTAAACCCGGGAGGCAAAGCTTGCAGTGAACTGAGATCCGGCCACTGCACTCCAGCCTGGGCGACAGAGCGAGACTCCGTCTCAAAAAAAAAGATAAAACTAAAAAAAATACGTATATATATACACACACACATATATATACACACACACACATACGTGTATATATACATGTGTATGTATGTGTGTCTGTATTTATATACGTGCGTATATATGTGTATATATACACACACACATATATACATTTTTAATTTAAAAGAAAAAAAAGGTTTTTTTTTGAGCCAGAGTTTCGCTCCGTCGCTCAAGCTGTCACTCAAGTGCAGTGGCGCAATCTCGGCTCACTGCAGCCTCTGCCTCCCGGGTTCAAGCAATTCTCCTGCCTCAGCCTCCCAAGTAGCTGGGATTACAGACACCTGCCACCACGCCAGGCTAATTTTTTGTATTTTTAGTAGAGATGGGGTTTCACCATGTTGGCCAGGCTGGTCTCAAACTCCTGACCTCAAGTGATCTGCCCCTCTCGGCCTTCCAAAGTGCTGGGATAACAGGCGTGAGCCACCACGCCCGGCCTATTTTTTATTTATTTGAGATGGAGTCTCACACTTGTCGCCCAGGCTACAAGTGTGAGAGTTCAGTGGTGCAGTCTCCACTCACTGCAGCCTCTGCCTCCTAGATTTAAGTGATTCTCCTGCCTCGGCCTCCTGAGTAGCTGGGATTACAGGCGTCTGGCACCACACCTGGCTAAGTTTGGTATTTGTAGTAAAAGCCAGGTTTCGCTATGTTGGCCAGGCTGGTCTCGAACTCGGGACCTCAGGTGATCTGCCCACCTCCACCTCCCAAAGTGCTGGGACTACAAGCATGAGCCACCGTGCTTGGCCAGAAATACATTGTTTAAGTAATTCCCTCACTGACAGGTTCCTACAAGTGAAGTCGAGCCCCCAGTACAGCTGACGGCAGAGGAGCTGGAAGCTCTGCAGGAGACAGACTCGCCTCAGATACGCTTCCTGAAAAGCTGGGGCCATGAGCAGCCTCCCCTTCACATCCCCATGGGGACCCTCTCCGGGGCCCACGGGGGCGGGTGGAGCCCGGCTCTGGGCCAGGAAGGTCAGGTGGAGGTCGCGCCACATCCTCTGGGGCAGCGTTCTGCACGCCACGACCCTGGGCACTCGGGGCGGGACAAGCGCCCATCGACCCCGTCAGGTGGGCCGGGGCTGGGGGAGGGGCTCACCTGCAGGGGCGGCGGGCTGTACAGGAGGCTGCCCGCCGGCGGGGGCTCATGCTGCGGGTAATCCCTGTCCATGGCGGGCCCCACTGCAAGCATCGGGCGGCAGGCGGGGTGGGGTCCTCGGCCGGGCGGCAGGCAGCGGGGCTCCGGGACCCGGGGCCGCCGGGGTGTCTATCTGGGCTTCTCGCTCCGTGGTGGCGGCGGTGGCGGCGGTATCATGATCTGCAGAGGGAGACGTGGACGTCCTGAGAGTCTGTGGAGAGTGGGGCTCCCCCGGCCTCCTCTCCCTCGGGCATGACCTGCCCCAGCCTGGGCTGCAGCTCCTGCTACCCCCTGGGCCAGAACCGAAAGGTGCTCCTTCCCCTCCCCACTCATCCCCACCCCACACCAGCAGCGCCACCCAACCCCTCTGTGCTGTCCACAGGGCCTTTCCTGGCCTCCTCGGCCCCCAGCCCCGACTACACCGATTAAGGTGGGCCCGACAGGGCTGCCCAGGTCCCAGGGCAGCCACAGGACCAGGCACCCCAGCTGCGCGCAGTGGAGCTGTGGGCTGACTCCCCCACACCTGGCTTTGCAACCAGCCGGTCTGAGACTGCAGCAGAGTCCAACCCGGGCCCGGCACCTCTGAACCAGGGGCGCCCAGGCGGCGCTGGACCCAGCCCAATCCCTCAGACGCAGCAGGGCTCCACAGGGGGGTCTCCCAAGGAGAGGGGTCAGGGGCCACGTAGAGCTGGAAAAGCGCCCAGACCTCGTTTCAGGCTAACCACACGCCAGTGTCCCCACTGAGAACACTACTGAGCTACAGAGCCGAGCCCCACACCGTCAGACGCCAGGGACAGCTTCCACGTGCCCCACGGCCTCTGGCACACGGCCAGACGCCCGCCAGGCTGAGCCCCCACCAGGCCCTACCCGGTGAGTGCAGGGACCAAGGATGGCCTGTGGTGGCAGGGAAAGCTTTGCAGGCGTCCGCCCAGCGTGCTCACTGCCGAGGGCGGCAGGAAGGGGAGGCGGCGGCCACTCCCGGCCAAGCCCTGGAGTGAAGAAATCTCCGGGACTTCCAGTAATTGCCGTACAGCCACACGCAGGCACTTGTGCAATCCCGTGGGGGAGAGGTACGCCTCTGCCCAGCGCTCCAGAGACAGTGGCTGGGGAGCAGGGGCTGGGCGGGTGGTCGGGACTCCTGTCCCAGAGACCAGATGGAAGCGGTCAGGCACAGTGGGGCCACCCTGCCAGGTCGTCCTGACCGTCTGCGGCCTCTGCCTGCTCCCTGTGGTCAGGACGCCACAACCCACTGCCACCAGAGCTGGGACCCTCGGCGGCCCTTCCAGCTGCCCGCAGGGACCTGCGACGCCCTTGCCAGAAGTGCCCTTTAGGGGAAGGGACAGGCCCGCTGGGATCTGGGGTCTTGGCCAATCCTCGTCAAAGATTCTGGGTCAGGCAGGCAGGATCAAAGCCTGGCTCCACCTTCTGAGTAGAATAACCTCAGACACCCAGACTCCTCCAAGCCTCGGTATGTTCCTCTGGAAGACAGGTTATCGGGTGGAGCCTGGGACCCCGCCCTGGCCCCGCGGGCTGGTGGCCACCAACAGCTCCTCCCGGGCCCAGGCAGCTGCTGACGCCAGGGTCCTCGCTCGGGGGCTCGCCAGTGCTGGTGGGTGGCCCACCCCCCGCCCTGGGGCTCAGCAGTCCCTCCCCTGCAGGGACCCCCTCGGCTCCCGTCAGCACCCCTTCCCGCTGCAGGTTCCATCTCGCGGCAGCCACATCCCCAGACCTACGCTAACCCTTTCCACACTCAGGACGCTTCTCAGCTCTGAGGCCACATGGCCCTGAGCTGACGGACAGCGGGGCGCGGGGCCCACGGTGGACAAGCTTGGGGAGGAGGTACCTTGGGCAGCTCTGGGTCGACCCCATGACCGTCCTTGGGGTACACCATAGCTGAGGGACCCCTCCAGCAGCAGGTGCCCTGAGCTCGCCTGTGTCGGAGTCCCCGGGGCCACCACGGTGTTCCTGGCAGCTCCTCCCTCCCTGCGGTCTCTGAACCCCCACTTCTGTGGACGCCCCTTCCAGGCGGCAACCCCAGGAGGCTCAGGGGACCGGGTTCTTCAAGGGGAGCATTTCACACATGGCACGTGACCTGGAGTCCACGCCTTGGGGACCTGGCAGGGTGTGGAGACCTGGACCAGGAGGGGATGGGGGAGGAGAGCAATGCGGACAACAGGCACAACCAACCAAGAGTCAGGGCCCAGAACCAGGAGGCGGAGCCGGAACCTCACGCGGCCGCCTGGCAGACTGGGATTCCTCAAGAGGCTAACGCCGGAGTCACCACACCACCCCGCAATTCCACACCACACAGAAACGTGCCCATGCACACCCACGGCAGCACCACTCACAACAACGGCTGGCGGAAGCAGCCCAGTGTCCACGGATGGGCGAGTGGACCAGCATGTGGCGTGGCCCATCCACGTGCCGGAACACGACCCAGCCGTGAACAGCAGCGAGGCCCTGCCCCAGGCCACAGCGGGGACGCACCTTGAGGACGTCACGCTCTATGAGAGATGCCAGGCACAGATGGCCACACAGCGTGTGACCCCACTACTAAGAACTACCCAGGACAGGCCCATCCGGAGACAGAAGGGGATGCGTGGGTGCCGGGCTGGGTGATCCTGGCCTGGGACCCACCCCCACGTCCTCCCACAACCCAACACCTCAGGCTGTGCCCACTCCTGAGAACGCTCGCCCTCTGCCACCCCTCAGGACCCACATCTGCCTTTCCACGCACTGCCGGTCCCCCATCGCCTCCCGCCTGTCCTCGGCCGTATCTCACAACCCCTGCCACCCTGACCCTCAGGCTCTCCCGCAGCCCCCAGCCCCCAGCCCTGCCTGCAGGCTCCGTCCTGTCCGAGGGCCCACGCCTCCAACAGCTGGCTCCCGGCCCCGTGGTCCTGAGCCCTCCAGACCCTTCCCCCATCGACTCCACCGCCTTCTCTGGCAGCAGCTGTGACCTCGCCATGTCCCTGGGGCATCCAGCTGCCCCATCCCCAGGATAAACCCCGGGGGGCACTGGGCGGGGTCTTGGGGCCTGAGAGCACCCCAACGCCACCTCTGCCATGCAGCCCCGGTGACACAGCCCACCCTGAGCCTCAGAGCTGCGGGCCAGCCAAACGCTGGCACAGCAGGCACCAGAGCTGTGCCCCCGTCTGGTTTTACTTTTAGGCGTGAGTCCCGTGACTGGAGGGATGCGCGGTGCGGGGCTCACACGGTTCCCACGCCGGGGAGGACCCGCACTTTCCACGCTGACTTCCGGAGGGAGATGTGGCCTCCTTCTGAAATCAGGTCTTCAAGGGAGTCATCGTAAAAGAGAAAGATGAAAGCGCTGGTGGTCCAGGCAGGACAATGGCTGGGAAGGCAGAACCTCAGACAGGACCAAGATCCGGGAGAATCCGAGGAACCAGGTAACCGTTCCGCCTCCCGCTCCTCTCTCCTGAGCCTGCCAAGGTCCCCGTCTTCCAGGCTGGATGCCCCAGGGTCTCACCCCACACTGCAGCGACAGCTCAGCCTCCTGATGTTCCGAACTGGCCACTGCCTGGACCCTCCGCCTGGGGGTCCCTGAGCACCTGTCTTGTGGAGCCCCTTCACCCCTTTGCGCTCCGCCCCCAGACCCGAGACGTCTACAGATGGGGAGCTGTGTCCACGGGGCCCGGTTCTCCCGCTGTCCTCTTGCTGAACAGGGTTGTGACCTCTGCACTTTCTCATGTGGACATGGAGGCCCCTAGGTGGAGCCTTGACGTGACCCCAGAGCCGGACTCCGGAGCTCAGGCTACGCTGTGCCCACGTTCGCCACGGCAAAGCAGAGACCCTGAGAAGACGCAGGCCGCAGAGCCATGACCGAGACCACAGGAGGGCCCTGCACAGCCCGGAGCACTCCGCCAGGCCTGGGTTCGGGTCGCCTGGCACAGCCGGCAGGCATCTCAAGGCCCATGCCAGCAAAGGCAGACACGGAGGCCTGAGGAGGAGGCTGCAAGTCCTGGGCGAGCGAGCACGGCCGTGTGATGGAGCCCCGCAGAGGCTGCCGCACGGTCCCTCGAGGCCGCGTTACCTCAGCCGACATCCTCCCAGCAGACACAAGGTGCTCCCTCCTTCCCAGGACCTGAAGACGGCAAGGAGCAGGCCCCCAGGTGTCCAGGAACACCGCAGAGCCGCAGCCACAAGGAGTGCGTCACGGGACAGAGCAGCCACGCGGCCTCCGGTGACATCACAACCATGACCGCCACCTGCAGCCGTGACTGCCGCCCCACGGCCGTGACCCCACCTGCGGTCGTGACCCCACTTGCAGCCGTGACCCTACCTGCAGCCGTGACTGCCGCCCCACGGCCGTGACCCCACCTGCGGTCGTGACCCCACTTGCAGCCGTGACCCTACCTGCAGCCGTGACTGCCGCCCCACGGCCGTGACCCCACCTGCGGCCATGACCCCACCTGCGGCCGTGACTGCCGCTCCACAGCCGTGACCCCACCTGCGGTCGTGACCCCACCTGCGGCCGTGACTGCCGCTCCACAGCCGTGACCCCACCTGCGGCCGTGACCCCACCTGCGGCCGTGACCGCCACCCACTGGCCTCCAGAGAGGCTGAGGACAGGGTGGTCACCCTTTACCTGGCAGGCGCGCAGCGTGGCATCCTAGGACCGGGGGGTGGGGGAGCTGGCAGATTTCACAAGGCTCAGCTAATATGGGGCAGAGAGCCCTGCAAGCTCCGGGCACCTGGCCAGGCCCCAACTTGGCTGCCAGGACCGTCTGGTGCGGAGGACACCGCAGGCAGTCTCGGGTCCTGACCCCCGCAGACAAAGCGCTTCATCCCTCAACACGGAGACTGGGGCAAGTGAGGCCTGAAGGGCTGGAGCCAAGGCAGGATCAGCCTGGTGAGGGACATTGGGGGGACAGGGGGTAGCAGGGGACAGTGGGGGGGTAGCAGGGGACAGTGGGGGGGCAGCGGGGGACAGAGGGACAGCAGGGGGACGGGGGACAGCAGGGGGACAGTGGGGGGACAGCAGGGGACACAGTCAGGACATCCATGAGGTTCCCCTGCTCCTAGGCCAAGGTGCCTGCCTGAGACGACTTCACCCCCCACAGAGCTGGGCAGCGGCAGAGCGGGGGGAGCCAGGGAAGGGAGGCGGGTGAGGGAGACCCAAGTGTCTGGCACTGCCCCCGCCCATGCCGGTGCTGCTCTCTGCAGCCACTGGCCTCCGGGTGCCCCCGCCTGCCCCACCATGCAGACACATTCCCACACCACCCTTTCACACATTCCACCCCAGGGGCAGCACTCACCCTCCGGCTGTGGGCGCTGGGGAGCAGCTGGCGCCTGGCACCTGTTTGTGATGGGGGAAGCCGCCCCAGTAGTGAGGCCGGCAGCCTGACCTAGCTGCTGAGGGAGCGGGAAGGGCTGGGCCTGGCTGAGGAAGTGCAGCTGCTCACCTGCATCCCTGCAGCCCGGCTGGGCCCCAGCAAGCTGCTCACAGTCCCCAAGCCCTCGGGGGCAGCCCCCATCCACTGGCTACAGCCAACTTCAGGCCCCAAGTCCCCAGGCCCCCAGGGGCAGCCCCCAGCCACTGGCTACAGCCAACTTCAGGCACCAAGTCCCCAGGCCCCCAGGGGCAGCCCCCAGCCACTGGCTACAGCCAACTTCAGGCACCAAGAGCCAATGAAGAAGCCACTCCCACACCCCTGCCCAGGCCTCGAGGGGGCTGCACTGCGGTCTAGGGGGGTCTGCACGGCGGACTCACAGGAGGCCCAGCATTACGACGGTGGCCAGCTGGCTGCGGTGAGTGCCCGGTGGACACCCCCGAAGGGCAGTGGGGAGACCCGGGGCAGGACACGCAGGGCGAGGCTACAGAGCACGGGCAGCCGCCTGGACCCGTCAGGTGGTCTCAGCTCACTGCAACCTTCGCCTCCCAGATTCGAGTGATTCGTGTACCTCAGCTTCTGGGGTAACTGGGATGAGCCTTCCTGCCGCAACACAGCTTTGACCTCCCGGGCCCCGATGAAGTGGGTCTCAGGATGCCCAGGACGGCCACATCACACTACGCTTTCCACCTCTCTACTTGAAATTTTCTACGAGTTCTCAAGTCTGCTGCCAAGGTGATGAGAATTACACAGGGAGCTGTGTGGGTCACCTGTGAGGCCCGGAGCCTCCCTGTCCCAGGCGGTGGGTGTCAGGGCTCTGCTGCCTTGTGAAAGAGTCGTCAGGCAGGCAGGGCCGGGAGGGTGACAGCTGATCCCCTCCCTTCCCTGGGGAGCCAAGGGGGTGGGGCCAAGCCTGCGGGGAGGAGCCGACTTACAGCTGCCCCAGGGGCTGGCCAGCCAGATGGACGTCCTGACTCGAGGTGAGCCGACAGGACCTTGTCACAGCCACAGATGGTGCCCGGGGCCTTTGCAGGCATCCTCCTGGCCCCGAGGCTGTGGGCCTCCTTTGTCA
Organism: Macaca fascicularis; assembly: GCF_037993035.2. Classification (NCBI taxonomy): domain Eukaryota; kingdom Metazoa; phylum Chordata; class Mammalia; order Primates; family Cercopithecidae; genus Macaca; species Macaca fascicularis. The sequence goes on from NC_088393.1 coordinate 1,740,608, forward strand.
GGGACACAGGGCTCAGGGACCACTCCACACCCTGGGCGGGGGCAGAGATGGGGCCTTTTAAAGTTAAGATTTTCTTTTTTAAAATAATACAGCCAGGAACAGTGGCTCACACCTGTAATGCCAGCACTTTGGGAGGTCAAGGGGGGAGGACTGCTTGAGGTCAGGAGTTCAAGACCAGCATGGGTAACATAGCAACACCTTATCTCTACAAAAAAATTTAAAAATTAGCCAGGCGGCCGGGTGCGGTGGCTCACGCCTGTAATCCCAGCACTTTGGGAGGCCGAGGCGGGCGGATCACAAGGTCAGGAGATCAAAATCATCCTGGCTAACACAGTGAAACCCCGTCTCTACTAAAAATACAAAAAAATTAGCCAGGTATGGTGGCGAGCACCTGTAGTCCCAGCTACTTGGGAGGTTGAGGCAGGAGAATGGTGTGAACCCGGGAGGCAGAGCTTGCAGTGAGCCGAGATCGCCCCACTGCACTCCAGCCTGGGCGACAGAGCGAGACTCCATATCAAAAAAAAAAAAAAATTAGCCAGGCGTGGTGACAGGCATCTGTAATCCCAGCTAACCAGGAGGCTGAGGTGGGAGGATTGCTTGAGCCCAGCAGTTTGAGGCTGCAGTGAGCTATGATCGTGCCACTGCACTCCAGCCTGGGTAACAGAGCAAGACCCTGTCTCAGAAAAATAAATAAAACTTAACAGGCATCCACACCTGCACCCACACAGGAACCCACACATGCACCCCACCCACAACTGCACATACACCCCAATGGCACCTGTGCCTGCACGGGCACGCCCACCTGCGTCTGCAAACACACTCACACCTGCCGCCACACAGTGGGGAAGGTGGCCCACGCCAACATCAGTACCCAGGTGGTAACACTGTCCTCTCATTTTATGAGACCTTACACCGAGGCAAACACACACATGGGAATCTCTGTTATTACTCCTTGTCGTAATTGTATCTCTTCTTACTAGAGCCACAAATCTGCAATTATCTCAAAAGTAAAAAGTGTGGCTGGGTGCGGTGGCTCACGCCTATAATCCCAGCACTTTGGGAGGCCAAGGCAGGCAGATCACTTGAGGTCAGGAGTTCGAGACCAGCCTGGACAACGCGGCGAAACCCCGTCTCTACTAAACACACACGCATAAATAGCCCGTGTTGCAGCACACACCTGTAATCCCAGCTACTCAGGAGGCTGAGGTAGGAAAATCACTTGAACCCATGAGGCAGAGGCTGCAGTGAGCCGAGATCGTGCCACCGCACTCTAGCCTGGGCAACACAGTGACACTCCGTCTCAAAATAAAATAAGATTTTAAAAAAACGTAATTCCCAGCATGAACTGGGAAAACACGTTGGGCTCATGGCTCCGCTGCCCGCCAGGCCCTCTGCCAGCTGTGGGAGAAGCCGCATCCTCAGCTGCCGCAAACCTTCACGCGGGAGAAGGAGGCCAGCCTGGCAAACCACAGGCACGCGGGCAGCACCCGGCCACATGGACTGCAGCTCTGACCCTCATCCCCCGTGCAGCCCAAAAGCCAATCACAGGGGAGGCTCCAGGCTCGGGCCCAGAGCCAGTCCTCCCTCCCCGGCCTCGCTGCCTGCTCAGAGCCCGGCCTGCCCCTGAAAGGACCAGGGTGCCACTGGCCTAGGCTCGGTGTCCAGGGTCCAGGAAGCATGGACCACGGGTGGACCCCCCCTTACCACAAGGCACAGGGCCAGGTCTCCCAAGGGCACCTCAATTGGTGCACGATGACCAACGTGCCCAACACCTGTACCCCAGGGGCCCCGAAAGTGCCGTGTGTGCGTCACGCTGAGCGACACGCCGATGCCTGCGTCTCGGGATCCCTGGAGTGCCACGTGTGCGTTTCCTCCCCCAGGGCCAGCTGGGTCCCCCACCCCTTGCCAAGCTGCCCATCCATGAATGAAGCTATGGGAACTGTCCATCTTCCCTCCACCCTCCACCCTCCACACCCACCTGCCCACCAGTCCAAAGGCGTCCACCTAAACCACAGCCTTCCGCTCTGGCCCAGCAGCAGCTTAGAGACCTCGGGATGAAGACCCACAGTCCCTGGGGCCCCAGACCCCGCCTCTCCTCCAGAGGGTGCCGCCCTCCCTCTCTGTCCTCAGAAATGCTGTTGGGGGGCCGGGCGTGGTGGCTCACACCTGCAATCCCAGCACTTTGGGAGGCCAAGGTGGGTGGATCACTTGAGGTCAGGAGTTTGAGACCAGCCTGGCCAACATGGTGAAACCTCATTTCTACTAAAAATACAAAAAAATTAGCCAGGCGTGGTGGTGCGCACCTGTAATCCCAGCTACTCAGGAGACTGAGTCAGGAGAATCGCTTGAACCTGGGAGGCAGAGACTGTAGTGAGCTGAGATCTCACCATTGCACTCCAGCCTGGGCAACAAGAACGAAACTCCTTCTCAAAAACAAAAAAAAAGAAAGAAAAGAAACGCTGTGGGGGCAGGAGCCTGGATCTCAACCCCTGCGAGGGGGACATCTGGCTTCCTCTCCCCGAAACGAGCACGCCAGAAGCAGGAGGCTGACGCCGCGGAGGGACCAGCTGACATCTGCCTTGAGGGACCAGACTTCTCCAGGTTGGGAACCTTCTCCCAGCTTCATGGGGTGGAGCCCAACCTTCAGACCAAGAGAGACCATCCTGACCTTCAACCCCATCCCCAAAGCTCCCCAGAGCTGGTCTAGCCCCTCGTCCGACACACAGAGGAACGGAGGCCAGGAACCTGACACTGGCGTCTCCAGCCCGTGTAAGGCCCTGTAGACCAGCTACGTGCACACCCAGGCAAGAAATGGAGGCCGGAAACCTGATGCCGGTGTCTCTGAGGCCCCGTGTGAGGACCCTGGAGACCAGCTGACGTCATGCATACCCAGGCCAGCCGCCGGACAGCGTTCAGTGGCAGACTATTGTCCACCTGCATTCCAGACTCCAACTGGCAGAGCGGAGGGGACGCCGGGGCTGTAGGGCCACCAATGTGGACGGGGCAGAGCCCCAGGGACAGCCTGTGCTGGGGACAGGATCACACCCCACAGTGCCCGCGGGCCACAAGGCCAAGACAGGGTCTGGTAAGTGACGATTTGGAGGCTGGTCCTGAGGTGCAGGAGGGACTGCCAGGGACAGAGAGGGTGTGGGGTGACTACGGTCCCCCCAGACTCACATCCACCCGCACCTGTAAGTCGGGCCTTATTTGCTTACAGGGTCTTTGCACATGGGGTTGGTTACAATGAGGATGCTGGAGCGGGGTGGCCTATGTCCCTGTTAGCAACCGATGTCCTTAAGAGGAAAGAGGAACGTGGACACCCACACACCGGGAGACGGCCGCATGGAGACAGCAGAGGCTGGAGTGATGCGGCCACAGACCAAGGGCACCTGGAGCCCCAGAAGCCGGGAGAGGCAGGAAGGGTCCTCCCCTGGAGCCTACTCGTTGACCTCAGGTTCCTGGCCTCCAGCACAGGCAGAGGCTGCTCTAAGCCACCCAGTATGCAGCACGGCTGCGGCCGCAACAACAAGCTCGTCCGGGGAGAAGGCTGCTCCACCCCTAACCCCAGCGTGCCCTGGAGTGAGGCGGCATGAGGCTGTCTGTGGATTTCCACAGCATCCCAGGAGGCGTCTGGACCGCGGTGGCTCCAGGCTGCCAAGCACGGGCAGAGGCCATCGCTCCCGAACTTGGACCCTGCCATGCGCAGGCACAGGCCAGGCTGGGGAAGCCTGGGAACCCCAGACCGGCCAGCACCGTCTGCGGTCTCTCAGGCACACTGGGTGGCGGCCCCTCTGTTTAGGACGAGGACGAGGTGGGCCCGGCGGGAGCGGAAGAGCCAGGGTCCAGGGCGAGCAAGTTCCGGACCTTCCAGTTCTCCCCATCCCAGGAAGAACTGCAGCAGCCCCCGCCGCCCGGCGGTGGAAGGGGCACTGCAGCCTCACCGCCCCACACCCCAGGAGCCCACGTGCTTCTCTCACAGGGAACCGTGTACTGGCCGGACTCAGGGTCCCGCGGAGCCCACGTGCTTCTCTCACAGGGAACCGTGTACTGGCCGGACTCAGGGTCCCGCGGAGCCCACGTGCTTCTCTCACAGGGAACCGTGTACTGGCCGGACTCAGGGTCCCGCGGAGCCCACGTGCTTCTCTCACAGGGAACCGTGTACTGGCCGGACTCAGGGTCCTGCGGATGGGGCTGGAACCCAGCGCCCAGGAAGCTCCTCTCCCACTGATCAAGGACCTCACTCCGGGTGGGTCCTCCGGAAAGCTGGGCCCACGGCCGTCACTGCCCCTCTCCTGGGAGGGCTCAAGGGTGTCGGCCGTGGGGGCTTCACACTGCACCCCTGATTTCCAGAGAAGCCCTGCCCATGCCTTCCTGGGCCTTCCGGAGGGGCCGAGGGGCTGGTGCCACGGGAGGGAAGGTTCCCAAGCTCGGAGATGGCCAGGAGCAGGAGCAGCCTGAGTGGGGTGCTGAACTGACAGCTTCTCTTGCCAAATCTCCTGTCCTGCCCCAGCACAAAGCTTCCCCGGTGCACGGGGCCAGGTGCTAGGACACTGTGGGGGCGTCCCAGATGCCAGGGGCGGTGGAGACGGAGGAGGAGGAGGAGGAGGAGGAGGAGGAGGAGGAGGAGGCGGCGGCACTGTGGGTCTTCCACAGGGGGGGGAGGAGGAGGAGGAGGAGGAGGAGGAGGAGGCGGCACTGTGGGTCTTCCACAGGGGGGGGAGGAGGAGGAGGAGGAGGCGGCACTGTGGGTCTTCCACAGGGGGAGGAGGAGGAGGAGGAGGAGGAGGAGGAGGAGGCGGCGGCACTGTGGGTCTTCCACAGGGGGGGGAGGAGGAGGAGGAGGAGGAGGAGGAGGAGGCGGCACTGTGGGTCTTCCACAGGGGGGGGAGGAGGAGGAGGAGGAGGCGGCACTGTGGGTCTTCCACAGGGGGAGGAGGAGGAGGAGGAGGAGGAGGAGGCGGCGGCACTGTGGGTCTTCCACAGGAGGAGGAGGAGGAGGAGGAGGAGGAGGAGGAGGAGGAGGAGGCGGCACTGTGGGTCTTCCACAGGGTGTGCCCCGAAGAGATCAAGACTCCACTGCCCTGAAGCCAACAAGGTGTCCAGCCAGAGCCAGGGCCACACGCCCAGCAGGTAGGATCCGGCGACCCCGGGCGGCAACCCCCCGCCACACGAGGGAGGACACGCAGTTGACGTGGCCCCGCCTGACATCTGACCCCGCCGTCCGGGGCTCCACCAGGTCAGGGCTGCTCAGCTGACCCCACAACCCCACCAGGCACGGTCAGCACGGCGCCAAGGGAAGGCCTGGAAAGGGAGTAAAGGAGGCCCTGGGGGAGGACTTTGGTGCTTCATCCAAGCCAACCCCAAAAGTGGAAGCCACAGGGCCAGGGGGACGTCGTGGCTGAGATGCAAGCAGGGTGCGGGGCACTCCGAGGCAGCACTGCTGTCCCTGAGAACGGAGGGAGCCCGGGTCCCAGCGTCAGGGCCAAGCCGCGCAGTGGTGGTTGCTGGCACTCAGCCCTGTACCCTCGGACGGAGCAAGAGTCCCAAGCCAGGAACGTGAGACCGACTCCTGTTAGGCACAAACTACATCTGGAGAACCAGACTCCAGATCCCAGACCACAGACCCCAGATCCCAGGTCCCAGATTCCCAGATCCCCAGACCTCAGATCCCCAGATCCCAGACCCCAGACCCCAGGTCCCCAGATCCCCAGATCCCAGTACCCAGACCCCAGATACCAGGCCCTAGATCTCAGGCCCCAGATTCCAGTACCCAGACCCCAGATACCAGGCCCCAGATCTGACCCCAGATTCCAGTACCCAGACCCCAGACCCCAGATTCCAGAGGGAGGCCCCAGTGAGGGAGTGGAAAGGAGATTCCGTGACACAAATGCTTTGCAGAAAGAGCCCTCCAGGCCGGGCAGCGGGGGCTCCAGCGCAGGGTCCCCATGGCCGGGCCTCACTGCTATTGGTGGTTAACGCCCTGTCCGCCTGGCCAGGATGGTGCGGCTTCCTGTGGCAGCCAAGCAGCTTCCACGCAGCTTCTGCTGCTGTGAGGAGCCCACTCAGGTCTTGGGTTTATTTTTGGTCTTTTGGGGCCAGCGCGGTGGCCCATGCCTGTAATCCCAGTGCTGGGAGGCCATGGTGGGAGGACTGCATGAGCCCAGGAGGTGGAGACCAGCCTGGGCAACAGAGCAAGACCTCAACTGTACCTGCGTGTGCACACACACACTCATACACTCACACATTCACACACACTCATACACTCACACATTCACACACACTCACACACTCACACATTCACACACACTCATACACTCACACATTCACACACACATACACTCACACATTCACCCACTCATACACTCACACATTCACCCACACACATACACTCACACATTCACACACACTCATACACTCACACATTCACCCACTCATACACTCACACATTCACACACACTCATACACTCACACATTCACACACACTCATACACTCACACATTCACACACACATACACTCACACATTCACCCACTCATACACTCACACATTCACCCACACACATACACTCACACATTCACACACACTCATACACTCACACATTCACACACACATACACTCATTCACACACACTCATACACTCACACATTCACACACACTCATACACTCACACATTCACACACACTCATACACTCACACATTCACACACACTCATACACTCATTCACACACACTCATACACTCACACATTCACACACACTCATACACTCACACATTCACACACACTCATACACTCACACATTCACACACACACATACACTCACACATTCACCCACACACATACACTCACACATTCACACACACTCATACACTCACACATTCACCCACACTCATACACTCACACATTCACCCACTCATACACTCACACATTCACCCACACTCATACACTCACACATTCACACACACTCATACACTCACACATTCACACACACTCATACACTCACACATTCACACACACTCATACACTCACACATTCACACACACATACACTCATTCACACACACTCATACACTCACACATTCACCCACACTCATACACTCACACATTCACCCACACTCATACACTCACACATTCACCCACACTCATACACTCACACATTCACCCACTCATACACTCACACATTCACCCACACACATACACTCACACATTCACCCACACTCATACACTCACACATTCACCCACTCATACACTCACACATTCACCCACACTCATACACTCACACATTCACCCACTCATACACTCACACATTCACCCACACTCATACACTCACACATTCACCCACACTCATACACTCACACATTCACCCACTCATACACTCACACATTCACCCACACTCACACACTCACCCACACTCACACACACTCACACATTCACACACACACTCACACACACTCACACATTCACCCACACTCACACACTCACACATTCACCCACACTCACACACTCACACACACATTCACCCACACTCACACTCACACATTCACCCACACACACACACTCACACACACACACTCACACACATTCACACACACTCATACACTCACATTCACACACACTCATACACTCACCCATTCACACACACACATACACTCACCCACTCACACACTCACCCACTCACACACACTCACACACTCACCCACACACTCACACTCACACACTCACCCACACTCACACACTCACCCACACTCACACACACACTCTCACACACACACACATTCACACACACTCACACTCACACATTCACACACACACACTCACATTCACACACACTCACACACACACACACATTAAAGCCTTTTTTTTTTTTTTTTTTGAGACGGAGTCTCCCTCTGTCGCCCAGGCTGGACTGCAGTGGCACAATCTCAGCTCACTGCAAGCTCTGCCTCCCAGGCTCACGCCATTCTCCTGCCTCAGCCTCCGGAGTAGCTGGGACTACAGGCGCCACCACCTCGCCCAGCTAGTTTTTTGTATTTTTTTGTAGAGACGGGGTTTCACTGTGTTGGCCAGGATGGTCTCCATCTCCTGACCTCGTGATCCACCCGCCTCGGCCTCCCAAAGTGCTGGGGTTACAGGCTTGAGCCACCGCGCCCGGCCCACTAAAAGCCTTCTAACACACTGAGCTTGAGCCTGTGGTCCCTTCTGACCCACAGGTCTTCTTCTCCGGAGCAGATGTTAAGCGAAATCCCGCTCACTCCAGACTTCCGGTCCTTTGAAGTGGAGGTGCCCTTGTGTGTCTTCAATCCGTGTGGAGGGTAGTCTGGCCCATCCCACACCTGCTACCGTCACTGTCTCACATCAGCGGCCTCAGGCCACAAGGTCTCCCCACCTGGCTCCTTGGGGACTGCCAAGCGTTGCCAGCAGCCGGGCTATGCTGACCCGGGGTGAGTGGCCCGACCGGTTGCCACTGTCCTTGAGCTCCTTAAGTCCAGCCTTGGTCACGAGGACCTGCGTCCGAGCCCAGAGGGCATCAGGTCCTGGAGGAGGAGGAGGAAGAGTCCCTTCTGGCTTCAGGCTGGGCTTGAGGACGACAGCTCCGAGACGGCCCAGTGCGAGGCTTCAGTGCTGACTGCCGGAGCTGCGGGCCCTGTCCTCACAATGGCCGCACAGTGAGGCCCTGCTCCACGCCTGGGGAAGGGAACAGAGGCCCCGAAATCACAGAAGCAGGAACCCCAGGTTCACCGGTGGGGCCTGATCCGTTTTCTCTCAAACCCAGCTGCTGAAAAACGACACCCACGCGCCCTCGCTGGGCGCAGCAGGTCAGAGATCAGGCGGGCCGGTGCTCCATGGCCACGGCTCCAAGGCCAAGGTCAAGGCACTGCTGTCCGGGACCCTGGTCTGGGTTCTCCGGGGGAGTCCACGCCTGAGCTCAGCCAGGTGGTGGGGTTCTGCTCCCTGCGGCCGCTGAGCCGTGGCCCCACTTCCCCGCTTTCGGGGTGCCACGTACCCCATGACGCCATCCCTCCCTCCGAGAAGTCAGCAGAGCAAAGTCCCTCTCAGGCTTCTGACCTGACCTCCCCTCCTCCAGACGGAGAAGGCTCCCACATGAGGACATCTGTGACGATGCCAGGCCCCGAGGAATCCAGGGCGGTCCCTCTGCAGAGCCCCTGTGCCCTGGGAGGCACCTCACCCATGGCTCCAGGGGGTGGGGGGGACCGTGGCACCTCTGGGGCTGACCCAGACCCGCAGGACACAGCGCCAGACCATGAGGTCTCAGCCTGCGGTCAGGCCACATGCACGGAAACCCAGGTTCCTGAATGGCCAGCCAGGGGCAAAGCCGGCCACTGAGTACGCGAGCAGACTCTGGGGGACACGGTCCCGCTCCTTCAGGGGCCCAGAGGCTGTGGATGTGGAACTCAAGTATCCTCCTCTCAGCGTAACCTCCCTGCCCCTCCCACGTCCTCCAAGTGGGGCAGGAGCTGCCTCACCAGAGCTGGGGGAGGGGGCCACACAGATGCACGCCTGGGGAGGGGCAGCGGAGACTCCTGGCAGGAATGTGGCCAAGGTTTCTAGACCATCTGGTTTTTCAAGAGAAGCCACAAGTCTGGGTTTGGGGGTGGCAGCCCCTGATGTTCCAAAGTCGGCAAGCAGTTCAGGCAGCCACACCCCCACCCTGGGGCAGTGTTGGGCGCCCAGCCCTCAGGGTCACCCCGAGAGCGCCTGCCTCCACCTGGGGGCTCGCAGCTCCCCCGAGCTCCTGGCGGTCACGGTCATTCCAGGATCTGATAAAAGCCCCCGAAAATGCCCCTGGTCAGCCCAGCCACACCCGGGCAACACCAACAGCCATTCTCCACCCGGCCCTAGCGCCCAGCGGAGACCCCCCGCAGCTTCCGGGCCCCCCCAGCGAGAACATTCCGGTCACAGTGATGTCGCCCCGAGAAGCTCCTCGCCGTCCCCGTGGCCTTGGAACCCCCTTCACACCCACGGGTTCCAGGCACCCTGGCAACTGCCTGTTCCCACGGAGCCTGGCCCTCTCACAGCGCAGGGAGGCCGCGGTCATTGGGCACGGGTCCTGCGACCCGCTGCACCCGGCCCCTGGGCACCGGAGGCCAGGCGGTGAGCACAGCGGACCCCAGGGGCAGCCTTCCTCAGTTTACCTGACACGCAGAGGAAGACGCCTCCTCGCTCCAGGCTGGACGGGCAGCCGACGACGGCACGGGGCCATGGCAGGGCCGGGACTTTCTCTGTGACCCTCCCCGGCTGCCCCTCCCCAGCAAGTGAGTCAGTTCCAGAAACCTTTACTGCCCGCCAGGCCCGACGGCTCCCCGGCTCCCCCTCCCCACGCCCCAGCACCCAGGGCCTTGGCCCCAGGAGCCACAGCGGCAGCAACTCCCAGGAAACGTCAGGGACGCGCCTGCCAGAACCTGGCGCACATCACTTTCAAAACACAGCGGGGCCTGGAACCCAGGCCAAGGCCGCCTCTTTCAGTTTCACTTGGGCGCTTGTTCTTGCTGGGGACGGAGGCTCATCGCAGGGCTCCGGGAAGCGCAGGCACGAGTCACGAAGCAGGTCACTGAGACAGTGGGGCACCAGGCCCGCCAGTCCCATCTATGACCCCAGCCAGGGCCCAGCACTCCCATGCCCTGCACTGCACGGTGCCTGCAGGGGAGCTGACTCCACAACGACTCTCCGGGCCCCTCCTCCCGCCCCATCACTCATGGGGTCGTCCAGGGCGAGAGGCCCAGGAAAATCCGCAGGAGAGCCAGGGCACAGGGCACGTGCGCAGCCCCAGGCTGAGGCCTCCACGGGACTGAGCTTCAGGGCCACACCACCACGCTGAGCTCTCAGAGGGCCTCCGCCTGGACCACCAGGCACCCTCAGGCTGACCGGACCCTGTGCGCCGCCACCCATGTGGCCCAAGGCCTGTCCCCCTCATGCCAGGAGTCCCCTAGGGCCCCTTCGAGTACAACACAGCATTCCCTGCCCCCCCGAAGCAGCGAGTGGTTCAGGGGCAGAGCGGAGCCTGGCCAAGGGGCCCCTGGGGTGTGGGGTGATGCCATCACTGTTGCTGTCCTAGGGGCCGGGACAGGACGGCTGCCCAGCACCCCCTGATGCGAGCTGGCTGCAGGGCTGCCTGGCCGGTTCCTGGAGACACCACGCTCAACCCCGTAGTGACAACAGGGCATTCTGAAGGACAGGCAGGTCTTACTTTCTGTTAAACACTTATTTTCCCTGAGATACAATCCACACCAGGAGGGGCACCTGTCCGGAGCATCTGACTCAATGGTTTCAATGTATTCGGAGGCGGACCACCATAGCCTCTAATTCCAGGACATTCCGTTCCCCCAAAACACAGCCCTGTCCCCAACAGCAGTCACTCCCCACCCCTCTACGGCCCCTGCAACCACACGTCCACTTCCCGTCTGTGGACTGCCCTGCTCTGAACACGTGACCACACGTCTACGTCCCATCTGTGGGCTGCTCTGCCGTGGACGCATCACATGAGTGGAGTCACGTGCGGTGGCCTTTTGTGTCTGGCGTCTCTCCGCGAGCACGGAAAGCATCCGTGCTGGGCGCACAGCAGATCTAACCTCCACCTCCTCACGGGGCCCAGGAGGCCCTGGGCGAGAGCAGATGAGGCCCACACGTCCGAAATCCCCGTCTTGGCCAAAACCCCAGGTTTGCCTTCGCCCCCAGGGCTGAGCCCTCTCCTGAGTCCTGGGCCCTGCGAAGGGGTGACTGCACCTCCCAGCAAAGAGGCAAGGTGACCACGGAGCTGGCAGTCTGCTCTTCGTCCCAGCCCGAGGGTGCAGGTGCCAGCTGACCTCCCAGGGACTAGGGGCGAGAGCACACAGGCAAGGGGCAGGGCTGAGAGTCCACCCACACTGCTGGGCGGACAGCGGGCAGGCCAGGACGAGAACCAGGTCGGGCTGACCTCGCTCTCAGGCTACAACAGGCAGGTGGACACACCCGGCCCTCCCCGTGTGCTGTCTGACCACACAGCCCTTGGCTGTGGAAAAAGTGACTGGAGGCACTCCAGGCCTGCCCACAACAAATCACACGCACATGTGCACATAACACATACAAACATACAAAACACATGTGCACAAGACACGCACAGGCAGGGGTGCATGGGAACAGGCAGCATGCACACAACACACACCACACACACACACACTGGACACGTGCATAACACGAGCACAGGTGCACAAGCAACATGTGTGCACACACAACATGCACACAGACCACACGTTTGCACAAGCACGGGTGCACAGGTGATACACACGCACCCACAACACACACGCACACACAAAACACACACGTAAGCAACACACACGCAAGCACAGGCAACATGCAACACACACATAACATGAGCACACACACAAAATACACACAACCAAAACACACACACAAAACACGCGTGAGCAACACACACGCGAGCACAGACAACATGCAACACACACATAACATGAGCACACACACAAAATACACACAACAACCAAAACACACAACGCACGAGAATGGGCACACAGGCACGGGCAACACACAACAACATACACGCATGCATAACAGACTCATGAACATGGGTACACAGGTACACACACAACACACAAACAGGTGCACAGGTACACACACAACACACAAACACAGGTGCACAGCTACACACACAACACACAAACACGGGTGCACAGGCACACACACCGTGCACCCATAAAACACACGCGTATGAAACACACAAACAACACACACATGCACAAGAGCACACAGCCACGGGCACGCACATTCACACACGGAGAAGGCACACGCATCCGTACGACGCACACAGAACGCACACGCGTCCGTACGACGCAGAGAACGCACACGCGTCCGTACGACGCGCACGGAACGCACACGCGTCCGTACGACGCGCACGGAACGCACACGCCTCCGTATGATGCACGCACACGGAACGCACACGGAACGCACACGCGTCCGTACGACACACAGAACGCACACGCGTCCGTACGACACACAGAATACACACCTCCATACAACACACAGGCACACAACACGCATGTGCATGCACATGGCACAACATGCAGATACACAAAGACACGTGTACACACACATGCACAGCCCCCGGGCCGCACTGGCGCCATGGGGGGGCTGCCTCCACATGGCCTCCAGGAGCGTTTACAGCTGTGGATTACATGACACCGCCCCCTTCCCAGAGCTGATCCCACCCCCCCAGCATGGGGGCCCCCTGGGAGGGGGGCCTCTGGGAGCTGGACTGGTTCTGCAGACAGTTGCTTCTTTGTTCAGGGCAGAGCTCACTCTCGCGGTGTTGGCGTTTCCGCCTGGGCCCTGCCGGAGGGGCATCCGTGACTCTGCTAGAGCCGGGCTGGGCGAAGCCCAAGCTGGTCACACCCCCGAGGGTGGGGGAGGCCTTAGGCAGCAAGTAGATGGGGGGGTCTAGGGGTGGCTGGCGCAACCTCTCTCCGCCTCGGTTTCCCCACCAGGTGAGAGGACAGTGACTGCCCACGGTCGTGCGGCTGGGGAACCTGCACCCTCTCCTCCGCACCTGCACACCTGGGCACCTCCCGTCTAGCCCAGACTCCAACCGAGAGTGAATGGACGAGCAACAGCTCCTGTTGCCTCTTCTGTGCTCCGCCTCACAGGCTCCCTCCCACTGGAAGTCCGGCCCCTGCCTGCACAGCCCCCTCCACACCAGGGTCCCTCTGGCTCCTGGCAGGTGTGGGCAGATGTCTGCTGGGATCCTCAGAGTTAAACAAAAGCCTCCTCCCTGTGCTGTGAAATCACACTCCAGGGGCTGGCAGGCGCCTTCCAAGTCCTTCCCTCTCCAAGGACCAGAGCCTGCCTGCGTCTCCCCTGCTGTGGGAGACCCTGGGGCCCCTATCCTGCTGTTCTCCATCCCACCCACTGAGGGGCCCAGATCTCAAATTCGCCCTTTACTTGGCAAGAACTCTGAAGGTGGCCCACAGCAGGCCACTGTGAGGAGCCATCACCCCACGGCCGGGGCCACCCCTGGGAAAATCCAGGGCTGGGCAGCCAGATCCCTGAAGGCCAGAGGCTGTCTGGGAAGAAAGGGCATGGACAGCACCTGCCCGGCCTGCCACAAACTCTCTGGGTCCCAGGTCCCCACCGCTCGTCTTCCAGGGCCGAGTCAGGGAGACCCACCATCCCAGGGAGAGCACCCAAAACAGCACAGCACCCCTGGCCGCCCTGGCCCAGAGGAAGAGGCCTGGAAGACAGTTTGAAGCCTGTAATTCCCGTGTAATCGGGCTGGCTCCCCATGGGGTCCGCGGCCCCGGGACCCTGGCTCCTTCCATACTCTTCTCTCGACCCTCGGCTCCCTCTGCCCCTCCGTAAAACACTCACCGCACCCCCCTACCCACAAAACTGGCAGCCAGCATCAGCACAGGCCAGCTCCGAGGCTGGGCACTCTCGCTGACAGGGCGTGCAACAGATGGCACCAAACCCATCCCGTCCTGGCAGTCACAGGCAGGAAGGACGTTCCCGAGCAGGCGGGACCAACAGGCATTCCGGGAAGAAGCAGCCAGGGGAAGACCCGACTACACATTTTATAGAATTTTTTTTTTTTTTTTTTTTTAACTTTTCAGAATGTTAATCAGTTCATCCGAGGAGACACCCACCGTCCCTGCCCCAGCACCATCCGTGCCCGGCGTCCCTGGAGGTGCTGGGTGGGCTCTCCACAACGCCTGCCCGCCAAGCCCCAGGTCAGTCTGGGGATTGGTCCCTCCAGGCCCCACCAGCCTTATTCTTCGGGGCTCTGGGGTGCTGAGAAAAGCGCCCTACGGGGGACAGGACCCACCAGGCGGCCGGCGCTTCCCATTCGCCGACACACGCTGTGCCCGGGCCCCACTCAGGCCATCTCAGCCCGCTACCCTCCCTCCCGCCTGTCCCTGGAAGCCGGGTTTGAATGCGACCCGCACTCCCACCCCCAACACGCTCTGCAGACTCCGCCCAGACGGCTCCGGGGTCACCTAGTATCAGCAAGCCCCCATCCCAAACCGGGGGACCTCCACGCAGAAACCGAGAAACTATCTGCCCCAGAAGAGAAGTCGGAGGCCCCGGGGGCGGGGGCGGGAGCGGCGGGGGGAGCTGGGCGAGGGAGGGAGAGAGGACTGCGCTGCGGGGCGAGAGGGCAGGGGCCCTGGGACCGGGTACAAGGAGGAGGAAAGGGCACGAACGCCCAAGGAGCCTGGAGTCAGGAATCGGGGAGGCAGGAGAGATCGGGGGTCACGAGGCGCACGGAGTCGAGAGTCCCCAAAAGGGAAGGGCAGGATACCGAGGAAAAGCGGATGCGGGGTCACCACGGGGCTCGGGGGCACCGAGGAGTGCGGGGTCAAAGGTTACCAGAAAACGAAAAGTCGGGGGTCACCAAGCAGCGCGGGACAGGGAGGCACCGGGAAGAGCGGGAAGGAAAGGTTGGGAGGGTTGTCGTGGAAGGTGGGGTCAGGGTTCACGGCAGGGGGTCGCCGGGGGGGGGCAGGTCAAGGTTCACGGCGGTGGTCGCGGTGCAGCCCGAAGTCAACGCTGGCGGCGAAGGGCGGGGTCGGAAGGGGTCGCAGCGGAGAGCGGGGGTCGCGCCGCGCTCGCCCCCGCCCCGCGGCCCCCAGAACCCCCAGCCCCGGGCGCAAGGGTCCGCGGGGAGCGTCGGACCCACAGGCGGGGTCGGGCCAGGCAGGGGTTGCGGTGGAGTGGGGGCAACCAGAGCCTCACCTCGAGCCCGGGTCTGGCCGGGCGCGGAGCCCGCAGCGCCTCAGTTTCTCCGAGCCTCGCAGCGGCCGCCGCTCACTTCCGGGTTTCGGGCGCCATCTTGGGGGCCCCGCGCACTTCCGGTCATGCCGCGGGGCGGGGCCTCCAGCTGTGGGGGCGTGGTCTCTCTTAGGGGGCGGGGCTACCTTCCAGGCCAATCCCTTGAGGCCCTTCCGCTGTCCGGAAGGGGCTGGGAGTCCCAGGGCTCTGGGTTCGAATCCCACCCTGCCTGGGTCTCCTGAGACCCCAGCACGTGCTTTCACCTCCTCAAGCCTCAGTTTCCTCTTCTGCACCGTGCTGGTGAAATGAAACCTGTTTTGTGGTACAGCAGCCCTTTTTTCTTCCTCCCTCAGAACCCCCTCCAGGCCTCTGCATGTGCCACCTCCCCCACTGGGGCTTACTCACCCCAGACTTTTAAACTGAGACTCCCTCAAAAGCTACTAAAATTATCATCAGCCGGGCGCAGTGGCTCATGCCTATAATCGCAGCACTTTGAGAGGCTGAGGCGGATCACTTGAGGTCGGGAGTTTGAGGCCAGCCTGGCCAATATGATGAAACCCTGTCTCTACTAAATGTACAAAAATTAGGTGGGCATGATGACGGGTGCCTGTAATCCCATCTATTCAGGCGACTGAGGCAGGAGAATCGCTTGAACCTGGGAGGTAGTTGTTGCGGTGAGCTGAGATCGTGCCACTGCACTCCAGCCTGGGCAACAGAGTGAGACTCCATCTCAAAAATAAATAAATAAATAAATAGTGAAATAAAATAATCACCTCTGGGCCTGTCGGACATACTTTCTCACCCAAAGTTCTCTCTGTTCATTAATCTCTCTCCCTAACCAAATGCAGGTCTGGACACTGCAACATGGTGACAGGAACGTGGGGGTTTGGGTAAGTTCCAGGGGCTACCCCCAAGAAAGCAGAGTCCTTTCAGGCAGGGCCATGGGGGCCTGAGAGGCTCCTCTTCTGGGTGGCTGTAGTGGGATGCTGCCCTGCGCAGGGAGCCGGAATCTCGGGGCAGTTTTCCTGTGACTTGAGCTAGTGAAGGCAAATCCAGTGTGGAAGGCACCACCGCCTCCCGAGCCCAGTTTCAACCATGACAATACTGATACAGCTCCTTGGACCCAAGTGGCCACAAGCTGGAGGCCCCTGCCCCCATTCCAACCCCCGGAAACTAGAGTTGATTTGTCCAGGAGTTCGTTCAGTGACTTCTAATCAAGGCTTGGTCGTGAGCTGGGAAAACCCAGGGTCTGAGGACTCAGCTCTCTGTCCCGACATCAGAAAGCCCCTGGTCTAGGGGAGAGAGAACCTGGACCAGACACTCCCATATGCAGGA
This sequence comes from Macaca fascicularis, assembly GCF_037993035.2. Classification (NCBI taxonomy): domain Eukaryota; kingdom Metazoa; phylum Chordata; class Mammalia; order Primates; family Cercopithecidae; genus Macaca; species Macaca fascicularis. The sequence continues at coordinate 1,757,715 of NC_088393.1, forward strand.
TCTCAGGGAGGGTTGAAATGTCTGCCTAGGGCTTCATAGAGGACTGCATGGTGAAGAGGGTGTTGAAGCTGGGGTTTTGAAGTTCAAGTAGGAGTGTGCCAGGTAGACAAGAGTAAGAAGAATAGTCTGGGCAAAGTAAAATCTGTTCAAAGGCCTATTAAGGCAGATAATAAGTAAGTTTAAAACCTTTTTGGAGTTGCGTGTGGTGGCTCACACCTGTAATCCCAGCACTTTCAGAGGCTGAGGCAGGCAGATAACAAGGTCAGGAGATCGAGATCACAGTGAAACCCCACCTCTACTAAAAATACAAAAATTAGCCCGGCGTGGTAGCGGGCGCTTGTAGTCCCAGCTACTCGGGAGGCTGAGGCAGGAGAATGGTGTGAACCTGGGAGGTGGAGCTTGCAGTGAGCAGAGATTGCGCCACTGCACTCCAGCCTGGGCGACAGAGCGAGACTCCATCTCAAAAAAAAAATAAAAAATCTTTTTACACCTCTCTAAAAAACTCAGGCCAAAAGCCGGGCACGGTGGCTCACGCCTGTAATCCCAGCACTTTGGGAGGCCGAGGCGGGCGGATCACAAGGTCAGGAGATCGAGACCACGGTGAAACCCCGTCTCTACTAAAAATACAAAAAATTAGCCGGGCACGGTTGTGGGCGCCTGTAGTCCCAGCTACTCGGGAGGCTGAGGCAGGAGAATGGCGTGAACCCAGGAGGCGGAGCTTGCAGTGAGCCGAGATCGCGCCACTGCACTCCAGACTGGGTGACAGAGCGAGACTCCGTCTCAAAAAAAAAAAAAAAAAAAAAAGTTAGCCAGGCATGGTAGTGCGCGCCTGTAGTCCCAGCTACTAGGGAGGCTGAGGCAGGAGTGTCACTTGAACCCAGGAGGTGGAGGTTGCAATGAGCCCAGATCACACCACAGCACTCCAGCCTGGGCAATAGAGTGGGATTCCATCTCAAAGAAGAAAAAAGAAGGTGGCTCACGCCTGTAATCCCAACACTTTGGGAGGCTGAGGTGGGTGGATCACCTAGGTCAGGAGTTCAAGACCAGCCTGGCCAACATGATGAAATCCTATCTCTACTAAAAATACAAAAATTAGCCGGACATGGTGGTAGGTGCCTGTAATCCCAACTACTCAGGAGGCTGAGGCAGGAGAATCACTTGAATCTGGGAGGTGGAGGTTGCAGTGAGCCAAGATCGTGCCATTGCACCGCAGCCTGGACGACATAACGAGATCCCGTCTAAAAAAAAAAAAAAAAATTCAGGACAGGGACCCCTGTCATCAAACCCAAAAGCACAAGGGGGCAGTTGGGGAAACTGAGACCCAGAAGGCCCAGAAGGCCGAAGTGATATGTCCAGAGTGAGATGCAGAAGGCATACAAGGACATTTTGCTCCTCGGCTTGTTGGGGTCTCCGTTACCCATGGTGACAGAACGGCGTCCACGTGGTGTGAGCTTTTCCTGAGTCCTGCAGAGTAGACGGACCCGAAAGAGATACTTCCCTCCACACTGAACTCTTTTTTTTTTTTTTTGAGACGGAGTCTCGCGCTATCGCCCGGGCTGGAGTATAGTGGCCGGATCCCAGCTCACTGCAAGCTCCGCCTCCCGGGTTCACACCATTCTCCTGCCTCAGCCTCCCGAGTAGCTGGGACTACAGGCGCCCGCCACCTCGCCCGGCTAGTTTTTTGTACTTTTAGTAGAGACGGGGGTTTCACCGTGTTAGCCAGGATGGTCTCGATCTCCTGACCTTGTGATCCGCCCGTCTCGGCCTCCCAAAGTGCTGGGATTACGGGTGTGAGCCACTGTGCCTGGCTGAGACTATTTTCACAGCAAATTGAACAGCAGTTACATTGAGCAATAGGCACTGAAGATTTGGAAGAGTGAGGAAGCCGGTCAGGGCGGGAGGGTAGCGGCTGCATCTGCTCATTTCCTCCTACACCGGACCATCCACACAACTTTTGAGGACCAGGGAAAATGAAAACGCGGTACCCCGGCACAAAACATATTTCACAGCTTGGGTTAGGCAACAGCAAAGCATCGCGCTGAGTGCTGGGACCTTCTGAGTACAGGCACTGGGCAAAGCCCCGGGTCACACACACCCACGATGCCGGCCCTTCTCCCACAGCGGCCCTCTGGGGTAGGGACTGGTATTAACCTACATTTCAGGAGGGAGGAAACTGAGGCACGAACTGTTCAGAAGCCGCCCCGAGGTCACCGAGTGAGCCAGGAAGAGGCGTGGGCTCGATCTCTGCCACATCGACCTTGGGAAACCACGAGGTTTCGGCGGGTAATTTTGCCTGAAGTGGGGGCAGTTTGCCCAGGCCGGGGTGGGTCCAGCCATCTCGGCAGGAATTCGCCAAGTCGGGGAATGCCTAGGGAATTAGTCAGATGCGGGAATTTCCAGGGAATCACAGGAGGTGGCTCCGGAGAGCAGCAGAGACACAGTACTGGGGCTCATGGCCCAGCCTGGAGTACAGTGCTATGAATCTGCTGTGTGACCCAAGGAGATACTTGACCTCTCTGGGCCCCAGTTTTCCCACCTGTAAAATGGGGAGGGTGATAATAACAACAACTAGTGGCCGGACATGGTGGCTCATGCCGGTAATCTCAGCACTTTGGGAGGCCGAGATGGGAGGATCACGAGGTCAGGAGATCGAGACCAGACTGGCTAACATGGTAAAACCCCGTCTCTACTAAAAATACAAAAATTAGATGAGTGTGGTGGCGGGCACCTGTAATCCCAGCTACTCGGGGGGCTGAAGCAGGAGAATCGCTTGAACCCGGGAGGCAGAGGTTGCAGTGAGCCAAGATCGTACCACTGCACTCCAGCCTGGGCCACAGAGCAAGACTCTGTCTCAATAATAATAATAATAATAACAACAATAATAATAGCAACTAGCTGCTACGTTGTAGTTCAGACAACTCAATGGACAGACAGTGCCTAACAGAATTTAACCACTGCGAATATTTCCATATGAAATTCTTTTTTTTTTTGAGATGAAGTCTTGCCCTTTCTCCCAGGCTACAGTGCAATGGCATGAGCTCAGCCCACTGCAACCTCCGCCTCTCAGGTCCAAGTGATTCTCCTGCCTCAGCCTCCCGAGTAGCTGGGATTACAGGCACATGCCACCACGCCCAGCTAATTTGTGTATTTTTAGTAGAGACGGGGTTTCACCATGTTGGCCAGATGGTCTTGAGCTGTTGACCTCATGATCTGCCTGCCTCGGCCTCCCAAAGTGCTGGCATTACAGGCATGAGCCACTGTGTCCAGCCTGTCTTAATTATTTCAATTTGCAGAAAACTTCAGACAAACATGAAGGTTGTTCATAAGGACCTTCTTGGGCTATGCCTCAGTTTCCCCATCTGGGAGATGCCAACCTGGATTCCCCTCCCAGCCTCAGTGTCTCTCCTGGGTGGCAAGAAGGACTCTGGCTCTGGGACTGTGCCCATTCTGCTGTCCAGGGGGCTGAGGCGGGTGCCCAGGGAGAGGGAGGCACGTGGCGGTGACCAGCAGCTCCCACACAGAGCCTCAGACCTGGGCAGGTGAGGTGGGCAGGTGGGTCTGGCCTGGCTCAGCCCAATGCGGGGGCAGGGATGGGATGGAGCCACTTCCTGTTTCTCCACATTCTGGAAAGTCCCTGTGTTCCCAAGCAGAGGGGGCACCTCCTCCCTGCCAGCTCTCCTGGGCGCCGGGCTCCTCACCACTTCTCCTTTCTCCACCCACTTCCCTAGCGGACTGGCCTCGGACCCGCCCCTTCCCCTCCCGCCTCTCTCCTCTTTTCTCTCCCAATCAGGCCCTTCCTGGTGTGCAGAAGGGAAAACTGAGTCCACAGCCGCTGGGCCTGCCCGACCAAAGGAGGCTACAGCTGTCACCCCTCTGTCCTGTCTGTCTATCTGTCTCTCTCTCTCTCTGTCTCTTTCTCTGTATCCTTGCCTCCCTGTCTCTCTGTCTTCATCTCTCTGTTTCTGGCTCTCTTTGTCTCTCTGTGTCTCAGTTTATTTCTGTCTGTTTCTCTGTCTCTGTGTCTCTGTCTCTGTGTCTCTGTCTCTGTGTCTCTGTCTCTGTGTCTCTGTCTCTGTGACCCTCTGTCTCTCTGTTTATCTCTCTCTGTGTCTGTGTCTGTGTCTCTCCATCTCTGTCTTGGTCTCTCTGTCTCTGTATCTCTCTGTTTCTCTAGCTCTCTGTCTGTCTCTGTCTCTGTGTCCCTCTGTCTGCGTTTCTCTGTCTCCGTCTATCTCTGTCTCCGTGTGTCTCAGTCCCTTCTTTCGTTACCATCCCCCCTCCCATGGCCGCCCTCACGTGTCAGCACCATACCCTCCCTGTGGCCAGGGCCAGCTGCTCCAGGGTGTCCTCGGGCCGGTGCTGGCCGGAGTGTTCCCGGGCCCTGCAGCTACCTGCTTGACCAGAGCCAGGCCCAGAGTGAGATCCTGCCAGGCCAGGCCGGGGCAACCTCGGTGCCAGTACAACTTCAGGGAACAGCAAACCTGTCTGACGGGTTTGAGATTCCATGGGGGACAGGCCTTCCTGCCTCCGCACTGAAGCTGGGACAGCTGGGTTGAAGGGGTCCAGTGACGCCCCTGACCTAGATCGCAGGCTGGGCACAGGCTGCAGCAGCCTCGTCTGAGTCAGGGCTGTGCCCTGAAGTCGGGCACCCAGGGCAGGCTGGGTGAAGAAAGATCAGCAGTCTGCCGGTCGCCCTGTGCGGGGAGGACTAACAGGGAGAAGGCACTGTACATGCAAAGTCCCAGCGGGGGCAAAGACTCGGGAGAGTGTACAGGGCCCGGGGTGTAAGGATAGATGGACTGGGAAAGAGGGATGGGACCCTGGAGGGCCTGGAAGCTAGACATGGCCCGTATTCTGGGGGCACTAGGGAGCCATTGAGGGTTTTGGAGCAATGGAGTGGTACAGTCACGGTGGGACTAGAGGTGTGCTGGATGGGGTGAGGCACAGGGACCAAACTGCAGATCAGAAGGCTCATCTGGTAGTAGGACTGAGGTCAAAGGAGGCTGAACTGCTCCGAAGATGAAGAAAGGAGCAAAACTTGGCTGGGCGCAGTGGCTCACGCCTGTAATCCCAGCACTTTGGGAGTCCAAGGCGGGAAGATCATGAGGTCAAGAGATCGAGACCATCCTGGCCAACATCATGAAACCCCACCTCTGGCCGGGCGCGGTGGCTCAAGCCTGTAATCCCAGCACTTTGGGAGGTCGAGACGGACAGATCACTAGGTCAGGAGATCGAGACCATCCTGGCTAACACGGTGAAACCCCGTCTCTACTAAAAATACAAAAAAAAAACTAGCCGGGCGAGGTGGCGGGCGCCTGTAGTCCCAGCTGCTTGGGAAGCTAAGGCAGGAGAATGGCGTGAACCCGGGAGGCAGAGCTTGCAGTAAGCTGAGATCCGGCCACTGCACTCCAGCCTGGGCGACAGAGCGAGACTCCGTCTCAAAAAAAAAAAAAGAAACCCCACCTCTACAAAAATACAAAAAAATTAGCTGGGTGTGGTGGCGGGCGCCTGTAATTCCAGCTACTTGGGAGGCTGAGGCAAGGGAATTGCTTGAACCAGGGAGGTAGAGGTTGCTGTGAACCGAGATGGCGCCACTGCACTCCAGCCTGGGCGACAGAGCAAGACTCCGTCTCAAAAAAGAAAAAAGAAAAGAAAAACGAAAGCAGCCAAACTTTGAACTTTTTTTTTTTTTTTTTTTTTTTCCTTTTTGAGACAGGGTTTTGCTCTGTCGCTCAGGCTGGAGTGCAGTGGTGTGATCTCAGCTCACTACACCCTTGAACTCCTTGCCTGGAGCAATCCTCCCTCCTCAGCTGCCAGAGTAGCTGGGATGATAGGAGCACCAATATGCCTGGCTAAATTTTAAATTTTGTTGGCCGGGTGCGGTGGCTAATGTTTATAATGCCAGCACTTAGGGAGGCTGAGGTGGGTGAGTCACCTGAGGTCAGGAGTTTGAGACCAGCCTGGCCAACATCGTGAAACCCTTTCTTTACCAAAAAATAAAAATTAAAAATTAGCCAGGCATGGTGGCACGCACCTGTAATCCCAGCTACTTGGGAGGCTGATGCAGGAGAATCACTTGAAATTGGGAGGCTGGGGCCGGGCGCGGTAGCTCATGCCAGTAATCCCAGCACTTTGGGAGGCCGAGGCGGGCGGATCACAAGCTCGGGAGATCGAGACCACCCTGGCTAACACGGTGAAACCCCGTCTCTGCTAAAAAAATACAAAAAAATTAGTCGGGTGTGGTGGCAGGTGCCTGTAATCCGAGCTATTCAGGAGGCTGAGGCAGGAGAATGGCGTGAACCCAGGAGACAGAGCTTGCAGTGAGCCGAGATCGTGCCACTGCTCTCCAGCCTAGGTGACAGAGCAAGACTCCATCTCAGTAAAAAAAAAAAAAAGAAATTGGGAGGCTGAGGTTGCAATGAGACAAGATTGCACCATTACACTGCAGCCTGGGCAAAAAGAGTGAAACTCTGTCTAAAAAAAAAAAAAAGGGCCGGGCGCGGTGGCTCAAGCCTGTAATTCCAGCACTTTGGGAGGCCGAGACGGGCGGATCACGAGGTCAGGAGATCGAGACCATCCTGGCTAACACGGTGAAACCCCGTCTCTATTAAGAAATACAAAAAACTAGCCGGGCGAGGTGGCGGGCGCCTGTAGTCCCAGCTACTCGGGAGGCTGAGGCCGGAGAATGGCGTAAACCCGGGAGGCGGAGCTTGCAGTGAGCTGAGATCCGGCCACTGCACTCCAACCTGGGTGACAGAGCGAGACTCCGTCTCAAAAAAAAAAAAAAAAAAAAAGTTAAATTTTGTTTGGGCTTGGCAAGGTGGCTGATGCCTGTAATCCCAGCACTTTGGGAGGCCGAGGCGGGTGGATCACCTGAAGTCAGGAGTTCAAGACCAGCCTGGCAAACATGGGGAAAACTCGTCTCTACTAAAAATACAAAAATTAGCCGGGCGTGGTGGCGGGTGTCTGTAATCCCAGCTACTCTGGAGGCTGAGGCAGGAGAATTGCTTGAACCTGGGAGGTGGAGCTTGCAGTGAGCCGGGATCGCGCCACTGCACTCCAGCCTGGGAGACAGAGCAAGACTCCATCTCAACAATAAATAAACAAATAAAACTTGGTTGTGGCCGGGCGCGGTGGCTCAAGCCTGTAATCCCAGCACTTCGGGAGGCCGAGGCGGGTGGATCACGAGGTCAGGAGATCGAGACTATCCTGGCTAACATGGTGAAACCCCGTCTCTACTAAAAATACAAAAAACTAGCCGGGCGTGGTGGCGGGCGCCTGTAGTCCCAGCTACTCGGGAGGCTGAGGCAGGAGAATGGCGTGAACCCGGGAGGCGGAGCTTGCAGTGAGCCGAGATCACGCCACTGCACTCCAGCCTGGGAGACACAGCGAGACTCCGTCTCAAAAAAAAAAAAACAAAAAAACAAAAAAAACTTGTTTGTGGTGAAGGGGTCTCACTGTGTTACCCAGGCTAATCTTGAACTCCTGGCTTCAAGTGATCCTCCCGCCTCAGTCTCCCAAAGTGCTGAGATTACAGGCGTGAGCTGCTGCGCCCGGCCTGAACTTTCCATCAGGTGCTCGTCATCAGCCAGGGTTGAGCTGCAGAAAATGCAGGGGAGGGGAAGACGACCCCCAGTTGTCCCCAACCTGGTACTCTGAACCCCCCGGGCTCACGTCTAAGGGCGACGGGGCAGACACCTCAAATGCGAAATCCTGTGGCTTTGTCCCTGGGGCAGTGGGGAGCCACGGGGAGAAGGAGGACACCAGAGGAGATGCTGCCAGGGCTGGGGCAGAGCGAAGGGCCGGTGGCAGGGCAGGGGCACCGGATGGGGCTGCAAGGTGGGGAGGGCAGGTTGGGGCCACGTATTCATCCGAGATGCATTTCTCAGTGCCACCCAGGGCCAGGCCCCACCTGCAGGTGCCACGGCCACCACAGAGAACAGACACACCCTGAGGGGGCCCCCAGGCCACGAAGAAGCCGGACGCTGGAGAGCCCAGGACACAGACACCTTGGCCCTTCTCGGGCGGGCCCCTGCCACGTGAGTGTGGGGCAAGGGTCCCAGGAGGTGGAACGGGCTCCAGGCCCCGCCGTGGCGGCCCTGAGTGTACGCACTGGTCAGCCCAGTGCTGATGTCACCTGTGCGGGGACTTCCTGGACCTTCACCTCGGATCCGCTGCCCGGCCCCGAGGGAAACTCCAGAGAAGCCAGGGCCACTCCTGGCTGACTCATTCTAGGTGCCAGCAGCGCGGGAGGGGCTGGGCAACGGAGGGGCCTGGGGGCATTTGGAGAACGTTGTGGAGTCTGACCACCTCCTCTGAGTGCCAGTTTCTGCTGCGTCCCACGGGGACGAGGGGAAAACTTGGACTCCCCAGCTTTTTTTTTTTTTTTTTTTTTTTGAGAGAGAGTTTCACTCTTGTCGCCCAGGCATGGGTGCAGTGGTGCGATCTTGACTCACTGCAACTTCGGCTTCTGGGATTCAAGTGATTCTCCTGCCTCAGCCTCCCCAGTAGCTGGGATTACAGGTGCTTGCCACCACGCCCGGCTAAATTTTGTATTTTTAGTAGAGACGGGGTTTCGCCATGTTGACCAGGATGGTCTCGATCTCCTGACCTCAGGTGATCCATCTGCCTCGGGCTCCCGAAGTGCTGGGATTACAGGCGTGAGCCACCGTGCTCAGCCCAGGCCAGCATCTACAGAGCACAAGGGGGAATCTGGGTTCTAGGAGGTGATAACTGGGGGGTCGGGGGTTGCAATTAGTGGAGAGTGTTTTCCCTTCCCTGCAGGCCTTCTCATGTCCCCATGGTTGCAAGAGGGACCAGCGGAGCTAAAACAGAAGTGAAGGAGCAGGACCAGGCGCGGTGGCTCACACCTGTCCTCCCAGCACTTTGGGAGGCCGAGGCAGGCTGATCACCTGAGGTCAGGAGTTCAAGACCAGCCTGGCCAACACGGAGAAACCCCGTCTCTACTAAAAATACAAAAATTAGCCAGGTGTGGTGGCGGGTGCCTATAATCCCAGCTACTCGGTAGGCTGAGGCAGGAGAATTGCTTGAACCCAGGAGGCGGAGGTTGCAGTGAGCCGAGATCGCGCTGCTGCACCCACGCCTGGGTGACAGAGCGAGACTCCATCTCAAAGAAACAAAACAGAAGTATGGGAGCAAGGAGTTAAGATTTCCACAGTTCAAACCCTGCCGCTCCCCCCGGGGCTCTGTGACCTCAGGCAAGGCACATGACCTCCCATGCTTCACTTTGCCCATCTATAAAATGAGGATAATTGTGGTAGTCCTTTGGAAGGCTTTTGTGAGAATTTGGTAAGTACTGGTATGTGTTAAGTGTTTGGAGTGGGGCTTGGGGTATGGTGAAGCGTTTATACGAAAAAAAGAGAAAAAAACTTGGAGTCGGGCGCGGTGGCGCACGCCGGTAATCTCAGCACTTTCGGAGGCCGAGGCGAGCAAATCACTTGAGGTCAGGAGTTTGACATCAGCCTGGCCAACATGGTGAAACCCTGTCTCTAGTAAAAATACAAAAATTAGCTGGGCGTGGTGGCGCAGGCCTATAGTCCCAGCTACTCAGGAGGCTGAGGCGGGAGAATCTATTGAATCTGGGAGGCAGAGGTTGCAGTGAGCTGAGGTCGTGCCATTGCATTCCAGCCTGGGCAACAGAGCCAGACTCTACCTCAAAAAAAAAAAAAAAAAAAAAGAATCGTTTGGTTGCAAGTGACAGAAATTGAAACTACAATGGGCTCCTTTTAGAAAAACAGGAATTTTTTGCTCATGGAACTGAAAGATTTAGGGATAGATCTAACTCAAGGCCACCCCTCGCAGCACTGTTTCTATTCCACAAAGGACCGTTCACTGGGGTGGGGGCCGTCCTGGGCACACAAGGTGCTCAGCAATGACCCTGGCCTCCACCCATTCAACATCCGTAGCGTCGGCCGGGCGCGGTGGCTCAAGCCTGTAATCCCAGCACTTTGGGAGGCCGAGATGGGCGGATCACGAGGTCAGGAGATCGACACCATCCTGGCTAACACGGTGAAACCCCGTCTCTACTAAAAAATACAAAAAAAAAATACTAGCCGGGCGCGGTGGCGGGTGCCTATAGTCCCAACTACTCGAGAGGCTGAGGCAGGAGAATGGCGTGAACCCGGGAGGCGGAGCTTGCAGTGAGCTGAGATCCGGCCACTGCACTCCAGCCTGGGCAGCAGATCGAGACTCCGTCTCAAAAAAAAAAAAAAAAAAATCCGTAGTGTCCCCACCTGGTCATGATGACCAAAACTATCTCCGAACATTGCTGAGTGTCCCCTGGGGGCGAAATCACCCTTGGTTGAGCCCCACTGGTCTGGTGGGTTTCAGACACAGCTGGATCCAGGACCCTCAATCAGTGTCACAAGGATGTGTCCAATTCTCCGTCTCTTAGCGTTGCCATAGCCTCTCTTGACTTTTTTCTTTTGTTTTCTTTCCTTTTTTTCAGACAGAGTCTCGTTCTGTCACCCCTGCTGGAGCACAATAACATGACCTGACCTCACGGCAACCTCCGCCTCCCGGGTTCAAGCAATTCTCCTGCCTCAGCCTCCTGAGTAGCTGGGATTACAGGCCTGCGACACCATGTCTGGCTAATTATTTTGTATTTTTAGTAGAGATGGGCTTTCGCCACGTTGGCCAGGCTGGTCTCCAACTCCTGACCTTAGGTGATCCGCCCGCCATGGCCTCCCAAAGTGCCGGGATTACAGGTGTGAGCCACCACGCCAGGCCTCTCTTGTTTTTTTTTTCTTCAACAGACTTTGGGCCGGGTGCGGTGGCTCACACCTGTAATCCCAGCACTTTGGGAGGCGGGAGGCCGAGGAGGTCTAATCACGAGGTCAGGAGATCGAGACCATCCTGGCTAACACGGTGAAACCCCGTCTCTACTAAAAATACAAAAAATTAGCCGGGCGTGGTGGTGGGTGCCTGTGGTCCCAATTACTCTGGAGGCTGAGGCAGGAGGATGGTGTGAACCCGGGAGGCAGAGGTTGCAGTGAGCCGAGATCCCACCACTGCACTCCAGCCTGGGCGACAGAGCGAGACTCCGTCTCGAAAAAATAAAAATAAAAAAAAGGCAGACTTTACCTTTATGGGGAAAACACGATGCCACAAGCCCCAAATCTCATCTGCCCATCATCTTAACAGCCCTGGCAGGAGTCAGCACCTCTTCCCAAGGTGGGGGGCACCAAAGTCCCGGGTAGGTTCTCATTCGCCCAGCCTGGGTCACATGTCCTGGTTGAACCAAGGGTGGTGGCCAGGGAAGGGGATGCCCTGATTGGCTAGGCTGGGATCACATGATTGTATGGAGTGAGCCAATTGGGTGAAAATTCATGGTTGGGATGGGCACCGTGGCTCACGCCTGTAATCCCAGCACTTTGGGAGGCTGAGGCAGGTGGGCCAGGCTGGAGTGCAGTGGCACGATCTCAGCTCACTGCAACCTCCGCCTCCCGGGTTCAAGCGATTCTCCTGCCTCAGCCTCCCAAGTAGCTGGAACTATAGGCACCCACCCCCACACCCGGCTAATTTTTTTTTTTTTTTTTTTTTTTTGAGACGGAGTCATGCTCTGTCGCCCAGGCTGGAGTGCAGTGGCCGGATCTCAGCTCACTGCAAACTCCGCTTCCTGGGTTTACGCCATTCTCCTGCCTCAGCCTCCCGAGTAGCTGGGACTACAGGCGCCCGCCACCTCACCCAGCTAGTTTTTTTTTTTTTTTGTATTTTTTTAGTAGAGACGGGGTTTCACCGTGTTAGCCAGGATGGTCTTGATCTCCTGACCTCGTGATCCGCCCGTCTCAGCCTCCCAAAGTGCTGGGATTACAGGCTTGAGCCACTGTGCCCGGCCCAAGTTTTTGTATTTTTTACTAGAGACGGGGTTTCACCATATTGGGCCAGGCTGGTCTCAAACTCCTGACCCCGTGATCTGCCCACTTCAGCCTCCTAAAGTGCTGGGATTATAGGACTGAGTGACCACACCTGGCCTGTCTTTTTTTTTTTTTCATTTGAGACATAGTCCCGCTCTGTCACCCAGGCTGGAGGGCAGTGTTGTGATCTCGGCTCACTGCAACCTCCACTTCCCAGGTTCAAGTCATTCTCCTGCCTCAGCCTCCTGAGTAGTTGGGATTACGGGCATGTGCCACCACGCCCACTTAATTTTGTATTTTTAGTAGAGATGGGGTTTGTCATGTTGGCCAGGCTGGTCTTGAACTCCTGACTTCAAGTGATCCGCCCGCCTCAGCCTCCCAAAGTGCTGGGATTACAGGCATGAGCCACCGCGCCTGGCCTCTTTTTTTTCCTTTGTCTTTTTGAGACAGGGTTTCACTTTGCCATCCAGGCTGGAGGGCAGTGGTGCAAACACAGCTCGCTGCAGCCTCTGCCTCCCAGGATCAGGGGATCCTCCCACCGCAGCCTCCTGAGTAACTGGGATTACAGGCACACACCACCATGCCCAGGTAATAGTTTTAAGGGTTTTTTTTCAGTAGAGACGGGATCTCACTATGTTGCTCAGCCTGGTCTTGAACTCCCTGCCTCAAGTGATCTTCCCGCCTCAGCCTCCCAAAGCCTTGGGATTACTGGGTGAGTTCCCATGCCCAGCCAGTGGCTGCTTGCACTGGCTGGCCTCCAAAGCTGAAAGCCTCCAAAGCTCCATGGCCCTTGACAAATAGGTGGGCTGACCCCTGCTCCATGTGGTCCCTTGTCCCCAGGCAAGGTTTCAAGGACACCTGAGAGCCGCTGGGGTCTCATCGGTAAAGTGGTGGTGGATGGCATGCAGGAACTTTAGCCCTGGACCAGTGACTTCAGGTAAGCCTGTATCAGCCATTGTTACTATCAGCCTTCAGATAGTCTGGGCCGGGGGGGTCTCTTCTCTCTTTCTCCAGGCACGGGTGGGAGCAGGCAGTCACACCTTTGTGTGTGTGAGAACCGCAGCACAGCCTTCTAAGCGCCTCTCAAGTCGGGTGAGTCAGCAGAGGCCTGCAGACAGGGTTGATGGGGGCAGGGTATGGCGACATGGGGGACCTAGACAGGGGGCCAGCGAAGGCTGTTCTGAGGAGGAGGTGACCGTTGAGTTATGACCTGAATGAGTGAACGAGGCAGTCTCCCCTCCCCTCCCCTCCCCTCCCCTCCCCTCCCCTCCCCTCCCCTCACTCACCTATTCCATGAGACGGAGTCTCACTCTGTCGCCCAGGCTGGAATGCAGTGGCCGGATCTCAGCTCACTGCAAGCTCTGCCTCCCGGGTTTACGCCATTCTCCTGCCTCAGCCTCCCGAGTAGCTGGGACTACAGGCGCCCGCCACCTCGCCCAGCTAGTTGTGTTTTTTTGTTTGTTTGTTTGTTTGCTTGTTTGTTTTTTGTATTTTTTAGTAGAGACAGAGTTTCACCGGGTTAGCCAGGATGGTCTCAATCTCCTGACCTCGTGATCCGCCCGTCTCGGCCTCCCAAAGTGCTGGGATTACAGGCTTGAGCCACCGCGCCCGGCCTATTTTATTTTTTTTGAGACAGAGTTTCGCTCTTGTTGCCCAGGCTGGAGTATGATGGCACGATCTGGGCTCACTGCAACCTCCACCTCCTGGGTTCAAACGATTCTCCTGCCTCAACCTCCCGAGTAGCTGGGATTACAGGAGGCTGCCTCCACGCACAGCTAATTTTGTCTTTTTAGTAGAGATGGAGTTTATCCATGTTGGTCAGGCTGGTCTCGAACTCCCGACCTCAGGTGATCTGCCCGTCTCGGCCTCCCAAAGTGCTGGGATTAGAGGCGTGAGCCACCGCACCCCACAACTTCAAGGGATTCTTGAAGGAGACAGTTATGTGGGTGCATGGGGAGGAGACTTTGGGGTGGCAGCAGGGAAGCAGTCTGGGTGAGAGACGATTAAAGGACGGTGGGGTTGGGGACAGTGGCCCACGCCTGTGATTGCAGCACTTTGGGAGGTCGAGGCAGGAGATTGCTGCAGCCCAAGAGTTCAAGATCAGCCTGGCATACAAAAAGAATTTAAAGGGCCGGGCGCGGTGGCTCAAGACTGTAATCCCAGCACTTTGGGAGGCCGAGACGGGCGGATCACGAGGTCAGGAGATCGAGACCATCCTGGCTAACACCGTGAAACCCCGTCTCTACTAAAAAATACAAAAAACTAGCCGGACGAGGTGGCGGGCGCCTGTAGTCCCAGCTACTCCGGAGGCTGAGGCAGGAGAATGGCCTAAACCCGGGAGGCGGAGCTTGCAGTGAGCTGAGATCTGGCCACTGCACTCCAGCCTGGGCTACAGAGCAAGACTCCGTCTCAAAAAAAAAAAAAAAAAAAAAAAGAATTTAAAAATTTTGCTGGGTGTGGGAGGCTGAAGTCAGAAGATCACCTGAGCCCAGGGAGGTGGAGGTGGAGGCTGCAGTGAGCGGTAATCATGCCACTGCACTTCAGCCTGGCGGATGGAGTGAGACCCTATCTGAAAATAAAAATTGGGCCAGGCACGATGGCTCGCGCCTGTAATCCCAACACTTTGGGAGGCCAAGGTGCACAGATCATAAGGTCAGGAGTTCAAGACCAGCCTGACCTGGCCGGGCGCGGTGGCTCAAGCCTGTAATCCCAGCACTTTGGGAGGCCGAGACGGGCGGATCACGAGGTCAGGAGATCGAGACCATCCTGGCTAACACGGTGAAACCCCGTCTCTACTAAAATACAAAAAAAATTAGCCGGGCGAGGTGGCGGGCGCCTGTACTCCCAGCTACTCGGGAGGCTGAGGCAGGAGAATGGCGTGAACCCGGGAGGCGGGGCTTGCAGTGAGCTGAGATCCGGCCACTGCACTCCAGCCTGGGCAACAGAGCTAGACTCCGTCTCAAAAAAAAAAAAAAAAAAAAAGACCAGCCTGACCAACATGGTGAAACCCTGTCTCTACTAAAAATACAAAATTAGCTGGGCATGGTGGCGCATGCCTGTAATCCCAGCTACTTGGGAGGCTGAGGCAGAAGAATTGCTTGAACCTGGGAGGTGGACGTTGCAGTGAGCTGAGGTCCATTGCACTCCACCCTGGGAAACAAGAGCAAAACTCCATCTCAAATAAATAAATAATAAAAAATAAAAATAAAATAAAAAATAAAAAGGGTGGGCATGATGGCTCAAGCCTGTAATCCCAGCATTTTGGGAGGCCGAAGCAGGCAGATCACTTGAGGTCAGGAGTTCGAGACCAGCCTGGCCAACATGGTGAAACCTCGTCTTTACTAAAAATACAAAAAATAAAATAAAATTAGCCAGGCATGGTGGCAGGTGCCTGTCATCCCAGCTAACTGGGAGGCTGAGACAGGAGAATCACTTGAACTGGGGAGAGGGAGGTTGCAGTGAGCCAAGATTGTGCCACTGCGGTTAAACTTGGGCAATAGAGTGAGACTCTGTGTCAAAAAAAAAAAAAAAAAAAAAAAAGGCCGGGTGCGGTGGCTCACGCCTGAGATCCCAGCACTTTGGGAGGCCGAGATGGGCGGATCACAAGGTCAGGAGATCGAGACCATCCTGGCTAACACGGTGAAACCCCCGTCTCTACTAAAATACAACAACAACAAAAAAAGTTAGCCGGGCATGGTGGTGGGCGCCTGTAGTCCCAGCTACTCGGGAGGCTGAGGCAGGAGAATGGCGTGAACCTGGGAGGTGGAGCTTGCAGTGAGCCGAGATTGCGCCACTGCACTCCAGCCTGGGCGACAGAGCGAGACTCGGTCTCAAAAAAAAAAAAAAAAAAAGGACATTATTAGAGTTGGAAGAAAATGACCACAGGCCTAGGGTTCCACAGTCCAGACCACCACACACAATGGATGCAGGATATAACCGAGTCATTCCATTCCAGGTAATACCCAAGCACCCACAGGAGGATGGACATCTATGGAAAAACCTGTGGACAAATTTCATAGTAGCAAATGCTGCTTCTTATGCTTCTTGTTCTTTCTTTTTTTTTTTTTGAGACAGAGTCTTGCTCTGTCGCCCAGGCTGGACTCTTGTGACGTGATCTTGGCTCACTGCAAGCTCCGCCTCCCGGGCTCAAGCAATTCTCCTGTCTCAGCCCCCCGAGTAACTGGGACAACAGGCGCGGGCCACTGCGGGGCTAATTTTTTGTATTTTTAATAGAGATGGGTTTCACCGTGTTAGCCAGGATGGTCTCGATCTCCTGACCTTGTGATCCGCCTGCCTCGGCCTCCCAAAGTGCTAGGATTACAGGCCTGAGCCACCGCGCCCGGCCATGCCTGGCTAATTTTTTTGTATTTTTAGTAGAGACAAGGTTTTACCATGTTCCATATGCTGGTCTCAAACTCCTGGGGTCCAGTGATCCACCCACCTTAGCCTCCCAAAGTGCTGGGATTACAGGCATGAGCTACTGTGCTCGGCGCAAATTCTCTAATTTTTAAAAATCGTTTCTGGGCTATGGATCTGAATAAGTCCTGCAATTGGTGAGCAGTTTGTAAACCTCTTTTTTTTTTTTTTTTTTTTGGAGACGGAGTCTTGCTCATTCTCCTACCTCAGCCTCCCAAGTAACCGGGACTACAGGCGCCCGCCACCTCACCCGGCTAGTTTTTTGTATTTTTTTTTTTTTTTTTTTTTTTGAGACGGAGTCTTGCTCTGTCGCCCGGGCTGGAGTGCAGTGGCCGGATCTCAGCTCACTGCAAGCTCCGCCTCCTGGGTTCACGCCATTCTCCTGCCTCAGCCTCCCAAGTAGCTGGGACTACAGGCGCCCACCACCTCACCCAGCTAATTTTTTGTATTTTTAGTAGAGACGGGGTTTCACCGTGTTAGCCAGCATGGTCTCGATCTCCTGACCTCGTGATCCGCCCATCTCGGCCTCCCAAAGTGCTGGGATTACAGGCTTGAGCCACCGCGCCCGGCCTTTTTGTATTTTTTTAGTAGAGACGGGGTTTCCCCGTGTTAGCCAGGATGGTCTCGATCTCCTGACCTCATGATCTGCTCGTCTCGGCCTCCCAAAGTGCTGGGATTACAGGCGTGAGCCACCGCGCCCGGCCCAGTTTGTAAACCTCTTGCGTGCTTTTTATTTACTTTATTTTATTATATTTTATTTCTGAGACAGAGTATCGCTCTGTCGCCCAGGCTGGAGTGCAGTGGTGCGATCTGAGCTCACTGCAACCTCCACCTCCTGGGTTCAAGCGATTCTCCTGTCTCAGCCTCACGAGTAGGTGGGATTACAAGTACCTGCCAGCATGCCGGGCTAATTTTTGTATTTTTAGTAAAGACGGGGTTTTGCCATGTTGGCCAGGCTGGTCTCGAACTCCTGGCCTCAAGTCATCCTCCCTCCTGGCCCTGCACAGTGCTAGGATGTCAGGCTGAGCCACCTCGACAGCCTTTTATGTGACTTAATCTGCAGGCTCACCCTCCGTGTCTCTTTCTGTGGTTTGTTTTTGTTTTGTTTTTTTTTCTCTTTTTCTTTTGTATGAAACCCAGTTGTTTTTCCTGTTAAGTTTCCCACAGTCTAGAATTACTGATTTGTTTCTGCGATAAGTTTTTGAATAGGTGATACATTCCCTTGTTGTAAACCTGAAGAGTCAAACGAATACCCAGACTGCAGCCGCTGGGGAAAAGAGTGTGGTAGCTCCTCAAGAAGTTAAACTGTGGCCAGGCGCGGGGGCTCAAGCCTGTAATCCCAGCACTTTGGGAGGCCGAGACGGGTGGATCACAAGGTCAGGAGATCGAGACCATCCTGGCTAACACGGTGAAACCCCGTCTCTACTAAAAAATACAAAAAACTGGCCGGGCGCGGTGGCTCAAGCCTGTAATCCCAGCACTTTGGGAGGCCGAGACGGGTGGATCACGAGGTCAGGAGATCGAGACCATCCTGGCTAACACGGTGAAACCCCGTCTCTACTAAAAAAATACAAAAAAATAGCCGGGCGAGGTGGTGGGCGCCTGTAGTCCCAGCTACTCGGGAGGCTGAGGCAGGAGAATGGCGTGAACCCGGGAGGCGGAGCTTGCAGTGAGCTGAGATCCGGCCACTGCACTCCAGCCTGGGCGACAGAGCGAGACTCCATCTCAAAAAAAAAAAAACAAAAAAAACAAAAAAACTAGCCGGGCGAGGTGGCAGGCGCCTGTAGTCCCAGCTACTCAGGAGGCTGAGGCAGGAGAATGGTGTAAACCCGGGAGGCGTAGCTTGCAGTGAGCTGAGATCCGGCCACTGCACTCCAGCCTGGGTGACAGAGCGAGACTCCGTCTCAAAAAAAAAAAAAAAAAAAAAAAAGTTAAACGGAGGCCGGGTGCAGGGGCTGGGCGTGGAGGCGGGGTGCAGGGGTGGATGCCTGCCACTCCCGCACGCTGGGAGGCCAAGGCAGGAGGATCACTTGAGGTCAGGAGTTTGAGACCAGCCTGACTAACTTAGCAAGACCTCATCTCTACCAAAAAAAAAAAAAAAAAAAAAATTAGTGAGGCATGGTTAATTGCTATTTTTGTCAAGATGGGTTATTGCTGTGTTGCCCAGGCTGGTTTCAAACTCCTGTCCTCAACTGATCCTCCTGAGTCAGAAGGATCTACTTAGCCCAGGAGTTCAACATAGCGAGACTCTGTTTCCACAAAAGAAACGCTAAAAAAAAAAAAATTAACAAGGCCTGGTGGCATGCACCCGTATTCCCAGCTACTTGGGAGGCTGAGGTGGGAGGACTGTTTGAGCCAAGGAGTCTGAGGCTGCAGTAAGCTATGATCACACCACTGCACTTGGAACCTGGGCCTCTCCTATCTGTAACCCAGGCCCTCACCTACACTGTCAGCTCTTGCACCTGGAACTTGTAGAACATACCTGTAACCTCAGCCTTCACCTGAAACCCCAGTCCCCCACCTGGAACCCAGGACCCCACCTGGAACCCAGGACCCCACCTGGAACCTGGGCCTCCCCAACCTGTAACCCAGGCCCTCACCTGGAACCTGGGGCCCCCACCTAGAACCTAGGCCTCTCTGGTCTATAACCCAAGCCCTCACCTAGAACCTAGACCCCTGTGAAAACTGTGGCACTCACATGTAAACCCGGCCTCTACCTGAAACCTAGTCCCCCCACCTGTAACCCAGCTTGGGCAAGAGAGCAAGACCCTGTCTCAAAAAAAAAAGGCCGGCCACAGTGGCTCATACCTGTAATCTCAGCACTTTGGGAGGCCAGGGCATGTGGATCACAAGGTCGGGAGTTCAAGACAAGCCTGGCCAATATGGTGAAAACACGTCTCTAATAAAAATATAAAAATTAGCTGAGTGTGATGGTGTGCACCTGTAGTCCCAGCTACTCGGGAGGCTGAGGCAGGAGAATCGCTTGAACTGGGAGGTGGAAGTTGAAGTGATCCAAGATCACGCCACTGCTCTCCAGCCTGGGCAACAGAGTGAGACTCCGTTCCCCCCCCCCCCAAAAAAAGGAATAAATGTCATGTTACATATATTTTATCAGAATTCTAAAATATGTTTCATGGCAGGGCACAGTGGCTCATGCCTGTATTCCCAGCACTTCGGGAGTCTTGCTCTGTGGCCCAGGCTGGAGAGCAGTGGCATGATCTCGGCTCACTGCAACCTCCACCTCCTGGGTTCAAGCGATTCTCCTGCCTCAGTCTCCCAAGTAGCTGGGACTACAGGCACCCACCACCACACCTGGCTATTTTTTGTATTTTTAGTAGAGATGGGATTTCACCGGGTTAGCCAGGATGGTCTTGATCTCTTGACCTCATGATCTGCCCGCCTCGGCCTCCCAAAGTGCTGGGATTATAGATGTGAGCCATTGCGCCTGGCCTATTATTTTTTTTTTCTTTTTCTTTTTCTTTTTTCTTTTTTTTTTTTTTTGAGACGGAGTCTGGCTCTGTCACCCAGGCTGGAGTGCAGTGGCCTGATCTCGGCTCACTGCAAGCTCCGCCTCCCGGGTTTACGCCATTCTCCTGCCTCAGCCTCCCGAGTAGCTGGGACTACAGGCGCCCGCTACCTCGCCCGGCTAGTTTTTTGTATTTTTTAGTAGAGACGGGGTTTCACCGTGTTAGCCAGGATGGTCTCGATCTCCTGACCTCGTGATCTGCCCGTCTCGGCCTCCCAAAGTGCTGGGATTACAGGCTTGAGCCACCGCGCCCGGCTCTTTTTCTTTTTTTCGAGGCAAAGACTCGCTCTATCGCCCAGGCTGGAGTGCAGTGGCACGATCTCGGCTCACTGCAACCACCGCCATCTAGGTTCAAGCGATTCTCCCGCCTCAGCCTCCCAAGTAGCTGGGATTACAGGTGCTTGCCACCACGCCCGGCTAATTTTTGAATTTTTAGTAGAGACTGGGTTTCCCCATGTTGGCCAGGCTGGTCTCGAACTCCTGATCTCAGGTGATCCGCCCGCCTCGGCCTCCCAAAGTGCTGGGATGACAGGCGTGAGTTACCGCGCCCGGCCTATTTTTTACTTTTTTTTTTTTTTTTTTTTTTTAGCGAGGACAGCTCTTGGATTATTTGCAGCGCATCCTACACGTCCCCTCTTCCAGCCTCCTGCCTCCTACCCTGCGCTCCTCAAGGCGCCACCGGACCCGGAGGATCTCACCGCGGGGCGGGGTCCGGGGCGAGGGAGCGAGGGGGCTCGGCCCGCCGGGCAGCCCCGCGCACGCGCATTCAACCCGGACGCGGGCCTCTCCGCCGCAGCCCGCGCCCGCCCCCTGGCGATCGCAGCGGTCCACACGGACCGCCGGCCCCTTTTCTATCCGCGACCGGATTCGTGGCAGGGGTCTAGGAAGGACCCCTCTGGCGGCTGCGGGGCCGGTGGGTGCGAGGCTTGACCCCGCTCCAGTGCATGCGGGAGCTGAGCTAGGTCCGTGAAGCGGGGCGGTTGGGATCAAGGCCCCGATTTTAGACCACTGGTGGAGGAGGTCGGGGACACCGGGGTCTGCAGCCAGAGAGAGGCCGGGAGGGAGGACTCGTGGGCATTTCTGCGCAGGGTGGGATTGAACGGGGAACTGGGCATCGGTGCCAGGGGAAACGTGGGATCAGCGAAGGGGTCTAGGGGAGGAGATGGAAGGAGAGGTCCTGCCCTGCAGGCTGGAGGGGAGGACCTGTGTGTTTGGGGGGAGTCACGGGTAGATAGGAGAGATGACAGGTGACAGTCTGGAGGAAGAGACGGAGGGGAGGCCTGGGCCCCAGGCGGGGCTGGTAGAAGCCCCCACCTATAACCTGGGACGTCTGAACCTGAAACTCAGCCCCCACGTGGGACCTGGGCCTCTCCCATCTTTAACCCAGGCCCTCACCTAGAACCTGGACCCCTGTAACTGTAACCTGTGGAACTCACTGTAACCCCTGCCTTCACCTGAAGCCCAAGTCCCGCACCTGGAACCCTATACCCCACCCGGAACCTGGGCCTCCCCAAACTACAATCGAGGCCCTCACCTGTAACTTAAGCCCACACTTGTAACCTGGGGCTCTCTGTTATAACTCGGGGACCCCACCTGTAAGCCAGTTCCCTTAACAGAACCTGCAGTTTGGTGAGGCTGAGAGAATGCAGAGAAAGTACTTTCCCCAGGACTACCATAAATAGGCATACTCATCACTTTTTCCTATTACTATAGCATTACCGTTTTTCACAGTTTACCAACCCGAGGTCACTCTGCCTCTTTATTTATTTTTTTATTTTATTATTTTATTTTTTTTTCGAGATGGAGTCTCGCTTTGTGGCCCAGGCTGGAGTGCAGTGGCCGGATCTCAGCTCACTGCAAGCTGTGCCTCCCGGGTTCACGCCATTCTCCTGCCTCAGCCTCTTGATTAGCTGGGACTACAGGCGCCTGCCACCATACCTGGCTAATTTTTTGTATTTTTAGTAGAGACAGGGTTTCACCATGTTAGCCAGGATGGTCTCCATCTCCTGACCTCATGATCCGCCCGCCTCAGCCCCCCAAAGTGCTGAGATTACAGGCATGAGCCACCGCGCCTGGCTCATTCTGCCTTTTTATATCCAGAGTGTCATCAAATTTACAAATTTGAGGCCAGGCATGGTGGTTTATGCCTGTAATCCCAGCTCTTTGGGAGGCTGAGGTAGGCAGATCACTTGATGTCAGGAGTTCGAGACCAGCCTGGGCAACATGGTGAAACCCTGTGTTAACTAAAAATAAAAAAATTATCTGAGCATGGTGGTGGGCACCTGTAATCCCAGCTATCGGGAGGCTGAGACAGGAGAATCACTTGAACCCAGGATTCAGAGGTTGCAGTGAACCAAGATTGCGTCACTGCACTCCAGCCTGGACAATAGAGGGAGACTTCATCTAAAATAACTAAATAAAAATATGTATATATTTATGAGTTTGGTGGGGATTCATAAAATAGTGCCATCTCATTCCCAACCGTGTCTTATCTTTGATGACAGAGCCATTGTTTTTTTGTTTTGTTTTGTTTTGTTTTGAGACGGAGTCTCGCTCCGTCGCCCAGGCTGGAGTGCAGTGGCCAGATCTCAGCTCACTGCAGCTCCGCCTCCCGGGTTTACGCCATTCTCCTGCCTCAGCCTCCCGAGTAGCTGGGACTACAGGCGCCCGCCACCTCGCCCGGCTAGTTTTTTGTAGTTTTAGTAGAGACTGGGTTTCACTGTGTTCGCCAGGATGGTCTCTATCTCCTGACCTCGTGATCCACCCGTCTCGGCCTCCCAAAGTCCTGGGATTACAGGCTTGAGCCACCGCGCCCGGCCGACAGGGCCATTGTTAATCCTCCATCCAGAGAAATGAGAAGTTAGAGGCCAGGACCCCCCAGCTGAAGATTTCTGTGGGACAAAGGGCTGGGCCAGAGAAAAGGGCCCTGCAGAGGACCCTTGGAATAGCCGCCGGGGGTCTCGGGCCCGTGGTGCCGGGAAGGACCCTTTGATCTGGTTTCGCCATATGATCTGGTTCCGTGCTGGCCCAGCTTGGCCTGGGTTGGATTCCTGCTCTGATGCCCAAAACCCCATCACCCTGAAGCAGATGGAGCCGGCATCCTGAATGAGACACCTGGGGGCTCCAGGGCACTCCAGGTGAGAGTCCCAGAGCCACCAGGGACCTGGAGTGTAGACCTGGGCAGAGGGCGTACTCTCTGCCAGCCCCAGTGGGCTCCCCTGTGAGGGAGGGAAGATATTACAATAGTTTGTTTTTTTTTTCCTTTTTTTTGAGACAGAGTCTTGCTCTGTTGACCAGGCTGGAGTGCAGTGGCCGGATCTCTGCTCACTGCAAGCTCCGCCTCCCTGGTTCACACCATTCTCTTGCCTCAGCCTCCCCAGTAGCTGGGACTACAGGCGCCGCCACCACACCTGGCTAATTTTTTTGTATTTTTAGTACAGACGGGGTTTCACCGTGTTAGCCAGGATGGTCTCGATCTCCTGACCTCGTGATCCGCCTGCCTTGGCCTCCCAAAGTGCTGGGATTACAGGCATGAGCCACTGTGCCCCGCCTAGAATAGTTATTTATTTATTTATTTATTTATTTATTTATTTTTGAGGTGGAATCTCGCTCTGTCGCCCAGGCTGGAGTGCAGTGGCCGGATCTCAGCTCACTGCAAGCTCCGCCTCCCAGGTTCACGCCATTCTCCTGCCTCAGCCTCCCGAGTAGCTGGGACTACAGGCGCCCACCACCTCTCCCGGCTATTTTTTTGTATTTTTTAGTAGAGATGGGGTTTCACTGTGTTAGCTAGGATGGTCTTGATCTTCTGACCTCGTGATCCGCCCGTCTCGGCCTCCCAAAGTGCTGGGATTACAGGCTTGAGCCACCGCGCCCGGCCAAGAATAGTTATTTTAAAAATATTTTATTTATTTTTTTTTCGAGACAGGGTCTGGCTCTGTTGTCAGGCTGTAGTGCAATGGCGTGATCATGGCTCACTGCAACCTCCGCCTCCCGGGCTCGGGTGATCCTCCCACCTCAGCCTTGACTGAGCCCTGATAAAAACTTGCCATGACTGGCAAGATTTTGTTTTGTTTTGTTTAGTTTTGTTTTGTTTGGAAATGGAGTCTCACTCTGTCGCCTAGGTTGGAGTGCAGAGGCATGATCTCAGCTCACTGCAAGCTCCGCCTCCGGGGTTCGCGCCGTTCTCCTGCCTCAGCCTCCCGAGTAGCTGGGACTACAGGCGTCCGCCACATCGCCCGGCTAGTTTTTTGTATTTTTTAGTAGAGATGGGGTTTCACCGTATTAGCCAGGATGGTCTCGATCTCCTGACCTCGTGATCCGCCCGGCTCGGCCTCCCAAAGTGCTGGGATTACAGCTTGAGCCACTGCGCCCGGCCAACCCTGTCTCTATTAAAAACACAAAAATTATCCAGGCAAGGTGGTGTATGCCTGTAGTCCCAGCTACTCCAGGGGCTGAAACAGGAGAATTGCTCGAATCTGGGAAGCAGAGATTGCAGTGAGCCAAGATCATGCCACTGCGCTCCAGCCTGGGCGACAGAGCGAGACTCTGTCTCAAAAAAAAAAAAAAGAGATTCAGTGTCGGGTGAAGCGTCTCTGTTGGGTCCGGCTGCTCTGCAGGACTCTGAGGAAAAGCTCACACCAGGTGGACGCTGTTTTGTCACCACGGGTAAAAGAGACCCCAACAAGCCGAGGGGTAAAACGCCTTCGTACGCCTTCTTCATGTAGACCTGCCAGGAAGAACACAGGAAGAAACACTCAGACTGTTCCGTCAGTTTCGTGGAATTCTCCAAGCAGTGTCTGCAGAGATGGAAGGACCACGTCTGCAAAGGAGAAGTTGAAGTTTGAAGATATGGCGAAAAGTGACAAAGCTCGTTACGACAGGGAGATGACAAATGACGTTCCTCCAAAAGGTAGGAAAGGATAAGAAAGGAAAGAAATAGGATCACAATGCTCCTAAAAGGCCACCATGTGCCTTCTTCCTGTTTTGCTCTGAACATCGCCCAAAGATCAGAAGTGGACACCCAGGCCTATTCGTCGGGGAAACTGCAAAGAAACTGGGTGAAATGTGGTCTGGGCAGTCGGCCAAAGATAAACAACCATGTGAACAGAAAGCAGCTAAAGCTAGAGGAGAGATATGAAAAGGGTATTGCTGCATATCGTGCCAAGGGCAAAACTGAAGCAGGAAAGAAGGGCTCAAAGAAGAAGAACAAACCAGAAGAGGAGGAGGAGGAGGAGGAGGAAGATGAAGATAAGGAGGAAGATGAAGATGACGAGGAAGAGGTTGAAGATGAAGAATAAATGGCTACCCTGTAATGATGCCTGTGCAGTGTGCGTGTTTTGCTAAGAATGTGAATTCAAGTGTAGTTCAGTATTAGCTTCAGTATAAAACTCTACAGGTTTTTGTATAGCTGATAAGATTCTCTTTAGAGAAAATACTTGAGACAGAGTTTCACTCTTGTTGCCCAGGCTAGAGTGCAATGGGGTGATCTCGGCTCATGGCAACCTCTGCCTCCCAGGTCCTGGTTCAAGCAGTTCTCCTGCCTCAGCCTCCCAAGTAGCTGGGATTACAGGCGTGTGCCACCACACCCGGCTAATTTTTGTATTTTTAGTAGAGACGGGGTTTCACCATGTTGGCCAGGCTGGTCTCAAACTCCTGACCTTGTGATCTGCCCGCCTCGGCCTCCCAAAGTGCTGGGATTACAGGCATGAGCCACAGTACCCAGCCTGAGAAAATACTTTTTAAACACGCAGGTTGGCCGGGTGTGGTGGCTCATGCCTGTAATCCCAGCACTTTGGGAGGCCGAGGTCAGCAGATCAGCTGAGGTCGGGAGTTTGAGACCAGCCTGACCATCACAGTGAAACCCTGTCTCTACTAAAAATACAAAAAAAAAAAAAAAAAAAAAAAAGAGAGCCAGGCGTGGTGGTGGGTGCCTGTAATCCCAGCTACTTGGGAGGCTGAGGCAGGAAAATCACTAGAACCCTGGAGAAGGAGGTTGCAGTGAGCCGAGATCACGCTATTGCACCCTAGCCTGGGCAACAAGAACGAAACTCCGCCTCAAAAAAAAAAAAAAAAGATGCAGGTTGTAGTTTTTCAATGGGCTACTACATGCAGTTAGAGTTTACAGCTTCTGATGTTGAGTGTCCCTGTGTGTGTGTGTGTGTGTGTATAATATATATATATATATTTTTTTGAGACAGAGTCTTGCTCTTGTCCCCCAGGCTGGAGTGTGATGCCACAATCTCAGCTCACTGCAACCTCTGCCTCCCGGATTCAAACGATTCTCCTGCTTCAGCCTCCCAAGTGGCTGGGATTACAGGCGTGCGCCACCACGCCCGGCTACCTTTGTATTTTTAGTAGAGATGGGGTTTCACCATGTTGGCCAGGCTGGTCTTGAACTCTTGAGCTCAGCTGATCCACCCGCCTTGGCCTCCCAAAGCGCTGGGATTACAGGCGTGAGCCACCACGACCTGCGTAATGTCCCTAAATATTTAATGGGTTTTGTTTTTTTTTTTTTTGAGAGGGAGTCTCGCGCTGTCGCCCAGGCTGGAGTGCAGTGGCCGGATCTCAGCTCATTGCAAGCTCCGCCTCCCGGGTTTGCGCCATTCTCCTGCCTCAGCCTCCCAAGTCGCTGGGACTACAGGTGCCCGCCACCTCGCCCGGCTAGTTTTTTGTATTTTTTAGTAGAGACGGGGTTTCACTGTGTTAGCCAAGATGGTCTCGATCTCCTGACCTCGTGATCCGCCCGTCTCGGCCTCCCAAAGTGCTGGGATTACAGGCTTGAGCCACCGCGCCCGGCCATTTAATGGGTTTTTAAAAATGTCTTGTGTATGGCAGCACACCAGACTTGTAGGAATTAGTATCAGTAGTAAATTTTTTTGTTTTTTAGGATGCTGCATTTTAAAAAATTTTGTAATAAAATTATGTATATCAAAAAAAAAAAAAAAGAAAAGAAATTCCGTGTGTAGTTTACACAGCACATCTCCATCCAGGCAGTTCAGAGAATCACTAGGAGGGGTTCTTGGAGGAGGTGGCTTTTGAGCCAAGAATTCATCTTCAAGGCTTCTTTCTATAATGGCCACCAAGTATTTCCTGAGTCAGTTCCATGTGTCCTGCAATTCTCTGAAGGGGCGTGGGACCTACGGATGCCACAGTTATCCAGCATATCCCCAGATTCCAAGAAGTTTGTGCATGAGCCAGCTATCAGTCCAGAAAACAGATATGAAAATAAGTCTGGGCTGGGGAGTGTTTACTCATCTTCTGTTTTCTGGGAGAGACCTTTTTTTTTTTTTTTTTTTTGAAACGGAGTTTCCCTCTTGTTGCCCAGGCTGTAGTGCAATGGCATGATCTTGGCTCACCGCAACCTCCGCCTCCCAGGTTCAAGCGATTCTCCTGCCTCAGCCTCCTGAGTAGTTGGGATTACAGACGTGCATCTGTAATCCCTACTAAAAATACAAAAATTAGCCGGGCATGATGGCGCACGCCTGTAATCCTAGCTACTCGGGAAGCCAAGGCAGGAGAATCGCTTGAACCTAGGAGGCGGAGGTTGCAGCAAGATAATTTGTTCCAGCAAAACAACGTGGCGCTAGTGCAGGAAAAGGTGGAAAGCACGGGGCTAGCACAGGAGGGTTCAATATTTTCAACCTTATCAAGCCGTATTTTGGCAACTCTTGTTTTTCACCAGAAGCCCCCGCTGGGCTCGTCCCAGCGCTGTCCTGAGGCTTCCCCCATGAGTTCCGACAGGGTAGAGGCCGCCCTGAGAGTTTCTCTCTCCCCTGGCCCAAGAGAGCCTTAAAACAAGGATTTTTGATTGGAATTGGCCACTTTGGGTTACTTTTTGACCCTTGACCTCCCCCCAAAGGGGGATCCGGGGGAGGGGCTCTGGCTGGGGTGGCCCCGCTCCTTCCAGGTCCGCGAGCCCAAGTTCTCGCCCACCAGGCTGAGCCCTCCCCGCGGCCGTTCAGCGAGGCCGTTGGCACCGGTGACCTACGACCCCCGTCCCCAGCCCCTCTGAGGTCGCAGCCGTGGCCTCCCCTCCCTATGCCTGCTTCCCGCCCCCTGCCCCTGACGGGCGTCTCCGCGGGCCGATGAGCGGGCCGTATCCACCCCTCGGGCGGGGCCAAGCGCGGACCAATCCCCGTTCGGGCGCCCGGCCGGGTCCAAACGCTCCAATCCTCAGCGGCGGTGGGGCGGGAAGGGGGGGCGGGGATTGCAGGTTCAGCCAACGGGTGGACACGTCGTCCTCGCGAGGAGGCGTGTCCTGCGGCCGGGCGTGCGGCGTCCGCGGCGGCGCAGGGAGGGGGAGGGAGGTAAACAAGATGGCGGCGGCGTGTCGAGCGCGGAAGGGGGAGGCGGCCCGGAGCGCCCGCGAGTGAGGCGCGGGGCGGCGAAGGGAGCGCGGGCGGCGGAACTTGCTGCCGCGGCCTTGGATGGGCTGGGCCCCCCTCGCCGCTCCGCCTCCTCCACACGCGCGGCGGCCGCGGCGAGGGGGACACGCCGCCCGGGGCCCGGCACCTTCGGGAACCCCCCGCCCCGGAGCCTGCGGCCTGTGCCGCTTCGGCCGCCCGGGGCCCCGTGGAGCCCCCGCCGCCGCGCCGTCCCGCGGACCGGACGCTGAGGGCACTCGGGGTGGGGCGCGCGCTCGGGCAGACGTTTGCGGGGAGGGGGCGCCTGCTTGGCCCCGGCGACCACCGCGGGGGTCGCGGGTCGGCTCGGGGGGTGCCCAGTGCGGGCCCTCGCGGGCGCCGGGCAGCGACCAGCCCTGAGCGGAGCTGTTGGCCGCGGCGGGAGGCTGCCCGGACGCCCCCACCCCCCCCGAACGCTCGCCTGGGCCGTCGGGAGTCGGCGCCTCCCGGGAGGTCCGCTCGGTAGTCCGCGGCGGAGCGTTTGCGGCTGGGACAGGCGGCGGGACCCGGGCGTCGCCGGAGACACCCCCAGGGAAGTTGGGCTCTCCAGGTGTGGGGGTCCCGGGGGGCAGCGACGTCGCGGACGCCGCCTGTGGGATGGGCGGCCCGGAGAAGACCGCGCTTGGCCGTGTTCACGCTTGTCCGTGGGCCTGAGGTCCCCGGAGGATGACCTAGTACTGAGAAGCCCCGGCCGGCCTCCCCAGGGCCTCCGAGGACAAAGTTGACCCCGACTGGGCCGTTCCCCAGTTCCGAGGCCCGGGACCCACTGCAACTCGCGTCTGAGCCGCCGTCCCGGACGCCCGGTGCCCGCGGGTCTGCAGACCCTGCACCGGGCTCGGACTCGCAGCCGGGACTGACGTGTAGGACAATCGTTTCTGTTGGAAGAAGGGTTTTTCCCTTCCTTTTGGGGTTTTTGTTGCCTTTTTTTCTTTCTTTTTTCTTTGTAAAATTTTGGAGAAGGGAAGTCGGAACACAAGGACCGCTCACCCGCGGACTCAGGGCTGGCGGCGGGACTCCAGGACCCTGGGTCCAGCATGGAGGTGGTGGACCCGCAGCAGCTGGGCATGTTCACGGAGGGCGAGCTGATGTCGGTGGGCATGGACACGTTCATCCACCGCATCGACTCCACCGAGGTCATCTACCAGCCGCGCCGCAAGCGGGCCAAGCTCATCGGCAAGTACCTGATGGGGGACCTGCTGGGGGAAGGCTCTTACGGCAAGGTGAAGGAGGTGCTGGACTCGGAGACGCTGTGCAGGAGGGCCGTCAAGATCCTCAAGAAGAAGAAGTTACGAAGGATCCCCAACGGGGAGGCCAACGTGAAAAAGTAAGTACGGCTTGCCGGGCAGGCCAGTCACTGTGCGGATGGTTCTGTCTTCCTTCCTTCTCTCCTCCCTCCCTCCCTTACTTCCTCTTAACACCCAAAGCTGGACCCGGCCGGCGCCTGTGTCCTCCGTGCCGGGGAGAGCTTGGTCGGAGGCCTGCGTTACGGACTTTCACTCAGGCAGAGCCAGTTGTCGTAGCGGGGCGTGTGTTTGCTTGGGCTCTTCTGCATGGACGCCCTGGTAGCGAAACCCTCCTGAGAAGGGAGCGGCCCCCAATCCCCTAAGTCTAGCCCCGTGGCTCCCCCAGCTGTCCAAGGAGCAGAGGCGCCCAGTGGAATGAGCCTGTGTTTATTTGGGCGCCGAGAGTTTGTGTGCGGCCGCCAGCAGGTTTTGTGCGCAATGTGTGGCGGTTGCCGGGGCCAGGAGAAAATGTGATTTGTTTATCCTGTCGGAGGGGAACCCTGGGCTGCCAAAAATAACTGCACTGGCTTATCAGCCAGCAGGAGGGAAACGTAGCCTTTCCTCATTTGCCAGGGATGTGACGCTGGAAGCATCCCTGGCCCCCAGCGCTGGCAGCCCTGCCCGAGGAGGACTGTGCCTCCCTCCCGAATTGCATCCGGAAGACCTTACTTTTCAAACTGACTTCTTCAGGCATGGGGCTGCCGCTGGGCATCCCGGACGCCTCTGCATCTGTGCGCGGAGAAGCTCCTACCGAGGGCAGCACGGGCCGGCCTGAGCCTCTCCCAGCTGGTGGGGGGGGGGGTGTCCCTTCCTTATCGCAACCAGACACGCTGCACCTGCCGTCGCCTGGCGGGCCCTGCCCAGGCCCTGCCCCTCTCCCAGCCCTCTTAACTTTCATAACTTTGCCTCCTGTTTCCAAGAAAGGACCTTATCTACTGGGCTAGGCCTCGAGGGACTGGCAGGGACACCCTGCACAGGGCACCATGACCTTGGAAGGAGGTCTGGGGAGGGGCCCCTGCCCTGTCTGCTCTCACCTCCCTCCTGCTCAGGGGCCCTGGGGCTCACATACTTCTTTTTTTTTTTTTTTTTTTTTTTTTGAGACCAGAGTTTCGCTCTTGTTGCCCAGGTTGGAGTGCAGTGGTGCGATCTTGGCTCGCTGCAATCTCCGCCCCCTGGGTTCAAGTGATTGTCTTGCCTCAGCCTCCCGAGTAGCTGGGATTACAGGCGCTTGCCACTGCACCTGGCTAATTTTTGTATTTTTTGTTTTTTTTTTAGTAGAGACAGGGTTTCACCATCTTGGCCAGGCTGGTCTTGCACTTCTGACTTTGTGATCCACCCGCCTCAGCCTTCCAAAGTGCTGGGATTAAAGGCGTGAGCCACCGCAACTAGCCAACACGCTTCTTAATCAGCATGCGGGCTGTGACATGCAGAAACCAGGGACACAGGCTCTGAAGTTTGTACTCCGGAGCTGGAGCAGTCGGGGTTAAATGGGAGCGGCTGGGAGGGGCGTGTTTCCACCAGGCCTTTCTGATATCTCAGCACCCAGTCTGGACGCGGGTAGAAGGCCAGTGCCTGGAGTAGGTGGAGCAGTTGCCCATGCCTGGTCTCTGTGAGATGGGTTGGTCAGGGGCTGGGCAGAGCCTGTGCTGGGGGTAGCAGGTGCCCTCTAAAGGGGCCAGTGATAGCCACTCTCCTAGCAGTCAGAAACCCATCCTTAGGGGTTGGGCACAGTGGCTCACACCTGTAATCCCAGCACTTCGGGAGGCTGAGGTGGGCAGATCACCTGAGGTAGGAGTTTGAGACCAGCCTGGCCAACGTGGTGAAACCCCGTCTCTACTAAAAATACAAAAGTTAGCCGGGTGTGGTGGTGCATGCCTGTAATCCCAGCTACTCAGGAGGCTGAGCCAGAAGAATTGCTGGAACCTGGGAGGTGGAGCTTGCAGTGACCAGAGATCCCACCATTGCATTCCAGCCTAGGAGACAGAGCGAGAGTCTGTCTCAAAAAAAAAAAAAAAAAAAAGTCTGGTTTGAGTTTTGACAAACGTATATGCAAGGTCAAAGGGAAGACAGATGCTGGGGGGAGGAAGCCTAACTGTGAGTGCGAGCCCCCTGCTTTCCTGAACAGTCAGTGCAGGAGGTCCCAGGAGCTCAGGTGAGCACCTGAATGGTAGGGCGGAGCCTGAGGGTCTTGGTGGAGACAGGCCAGAGGGTTGCAGGAACCCAGTCTCGCCCAGTGCATGGGAGAACAGGAGGGAACACTGAGGCAGGGAGGCAGAGGAGTTGGCAGGACCTGGACTGGACCTTGCGGTGCAGCTCCCCACAACTTATGACCCCACCGGCCTTGAAGTGAGTGATGCACCCTCACTCCTGTTCAGCGTCCAATTTCATCCTGGCCCTGAGTGCAACGGCTTTGCCCTTGTGAGGCCCCCTGGGCTGAGGGGTGAGCCCTGTCCCTTCCTGGCCACCATCTGCAGGGACCGTCTGCCATCAGGAGCCGCCCGGTTTGCAGCTGTGATTTAGGAGCCACTGCCACTCCTCCAGCCCCCTGGGTGCTGCCAGGGGGTCCCCCTACTCTGGGAGCTGGTGTGTCCTCACTGGAGGCTGCCACGTGCAGAGTGCCGTCAAGCAGAAGGGGTGTCCACTGCCCAGCCCTGAGGCCCAAGGCCTTGGCCAGCCTTGCTGCCAGCGCTGCAGGGAAAAAGCCTCCTTTGTGTGTGGGAAGCTTAATAAACTCTGCTCAGATTGTGTCTCGCAGCGAGTGTCTGGAACCTTCCAGACAAGCCTCAGGCGTCCGGTCCTCCAGGTGGTGTGGAAAGCGTGGGCAATCGCCAAGGGGGGTGGGTTGGGGCAGATGGAGCCAGCATGAGTCCTGTCCCTTCCCTTCCTTCCCAGAAAGGCAGCCCTGGACTCCGTGCCTTGTCCCCCTCTCACCGGTAAAAAGTGTAATCTTGTTAGAAACAGGAAAGTTCCAAAAAGCATCAATAAGTTAAAAAGAGGGCTGGGCATGGTGGCTCACGCCTGTACTCCCAGCACTTTGGGAGGCTGAGGAGGGCAGATCACAAGGTCAGCAGTTTGAGACCAGCCTGGCCAACATGGTGAAACCCGGTCTCTACTAAAAATACAAAAATTAGCTGGATGCGGTGGCTCACGCCTGTAATCCCAGCACTTTGGGAGGCCGAGGTGAGCGGATCATCTGAGGTCAGGAGGTCAAGACCAGCCTGGCCAACATGGCGAAACTCCATCTCTACTAAAATACAAAAATTAGCCAGGAGTGGTGGCGGGCGCCTGTAGTCCCAGCTACTTGGGAAGCTGAGGCAGAAGACTCACTTGAACCCGGGAGCCGGAGATTGCTGTAAGCTGAGATCACGCCACTGCACTCCAGCCTGGGCAACAGAGTGAGACTCTGTCTCAAAAAAAAAAAAAAAAAAAATTGGCCAGGTGCGGTGGCTCACACCTGTCATCCCAGAACTTTGGGAGGTTGGCCGGGCGCGGTGGCTCAAGCCTGTAATCCCAGCACTTTGGGAGGCTGAGACGGACGGATCACGAGGTCAGCAGATCGAGACCATCCTGGCTAACCCAGTGAAACCCCGTCTCTACTAAAAAATACAAAAAACTAGCCGGGCGAGGTGGCGGGCGCCTGGAGTCCCAGCTACTCGGGAGGCTGAGGCAGGAGAATGGCGTAAACCTGGGAGGCGGAGCTTGCAGTGAGCTGAGATCTGGCCACTGCACTTCAGCCTGGGCGACAGAGCGAGACTCCGTCTCAAAAAAAAAAAAGAACTTTGGGAGGCCAAGGCGGGTGGATCTCCTAAGGTCAGGAGTTAGCCTGACCAACATGAAGAAACCCTGTCTCTACTAAAAATACAAAATTAGCTGAGTGTGGTGGTGCACGCCTGTAATCCCAGCTACTCAGAAGGCTGAGGCAGGAGAATCACTTGAACCCAGGAAGCAGAGGTTGTGGTGAGCCAAGATCATGTCATTGCACTGCAGCCTGGGCAACAAGAGTGAAATTCCATCTCAAAAAAAAAAAAAAAAAAGCGCCGGGGCCGGGCATGGTGGCTTATGTCTGTAATCCCAGCAGTTTGGGAGGCTGAGGCAGGTAGATCACAAAGTCAGGAGTTTGAGACCAGCCTGGCCAACACGGTGAAACCCCGTCTCTACTAAAAATGCAAAAATCAGCCAGGTGTGGTGGCGCGTGCCTGTACTCCTAGCTGCTTCATCTGAGGTCAGGAGTTCAAGACCAGCCTGGCCAGCATGGCGAAACTCTGTCTCTACTAAAAATACAAAAATTAGCCAGGCGTGGTGGTGGGCGCCTGTAGTCCCAGCTACTCGGGAAGCTGAGGCAGGAGAATCGCTTCAAGCTGGGAGGCGGAGGTTGTGGTGAGCCAAGATCGGGCCATTGCATTCCAGGCTGGGCGAGCCTGGGAGAGGAGTGAAACTCCATCTCAAAAAAACAGTTAATTAAAATAAAATAAATCAGTGCCGTAGGCTGTTTCTGGTAGGCAGTGGTTTCCTGGGGTGGAGCAGAGAAGGCCTGGAAGGGGTCGCCTGCTCCCAGCCTGGCTCACCGTGCTTCTCGGGGGACAGCAAGGCCGGCTGCTGCTGCAGAGCCCATGGCAGAGTTCTGCGGGGGCGCAGGCAGAAGGCCGCCATGCCTCCCTTCCCCTTTCCACCCCAGTGAGAGTGGGCTCGAAGGCAGGGAGTGTGCCCGCCTTGTGGAGCCTCCATAGAGGCACCCAGGGTTTCCGTGAGCGCATAACCTGGCTGCGTCCCCCGGCCCTCCCCTTTCCTGTCATTTCCACCTGTTGCAAAACACTGTGCTTTCGTGTCTTTTCTTTCCACCTGTTTGCAAATGTGAAAATCACCTCTGCCGTTTCAAATGGGCCCAGGTCGGGGCTGTGGCTTTCCCATCCGCACCGCCCCGGCTGTGTCCAGCCAGGAGGTGGGAGGTGGGCGGTACTGACTGTGCGTGGTTGGGGCGATGATTGGCAGATGCTTGGACCTATGGTAAAGAAGATTTTCGCAAGTTGAGCGTCAGTCCTGGACTTTGTAGATGTTTACATCCCAGGCATTCTTTATGGGGTTCCAGCATCTGTTCAGGCTCCTGCGCCCGCCATGTGAGGCCTGGGTGTCCTCGAGGCCTCTGTTTGTCCCCCTCTCTGGGCAGCAGGAGGGACAGCTCTGAGACCCAGTGGGAGCTCAGGGGCTGGGCAGCCGCAGAACAGCGTGGGTGATGGGTCCACTGGGGGTTCTGGGCTGGGCGCACAGTGGGCTTCTGGTGCCCAGCCAGCTGGGGCAGGCCTGGAATGTTGGTTCCTCGCCCAGGATCTGGGGTGCTGCGGTAGCTGTCAGGGAACCAGTGAGGCGGCCGGATGGCCCGTATGTCCCACAAACGCCACCGTGGTGCTCAGATGGGACTCAGTTTTCTTAACAGCTTTTTTTTTTTTTTTTTTTTTGGAGACAGGGTCTCACTGTATCACCCAGGCTGGAGTGCAGTGCCGTGATCACAGTTCCGGGCTCAGGTCATCCTCCTACCTCCAGGGTAGCTGGGACTACAGACGTGCGCCACCACACCCCTCTAGTTGTTTGTAGAGATGGGGTTTCACCATGTTGTTCAGTCTGGTCTCAAACTCCTAGACTCAAGTTATCCGCCTGCCTGGGCCTCCCAAAGTGTTGAGATTACAGGCGTAAGCCACCACTGCACCCAGCCAATGGTTTTATTGGCATGTAATTCACATATCATAAAGTTCAACTTTTTATTTTTATTATTTTTTTGAGACAGGGTCATACTCTGTCGCCCAGGTTGTAGTGCAGTGCCGCGATCTCGGCTCACTGAAACCTCCACCTCCTGGGTTCAAGTGATTCTCCTGACTCAGCCTCCTGAGTAGCTGGGCTTACAGGCGCCTGCCACCACACCTGGCTAGTTGTTGTATTTTTAGTAGAGGAGAGGTTTCACCATGTTTGCCAGGCTGGTTTTTAACTCCTGACTTCAAGTAGTCCGCCTGCCTCGGCCTCTTAAAGTGCTGGGATTACAGGCATGAGCCACTGCTTCGCCACGTTCAGCTTTTATTTATTTATGAGATGGAGTCTCTCTCTGTCCCCCAGGCTGGAGTGCTGTGGCACGATCTCAGCTCACTGCAAGTTCCGCCTCCTGGGTTCACGCCCTTCTTCCACCTCAGCCTCCCGAGTAGCTGGGACTACAGGTGCCGACCACCACGCCCGGCTAATTTTGTTTTTGTATTTTTAGTAGAGACGGGGTTTTACCATGTTAGTTGGTATGGTCTCAATCTCCTGACCTTGTGATCTGCCCGCCTCAGCCTCCCAAAGTGCTGGGATTACAGGCATGAGCCACTGCACCTGGCCTACCTTTTTTTCTTTTTTAATTTTATAGAGACAAGGTCTCACTGTGTTGCCCAGGCTGGTGTTGAACCCCGGACCTTAAGTAATCCTACCCGGCCTCCCAAAGTGCTGGGATTACAGATGTAAGCCATAGTACTGGGCCTAAAGTTCACCTTTTTAATGTGTGTAATTCGGTGGCATATAGTACAGTGACAGAGTTGTGCAACTATTACGTCTGTCAGCTTCCAGAACATTCTCATTATACCCCAGAAGGAAACCCTGTCTCCATCAGCCGTCAGTCCCCATTCCCTCCCCAGTCCTGGCACCCACTCATTCCCTTCCTGTCTCTGGATGGGCCTGTCCTGGACATTTCACATGAGTGGCGTCACACACTGCGTGGCCTTTTGGGTCCGGCCTGTCTCACGAAGTGTGCTGTCCTCAAGGTGCATCTGCGCCAGTGGCCTGGGTCCGAGCCTCGCTGCTGTTCATGGCTGCGCCACGTTCCAGGGTGTGGCGGGCCCGCCGCGTTTGACCTCTCATCTGTGGCTGGACACTCGGGCTGCTCCCGCCTCTGCCTGTGACTCGCGGCTGCTTCTGTGCACGTGTGCTCAGCGGCGTCCCGCTGGAATCCTCGAGGGCCTTGTTTCAGCTGCATCAGGAGGGATTCAGGGACCTGGGCACTCAGTCCGGAGCTGGGAGTTCCCGGGTCTCCATGTGCCTCCCAGTCCTGCTTGGAGCCGTGGGCGTCCGTCTTTTCCCTGTATGGTCTGTTTCTAGGCAGACAGAGGCTCCTGTCCCCACCTCTCTGTGAGCTTGAGTGACTCTCCTTCCTACTTCCTGTCCTGCTAATCAACAAGTCGGCTAAACAATCCACTCTGGGCCGGGCGCGGTGGCTCACGCCTGTAATCCCAGCACTTTGGGAGGCCGGGGAGGGTGGATCAGGAGATCGAGACCATCCTGGCTAACACAGTCAAACCCCGTCTCTACTAAAAATACAAAAAAGTTAGCTGGGTGTGGTGGCGGCACCTGCAGTCCCAGCTACTCTGGAGGCTGAGGCAGGAGAATGGTGTGAACCGGGGGCGCGGAGTTTGCAGTGAGCAGAGATCGTGCCACCGCACTCCAGCCTGGGCGACATAGTGAGACTCCGTCTCAAAAAAAAGAAAGAAAGAAAGAAAAAAATGCACTCTGCCTGGGCAAGCCCAGTGGGTCCCTAACGTGGCATCTCGGAGTGGCTGGCGACGCCCCAGGAGCCGGGCTTCCCCCGGTGGAGGCACTTCCTGTCCTCGCCAAGCTCTTGGGTTTCATGGGGTCTCCTCTTCCGCTCTTTTTCTGACTGGAGACGTCCGAGGAAGCCTGGCAATCTAGAGAGGCTGACGCGCCCCCAGCATCCCAGAGGTGACTGCCACCGGGTGGGGGCGGCTCACCCCCGCTCCTCCCTGGCATAAATCTGGGGACTCGCGCCTGCGCAGAATGCCGTGGTCCCTTTTAATTAAACAGGCAACCCAGGGTCCCTTGGTCTATGCCAACCTGCTCAGAAGTGCCTGGGCTCTTCCACGTTTCAACTGTGGTGTGTCCTGCTGCTGTGAAGTGTCCCTGTTGAGGTGGAGGCAGGGCAGGGCACCTCCGCTGAGGGCGGGTTCCTGCTGTGCCCGTTTCCCCGTCTGTAGAATGGGGGAGACTCGGTGTCAGCAGGGAGGTTTCTGTGGGGGGGAGTCCTCCACCCTCATTTGCAT
Source organism: Macaca fascicularis (assembly GCF_037993035.2). Taxonomy (NCBI): domain Eukaryota; kingdom Metazoa; phylum Chordata; class Mammalia; order Primates; family Cercopithecidae; genus Macaca; species Macaca fascicularis. Next base: position 1,795,287 of record NC_088393.1, read on the forward strand.
TTAGGGCTCTGAGGCTGCACGCAGGTTGAGCCCCTGGCTTTGCTGCCCCTCCTCAGGGTTAGGACTGTACTGGCGCCTGGGTGGGTGGGGGGTGGTGCCTGCATAGGCAGCAGGAGGTGGGTGAGAGCGGTGCTGGACCTGAGGGCCCGTGGCTCCCTTGGCCCCACTGAGGAGGCTGCACAGGGTGTCCTGGGCCACCTTCCCTGCCTGTAGCTGGCTCTTGCTGAGGGAAGGGGCGCTCTTGCCTCATGGTGGAGCATCAGGCTCTCAGGCCCTGTGTGTCGGAGCATCCGGACCCTGCTGTCTGAAAACAGCACCCTCCCCGCCCCCCACCAATCATCTCCTCTGAATAGAAGGCAAGTCTTGCCTCCTGGGAATGGCCTGTGACCCTCGTCAGCGGGGGAGGTTAGGGCACACACAGCCCTGGGGAACAAGGGGACCTGGGGCTGAGCCGGGCCTCTCGGGCCCACCCCGAGCTCTCCTGAGCAGCCTGGCAGGCAGGAGGGCACTGGGCCCTAGGGCCTTTGCTGAGCCCAGCCTGGCCCTCAGCGTCCCTCTCAATGTTCTGGGCGCCTGCCAGGCTGTGGATACAGGCCCTGGCCAGCTCTAAAAATAACCTTCCCGGGCCCTGCTGGGAATTGGTGCCACCACCACATAGCCTGGAGAGAGCCGAGATGCAGGCTTCCCGCGAGCAGCCAGGCCGAGGTGGCCAGTGGAGGTGGGGGGACGTGCTCGGGGCTGGGCAGTCCTGCAGGGCACCAGGCATAGCCAGGGGCCGGAGCCAGTTGCTCACTGGCATCTCTTCTGGGAGGACTGTGTCCCTCTGTGCCCCTGTCCCCGTCACCCACCTCCCTTTCCCTTCATCCTGCCCTCCCAGCCCCTCCCCAAGCTGGCGGCCCCTTGTCCAGGCCCAGCCCCAGCGCAGCCTGCAGCCCTGGCAGAGCCCAGGCCTTGGCCTTCTGAGGTTGTCCTGAGAGCATTGAGCAGTGAGCCCTGGGATTGGTGCACTGGGAGGGAAAGGTGAGCCGAGGCTTCCTGCAAGAGGCAGCCCTGGGCTGGGGGTGGGCAGCCTGGGTGATGGGACACCCCTGCCCCCCTCAGCTTTTTTTTTTTTTTTTTGAGATGGAGTCTTGCTCTGTTGCCCAGGCTGGAGTGCACTGGTGCGATCTCGGCTCACTACAACCTCCGCCTCCCAGGTTCAAGCGATTCTTGTGCCTCAGCCTCCCCAGTGGCTGGAATTACAGGCACCCAGCACCACGCCTGGCTAAGTTTTGTATTTTTAGTAGAGACGGTTTCACCGTGTTGACCAGGCTGGTCTTGAACTCCTGACCTCAGGTGATCCTCCCACCTCGGCCTCCCAAACTGTTGGGATTACAGGCGTGAGTCACTGCGCCCGGCCCCACAGCTGTTTTTTATGCTCCATGCTTGGGCTTCCTGTTAAGGATTAAAAAAAAAATTTTTTTTGAGATTTAATTTGAATACTGTACAACTCACTTGTTCACAGTGTGCAATTCAGTGGCATCGAGTACATTCACATGGCTGTGCAACCACTATTTCTAATTCCAGAACATTCTGTCACCCCAAAAGCCAGCCCCATTCCCATTGTGTCACTCTCCATCCCCTCCACCAGCTCCTGGCCACTCTGAATCCACTTCCTGACTCTGGATTGGCCTGTCCTGGATATTGCACAGACATAGGATCCTGTCGGCCAGGCGCCGTGGCTCACACCTGTAATCCCAGAACTTTGGGAGGCCGAGGCAGGCGGATCACGAGGGCAAGAGATGGAGATCAGCCTGGCCAACATGGGGAAACCCCGTCTGTACTAAAAATACAAAAATTAGCTGGGCGTGGTTGCGGGCGCCTGTAGTCCCAGCTACTTAGGAGGCTGAGGCAGGAGAATGGTGTGAACCCCGGAGATAGAGGTTGCAGTGAGCTGATATCACGCCAGTGCACTCTCGCCTGGCGACAGAGTGAGACTCCATCTAAAAAAAAAAAAAGAAAAAAATAAATGGGATCGTGTCATCCCAGCGCTTTCGGAGGCCGAGGTGGGCAGATTGCTTGAGCCTAGTACAAACGAGACCAGCCTGGGCAGCATGGTGAAACTCTCTCTACTACAATACAAAAATTCGCTGGGCGTGGGAGCACACGTCTGTAGTCCCAGCTACCCGGGGGGGCTGAGGTGGGAGGATCGCTTGAGCCTGGGAGGCGCACTCCAGCCTGGGCGACAGGGAAACCCTGTCTCAAAAAAAAGAAATTAAAAATAGAAAGGGCATCACACACTATGTGTCCTTTAGTGTCTGGTATCTCTCAGTGTGACGTCCTCAAGGTGCATCTAGGCTGTGGCTCGAGTCAGCCTCGCTGGTTTTTGTGGCTGAGCCGTGTTGAGTGCGTGGATGGGCTCGGCTGACCCTCATCTGTGGAAGGGCCCCCGGGCGGTTCCACGTCTTGGCTGCTGTGAGCACCTTGTGCACGGTTTCTGCGTGGCATGTGCTGTTCCTCAGGGTGTGTACCTGGCAGTGGAGCTGCTGGCTCCCAGGTAACGGACCTTTGGAGGAGCTGCAGACTTTTCCACGCCCACCCACGGGCTCCTTGTCATTTTGTTGTTGTTGTTGTTGTTGTTGTTGTTTTTATGAGACAGGGTCTCATTCTGTTGTCCAGGCTGGGGTGCAGTAACGCGATCACAGGTAATTACAGGCTTAAGTGATCTTCCCACCTGAGCCTCCCGAGTAGCTAGGACTTGAGGCATGTACCTCCATGCCCGGCTAATTGTTGTATTTTTAGTAGAGACAGGGTTTCGCCATGTTGCTCAGGCTGGTCTCGACTCCTGAGCTCAGGTGATCCACCCGCCTTGGCCTCCTGTAGTGCTGGGATGACAGGCGGGAGCCACTGTGCCTGGCAAGGTCAATAGTTTGGAGAAAGGAAGCAGCTGCAGAGAGGGCTGTGCTCTGTGACCTGCAGAGGGGACCATGCTCTCTGGCCTGCTGGGCCAACCCTTGTGACAGGCAGACAGGGCGGCAGCTGCGGGGGGCAGTGACAGGCAGGTGGGTGTGGACGGCAGGGGGGCAGCTGCAGGGGGCAGTGACAGGCGGGTGGGTGTGGACGGCAGGGGGGCAGCTGCAGGGGGCAGTGACAGGCGGGTGGGTGTGGATGGCGGGGGGGCAGCTGCAGGGGGCAGTGACAGGCGGGTGGGTGTGGACGGCAGGGGGGCAGCTGCAGGGGGCAGTGACAGGCGGGTGGGTGTGGATGGCGGGGGGGCAGCTGCAGGGGGCAGTGACAGGCGGGTGGGTGTGGACGGCAGGGGGGCAGCTGCAGGGGGCAGTGACAGGCGGGTGGGTGTGGACGGCAGGGGGGCAGCTGCAGAGTGGGCAGTGACAGGCGGGTGGGCGTGGCAGGACCCCTCGATGTCTCCTTCTGTGGCTTCTCCTGGTGCCCCTTCCTATGGGCCATGCTTCCGGCTCACCTGCGGCCCACCCTCCAAGGAGTGGGATCCTCTGAAGAGCTGGGAGCCCTTGGCGGCAGGGGCTGTACTGTGTGACAGAGCCGTCACCAGGACCCCAACCCACCCTGGCTCCTGCCATGGCCCAGCTTCCATCTGTGCTGCCATCGCAGTAGTCCGGTTTCTAGGAAGCAAAACTGTTACTGAGTTACGAAGCTCAATTCAGAGTGTCCTTTGGGAGCCAAGGCGGGCAGATCACAAGGTCAGGAGAGCGAGACCAGCCTGGCCAACATGGTGAAACTCTGTCTCAAGGAAAATACAAAAAATTAGCCAGGTGTGGTGGCGGGTGCCTGTAGTCCCAGCTACTCGGGAGGCTGAGGCAGGGGAATCGCTTGAACCCGGGAGGCAGAGGTTGCAGCGAGCTGAGATTGGGCTACTGTGCTCCAGCTAGTGACAGACCAAGACTCCGTGTCAAAAAAAAAAAAAAAAAAGTGTCCTAACTGTGTCCTCCAAAGCTCTCACTAGCTGGTGACAGACTGGAGGGTGCTGTGCTCCCACCCTCTACCGCCCCGAACCTGGACATGTGGCCCCTGCAGGGCCCTGCCCCAGCACTGTGAACCCACGGCTTCTCTCCAGGGAAGGGCGGAGGTGCGCCACCTCCATGGGGAGATGGGGAGGCCCAACTGCAGGGATCCGGGTCATCTTCCTGACATTGAGGTTGGCTGACACCCCCCTGTCCTCTCTGTCCCAGGGAAATTCAACTACTGAGGAGGTTACGGCACAAAAATGTCATCCAGCTGGTGGACGTGTTATACAACGAAGAGAAGCAGAAAATATATCCTTTCTGGTGTTGGGGCCGCGGGGCCTCCGTGGGAGGGGCTGGGGCCCTGGGTCCGCCTGCCCCGAGGCCTGCTCCCCTTCCTGTCTACTTGAAGGAGACTGGCACACAAAGGCAGTGGCCTTCCCTGGCTTCCTGGAGGTCAACCATTGTGGCAGCAGCTGAGCAGCTGCTGAAACGGGCCCCGAGCCCCGGCCCCTGTGTCCTGTGTCCTGTGTGCTGGAGCCATGGGGTGTCAAGACCCTATTTTCTCATAGTCTTCTCCAAGGCTAACCGGGATGTGGCCAGGGTCTGCCTGAGGCAGGCCACGCAGGCTGAATGTTGTGGGCCATTTTGGTCGTGGCTGAGCGTGTCCTTGTGTCATCGGTAGACTCCCCCCATGGGTCTTACGGGCACAGCTTCCCTACGGGGACTTTGCTTGAGGCCCTGTGCCCAGAGCAAGAGCAGAAGTGGTCCTGAGGCTGGGGCTGTGTTCAGAGTCACACAGTCAGGGGCCGTGGGCCCCATCCTGTGTGGACCCGAGCCTGCTTGTGGGGGCGTCCAGGAGGTATCATCCCCCGCCCATGGGCGGGGTGGGGGACGTGAGTCCCGCAGGAACACTGCCCCAAGAGTCAGGCCTGTCCTCCACTCCCATGGAGGCTCCTTCCTCCCAGACGCTGGGGCCTTTTCAGAGGGGTGTGAGGGCAGGGTGGGCCCTGGTCCGAGGAGGGGCAGGGTGGTTGCGGAGGGTCCCTCCAGAACCCCTTCTCTGGCCCCTGTGCTCTCCGGGCCTGTGAGTGGGGCCGCCCCCTGAGCTGTGTGTCCTTAGCATCCCACGTATATGGTGATGGAGTACTGCGTGTGTGGCATGCAGGAGATGCTGGACAGCGTGCCAGAGAAGCGTTTCCCAGTGTGCCAGGCCCACGGGTGTGTGCGCGGGGCAGGGGCTGGGGTGAAGCAGGGGCTGGGGGCCGGGCAGGGCAGGCTCCTTTCCCTGTGGCCACACGGCTTGTCCTGATCTTCATTGACATGAAGGCCCAAGTTTTTTATTTTTTTTGTTTTATTTTTTTTGAGACGGAGTCTCGCGCTCTGTCGCCCAGGCTGGAGTGCAGTGGCCGGATCTCAGCTCACTGCAAGCTCCGCCTCCCGGGTTTACGCCATTCTCCTACCTCAGCCTCCTGAGTAGCTGGGACTACAGGCGCCCGCCACCTCGCCCGGCTAGTTTTTTTGTATTTTTTAGTAGAGACGGAGTTTCACCGTGTTAGCCAGGATGGTCTCGATCTCCTGACCTTGTGATCCGCCCATCTCAGCCTCCCAAAGTGCTGGGATTACAGGCTTGAGCCACCGCGCCCGGCCTTTTTTTTTTTTTTTTTTTTGAGACGGAGTCTCACTCTGTCGCCCAGACTGGAGTGCAGTGGTGCGATCTCTGCTCACTGCCAGCTCTGCCTCCCTGGTTCACACCATTCACCTGCCTCAGCCTCCCGAGTAGCTGGGACCATGGTGCCCGCCACCACGACTGGCTAATTTTTTGTATTTTTAGTAGAGATGGGGTTTCACTGTGTTCGCCAGGATGGTCTCGAACTCCTGACCTCATGGTCCACCCGCCTTGGCCTCCCAAAGTGCTGGGATTACAGGCGTGAGCCACCACGCCCCGCCCTGTGAAGGCCCAAGTTTTTAAAAACAGTTTTGGGGACTCCCGTGTGTGGTATCCACGGGCAGGGCTGCTGTCAACCTCCTGCCTCCATCTTTGCTGGGCCTGCTGCCTGAGGCCGGCAGCCCACCCCATCCCGTCCCAGCAGCCACCTGCCCCGACCGGACCTCCTGGTACAGATCTGTTGGCTGCAGAGTCAGGGCCCCTTGCTGCTGCAGGACTGCAGGGGCAGGGAGGGGCCTGCTGTTTCAGCAAGCCTTTGGGGTGCAGCCGGCCTGTGGCCCACAGGGAAATGAGACCTGTGGACATCTGGGGCCCTGCCAGACGTGACTCGGCCGGATGAGGGTGGTCACTGCAGGCACAGGCCTGGCTCCCTACTGGACCCAGCTTTTCCTCTGTCCTGTGTGCCTGGACCTCCGTGACTCCCCAGCTGGGCCTGTGGTGGTTGGGAGGCTCCCAGGCGGCTGCAAAGGGGACCCCTGTGAGGAACAGGGAGGCCTCGGTCCCAAGACAGGTGTGTGCTGCCCGCAGGTACTTCTGTCAGCTGATTGACGGCCTGGAGTACCTGCACAGCCAGGGCATCGTGCACAAGGACATCAAGCCCGGGAACCTGCTGCTCACCACCGGGGGCACCCTCAAAATTTCCGACCTGGGCGTGGCCGAGGTAGGCACGTGCTAGGGGGGGCCCTGGGGCGCCCCCTCCCGGGCACTCCCTGAGGGCTGCACGGCACTGCCACAGGCACTGCACCCGTTCGCGGCGGACGACACCTGCCGGACCAGCCAGGGCTCCCCGGCTTTCCAGCCACCCGAGATTGCCAACGGCCTGGACACCTTCTCCGGCTTCAAGGTGGACATCTGGTCAGCTGGGGTCACCCTGTAAGTGCCCCGGCCCCGCCCCGGCACTCGCCACACGCACAGCCCGGAGGGGCCTCTGCATCTTGGGCAGCTTCTGGCCTGTAGGTGCAGGGCGTAGCCACCAGCCTAGACCCTCGCTGGCCACAGCCACTGGGGGTGCTTACTTTATGGAGACGTAGCTCACACGGCAGATGGTGGTTCACCCATGTGACATGCAGCCTAGCCTGTCAGGGATCTTCACAGAGTGTCACAACCAATCCTCCTCTCAGAGCCCCACAGGAAAGCTGGGCGGGTGAGAGTGGCTCCAGGCCCCTCCCCGGGTGGGTCCAGAGGACGCTCCTCTCTTGCCCCATGGCTTCCACTAGTGGGAGGCGGTGAAGACAGAGGTGTCCTTGAGTCCGCAGGGCCTGTGGTCCAGTAGCCACGCGAGGGCTCCGTCCCTGGGGCAGAGGTGGGGCTCCCGGGGCGTCGACCACCTTGACTGACCACACCTTTCTTCCCTCCCCTCGAATGAAGCTACAACATCACCACGGGTCTGTACCCCTTCGAAGGGGACAACATCTACAAGCTGTTTGAGAACATTGGGAAGGGGAGCTACGCCATCCCGGGTGACTGTGGCCCCCCGCTCTCCGACCTGCTGAAAGGTGGGGGCCTCGTCCCTCTGCCCACAGCCCCAGGGAGGCGGGGCTTTTGTGCAGAAATGCAGGGTGGGGGGTGTTAGGTGGGGGGCTATTGGCCCTGAGACCCCTGCAGGCACTGAGAGGACTGAGCGGAGAGGCCGGCCTCCCACTAGGGCCTGGTTTGCGGGTCCCTCAGCTCCACCCTGCTTCTGGGCCCTGTTCACCTTTCAACTCCCACCCCTGAGGGCAGTGCTGCCCTGCGCCTCCCCCAGCCCCGCCCTCGGGGGCTCCCTGGCCTGTGTCAGGCTCGTCCTGCTGCACTTCCTGTGTGTGGGCAGCAGGTGGCACTGGCCGTCTGTCCGTCTGCCCAGTGGCCTTGGGAGAATGGAACCGCCCTGCCTGTCCAGCCCAGCCCTGTCTCCCGGGCAGGCACGCAGAGGCTGTCCCTGGCCTGTCCCCTGGAGTGGCCTCTGTCAGGGAGGCCATCTATGCAAGGGGGCCCCCCTTGGGAGCATCCAGGTATCACCTGGGGCCTGACAACAGAGGCTGGTCAGGTGGGGATGATTGGTGGGGTCTCGGGCCTGTGCCCGGCTGACTGGCTCCTCGCCGGCTTCTCCTCAGGGATGCTTGAGTACGAGCCGGCCAAGAGGTTCTCCATCCGGCAGATCCGGCAGCACAGGTGAGCGGCCCCTGGGGGCAGTGGGGCCAAGACCACAGGGAGGCTGGCCACGTGTGCAGCTGGTTGAGTGGGCGCCAGAGCAGGGCATGGTGGGGGTGCTGGGCTGGGGCCAGACCCTGTGCAGCGCCCGCAGTTCTCAGGGCCCAAGTGGGGTCTCTGGGCAGTGCCCTGTTAGTGGCCAGACAGGCCTTGTCCGAGCTGGGGTCTGAGTGAGGACGTGCATCCGTCTCTGCCCTAGGCATAGAGACACACCGGGAAAGGCACAGCTGGCCCTGAACGCTGGCGAGAGCCCCTCTTTTTACCCTCCTCCTGGGGCTCCCAGCAGCACGGTCTGGTTGGGATCCAGCCAAGGGCACCCAGCTCTGTGACAGGGAAGACAGCAGGCCCCGCAGTGCGACCTCCCTCGCCTCGTGGGCTCTGCTCCTCTGCACCAGCCCCTGGGGTCGCTCGAGCCCCGAGGCCCCCCAGAGACCGGCTCTGGGAGTGGGAGTGTCCGGACCCCTGAGGCGCTGGTGCCGATCGTCCCTTGGGGATCTCTGCGTAGCTCAGGGGCAGCTGGGAACCGGGCGGGTGCTGGGGCTGCCCCCATAGCCTCCTGGGTTAGGATGTATTCATGGCCCCCCAGACCCCCTTCTGGCCTTTGCTGACATCCGTCTGGTGGGTGCTGGCTTCTGAGTGCCACCTGGGAGACAGGCCTGAGGCTGGGCGTGGCGGGGGGTCAGGCCTCAGGGTGGAGGGGACATCTCTCAGGCTTGGAGTGAGGTCAGGGCTACAGACTGAGGTCCTGGCAGCCTGCCTGCTCCAGGAGGGCATGGCTGAGCGTCTGTTGTCACAGCCACCCGGTGCGCGGCCTGGTTCCGGCTCCTGAGCGTGCAGCAGGTACTCTGAGCACAGAGGAGCCAGGTTGGGCAGCTGCACCGTCCTGGTGCGAGCCTGACACGCACCACTGCTTCTGGGCGTTTGCAGCTGGTTCCGGAAGAAACACCCTCCGGCCGAGGCGCCGGTGCCCATCCCGCCGAGCCCAGACACCAAGGACCGGTGGCGCAGCATGACTGTGGTGCCGTACTTGGAGGACCTGCACGGTGCGGACGAGGATGAGGACCTCTTTGACATCGAGGACGACATCATCTACACTCAGGACTTCACGGTGCCCGGTGAGTCTGGTGGGGGCCCCTGCCCAGCTCTGCTCACTCGGCCATGACGTCCCACAGGAGCAGGGCGCCTGCCTGTCTGCAGTGAGGACAGCTTCTGTCCTCTGGTGGCCAATCCCACGTCCCCGAAGCCTCCAGCCCACCTGCAGGCCGCCTCCGCCCTGGGGGCAGCTGGGACACGGCTGAAAGGCGTGGGGGCAGCGGGGGCACTGGCCAAGGCCTGTCTGGCCAGGAGGCTTCCCCAGGTGTCTCTCCGGGTGCTGCCTAGCCAGGCACTGCCCACCAGCCTTGGCCTGAGCCCCAGCAGGAGCAGGCGGGGAGCCCCAGGGGGGCGGGTGAGAGTCAAAGTGCAGGGTGGCCCCTCAGACAGCCGGCATTCGAGGGTCCAGTGGCCCTCCCTCCCACCATCCCTGAGGCCTGCCCGCTGGCCCTGATGCCGGCCGCCCTTCTTCCCCAGGTGGCGAGGAGGCGTCTGAGGCAGGGCTTAGAGCGGATCACGGCTCACAGAAGAGCGAGGGCTCAGACCTTTCAGGAGAGGAAGCCTCGCGGCCGGCGCCGCAGTAGTGCCGGAGGAGGAGCTCAGGGCCTTAGCATAGGGGCGGCCCGCACTGGCAGCCAGCCCCTCCCCGCCACGCTCCGGCTTGCCTCTGTTCCGCCTGGGGCTGGGCTGTGTCATAAAGCGATGTGCAGTGTATCTGCAGATGGATGCTTGCTGTGCTCGGCTGGAGCATGGCAGGGGCTTTCTGTTTCACTGTATCAGCATGAAGTGGTGGGCAGGGGCCAGCCTGAGAAGGGGGGTACGCCAGGCAGGTTGGGATGTGAAGATCCAGGGGACAAGGACCACCCCCGGGCCCGAGGGTCCCAGAATAGTGGGGGCCCTGCAGAGAGCCTCATCCCTCAGCACCCCCGTGCCCCTCAGCAAACCTCTAGGCTCAGCTCAGTAGCTGGTCCCCAGGAGGGTACCGTGTGAGGACCCCGGGAGAGCACAGTGGGGGGCTCCAGAGGGTGCAGTGTGGGGGGGCTCCCCTGGAGGGCACAGTGTGGGGCCCCCGGGAGGGTACAGTGTGGGGGCTCCCCAAGAGGATGCAGCATGTGGGGGCCCCCCAGGAGGGTACAGTGTGTGGGGGCCCCCAGGGTCAAAGGGTCTCGCCTCCTGGGCTCTTGCATTTGGGGCACCGTGGCCGTCGCGTCTGTTGGGACGGGAGGTGCTGCTGGGCACCCTGGTCACTGGGGTGTGCTGGGAGGTGGGGTCCCCTCATGGTGCCCATCCTTGGGGCCTGGCTGCAATTTGACCCCAGGTCCAGGGCCTTCTGCCTTTCAGAGCTCTGGGGCCCCGAGACGGGCAGTCAGGCAAATCCCAGGCAGGAGGGCCAATTAGGGCAGGGCCAGCCCAGGCAGGCCGCCAGAGCCCTTGCTGGGACGTGGACCACACGCTGACCCTCACGGCCGCCCCTGCAGGCCAGGATTCCTGAGCCAGGACCCGGCACTGGCTTCCCTCCAGGCCTGTGTGAGACTGCCCTGTGTGGGCTGCCCTGGGGTGAGGTACCGGGGAGGAGGGCAGGGGTTGGGCCACCTTTTTCATGACCGTGCTGAGCCCACTGTGGGTGGTGGGAAGGAGTACCCGGCAGAGTGGGGTCCGCTGGGACCACTTGGCATGGCTGAGGCCTCGGTACTCGGTACTGGGTGCTCAGGTGCTGACGCCCTTTCCACTGCTCAGGCGCTGGGGACAGGCTCAACTTGAGGCTTCAGCGTGAGCCCCATCCCTGACCTGCAGAGCCCCCTTGCATCGGGGCAGGACAGCCCAGCGCCCTTGGGTCAGGGTGTTCTCCACACTCGGCCTGGGCTGCTGCATTGGCCCCTGCATGGCTCCACTTTGGCCTTGCCTGTCCCTACCCAGGATGGGGGTCCTGCTGCCGACACCCAGAACCAGGGAAGGGGCTTGGGGCAGGTCCTGGGCACCAGCGCAGACAGGCGTGTGGGGTGGGAGAGGGGACCGAGGGTCCCAGTGCCTCGTGGGGGCAGGGCCCTGGTGGCCGCTGTGCCACTGATGCAGAGCTAGGGCACCTTGTCTACCAGGTTGGCCCCATGGGAGTGGGCACAGGGTCTGCCCCAGCGGAGATGGGCTGGGTGTAAGACCTATGGGTGCCATTGATGCCTCCTGACCAAGGTGCTTTTTTTTTTTTTGGAGACAGTCTTGTTCTGTCGCCCAGGCTGGAGCGCAGTGGCACAATCTCGGCTCACTGCAACCTCCACCTCCCAGATTCAAGCAATTCTCCTGCCTCAGCCTCCTGAGTAGCTGGGACTACAGGTGCGCGCCACCACGCCCGGCTAATTTTTGTGTTTTTAGTAGAGACGGGGTTTTACCATGTTGGTCAGGCTGGTCTCAAACTCCTAACCTCGTGATCCACCCGCCTCGGCCTCCCGAAGTGCTGGGATGACAGGCGTGAGCCACCGCGCCCGGCCCAAGGTGCCTTTTTAAAGCCAGTGACTTCCTGTGCACACGGTGGGAGGTGTATGGCAAGTCCTGGAAGCTGCTGAGTCAGCCACCGGCCCCTTCTCGGAGCTGGGGCTCTGCACGGGGCACATGAGCTCTGGGGCAGCCCAGGGCAGCCTCCCACTGACGGCGCCTGGGAGGGGCCTCGGGGGTGGCTCGGCAGCCAGTGTGTTGGCGGAGTCCTCACAGACCACCACAGCTCCTGGCAGGGACAGCACGTGGGCAGCTTCCTGCACTTCCCCCGCCATTATGAGGACATTGTCCACCTGGGCAGGGTGGGCAGCCCCAGGCCTGTGAGTTTCACAAGATGCTGGTGCTGGTTGGTGGCCGGCAGAGACTGGGGGCGGCTGGGGGCCCTGGCAAGCTGAGCTCTACTCCCCACGTGGTTCTGTGCTGGCATTTCGCATGCCTGGCCTGAGCCTGGCCCTCCTGTGTCCTCACAGGTGAGCATGTGGTGGCTCCTGCACCTTTAGAACCAACCATGGGCCAGGGCACCCCAGGGGAGCACGGGAGGGTCCTGCCCTGTCCGCTTGCCGCCTACTCAGGAGGCCCCTGTAGACAGTACCTGGGTGGGGTCCCACCTGGGGCCGTGGCAGGTGCAGCAGATGGGGTGGAGGGGCATTCCTCCCAGGCCATCTGTGGGAGGCTCATCCCCTGGGGGTGCCTCCCGGAGCTGCTGGGGGACAGCATTTCAGGTTGGAGAGACTTGGGCCTGACCCGGGGGTGGGCATGGCCTGGGCCACAGCTGTAAGTGTCTCCCTGTGCTGGGGGCCAGCCAGGTTCCTGCGGCTCTGGGGGTGCGGCCCTCGGCTCAGGCCACACTTGCCGTCTCCCTCCCAGGACAGGTCCCAGAAGAGGAGGCCAGTCAGAATGGACAGAGCCGGGGCCTCCCCAAGGCCGTGTGTATGAACGGCACGGAGGCGGCGCAGCTGAGCACCAAATCCAAGGCGGAGGGCAGGGCCCCCAACCCCGCCCGCAAGGCCTGCTCCGCCAGCAGCAAGATCCGCCGGCTGTCGGCCTGCAAGCAGCAGTGAGGGTGGCCACCTGCAGGTGGGGTGCGGCGGGACCCGGGCGGGGCATGTGGGGACACTGCAGGGATGCCACAGCCAGCCATGAGCATAGCCCACGCCAGTCATGGCGGCTGTCGAACGGCTGCGCATAGTTGCCATGTAGCCTTTGGGTAGCTTGGTCACGTAGCAATCCCCACTGAGGGTGGTATCTCCGGGCCTGGTGTCTGGCTAGCGTGCTGGTCACGGAGGCCTACGTGTGGCAGGACTCTAGGGGGTGTCGTGCCATCCTCACAGCCATCTCTCAGAGTGGGTGCATTTAGAGGACCCTGCCCTGGGCCTGGCACCCCCTCCCCATGCGTGGGCTACTCCCAGGAAAGGCTCACGTTGGGCTCAGCCCAGAAGCTTTTGAGGCATGAGTGAGTGGTGGGTGGTGGGGAGGGGCGGCGACCTCCATGGCCCTGCTGGGCTGCCCCAGGCTCTGAGCCAGCTGCCAGGTCTGGCTGAGGCTGAGTCGTGCCAGACGCTGCCGTCTCTCCGTGTGTGCCTGCTCCCTCTCCCAGCCCCAGATGTCAGAGACCCTTGTCACCTGCTGAGGATGCGGGGTGGATGGGAGCCCGAGGCTGAACCCCCTGCCTTGCCACAGTCCCTCTCCCAGGTTTTGGGGGCCACTGCCTGAGTTACGTGTCTATCCCCCAAATGGGTGCTCACAGCCCATCCACCAGCGTCAGAGCCTGCCAGACCCTACTGCAAGAGGCTATACTTAATGTACCCCGGGAGTGACTCAAGGGTGGCCTTCCCTGGCCTCCCCTGCTGCCCCACTGGAGTGTGGTAGCCCGATGACTGCACCTCAGCTTCTCCATCCTCCCAGGAGCCCGAGGGAAGCGGAGAACCGGTACCCAGGCTGACCTCTTCCGTCCTCCCTCCCCCCTGCAGCCCGTGTCCAGGAGCCCCGCCAGGTGCCCGCGCCAGGACCTCAGTCTTCCTGCCGGTCCCGCCCGCCCTCCCGGAGAGGTGGCTGCCGTGCCTCTGTGCCGACCACGCCCCAGGACCTCCGGAGCACCCTGCAGGGCCGGGCAGGGGGACAGCAGGGACCGGGCACAGCCCTCCCCTCGGCCGCCCGGCAGTGCACGCTTGTTGACTTTGCAGCCCGGGGCAGAGCCTTCCCGGGCAGGCGAGGGAGGAGGGAGGCGGCCTCGATGCACTTTACGTGGAGACTACTGGCCCCGCCCGTGGCCTCGTGCTCCGCAGGGCGCCCAGCGCAGTCCCCGCCGCAGACCAGCGGGCGGGTGTGGAGACCAGGCTCCTGGCCCTGCCATGCATGCAGCACCGCCCGGAAGCCGTGCGGCCACTTTGGTTTTGTTTGGTTGGTTCCATTTTCTTTTTCTTTTTTTTTTTTAAGAAAAAATAAAAGGTGGATTTGAGCTGTGGCTGTGAGGGGTGTTTGGGAGCTGCTGGGTGGCCGGGGTGGGGGGGGCCGTGGGGTTGGGCTCACGTCGCAGCTGCCTTTGCGCGCTCGGGTCACCCTGCTTCGGCCGCCCGGTCTGAGGGCAGGACCCCTCACCTCCCCCAAGGCCACTGCGCTCCTGGGACCCCAGAGAAAACTCGGAGCGAGCAGGAGTGTGCAGTCAGTATGTATAATCATCCAGAAAACAAACACGAGAAACGCCATCGCGGGATGGTGCAGACGCGGCGGGGGCTCGGAGGGCGTGGTGCGGGCGAGGGCGCCCGAATTTGGCAATAAATAAAGCTTGGGAAGCTTGGACCTGGCCGTCTGTGACGGTTTTGTTCGCGTCTCAACATGGACGGGGCGGCAGCGGGGCGGGCGCCGTTCACATGCGGAGGGCAGTGGGGACTCGGGGGCGGAAGGGCCGGGCCGGCTCCCCCAGGGCCGGCGGCAGCAGCGGCGGCGGCGCAGTTATTGCTCGGAGGCGACGCGGGCTGCCGCCAGCACACGCCGCGGTGAGGTAAACGGTCTCGGGGGTCGGCAGTCACGGTGTTGAGCCGCCTCCCGGCCCAGGGCGGTCAACTCGTCTGCGGCCCTTAGCGCCCCGCGGCCCCAACCCGGGCGAGCTCGCGCACGCGCCCGGCACGCGGCGGCTCCATCCGGCCCGGCGGGCTGCGCGTCCCTCGGGTGGCGGCCCTGCGAGTGTCTAAGCAGCCGCCCGATCCGGGACGGAGGGCAGTTGGTCGTTGTCCTCAGGAGCCCGAAGCTGAGAGCCGTTCACGCCCCTTCCTTCCCGCCCAGCCGGGGTCTCCGCGTCCCGCGCCTCACGACGCGCAGCACCCAGCCAGCACCGGCCATAGCAGTGCGCGCTTCGACCGCGCGAGGGCTGCCGGGGATCTGCGCGTGCGCCCTGAAGCGACGAACGCGCCTCCGTCGCCCCGCGCGTGCGCGAAGGGCCCACGGTTCCAGCGCATGCGCGTCGGGGCGTCGCGCCCCCACGTCTCTCCCGCCGCCGAGGCCCCGCGCGGCGCCGAAGAAGCTGCCAGAGAGATGGGCCCAGGACGCGGGACTTAGGCCGGGCTGTGGTCGGGGGACGTGGGAGCGGCGGCGACCAAAGAGGGAGCCGCCACGACGGGCTCGGAGAGGCGTGGCGGAAAGAGTCTCTCTTCGAGGCCGGCCGCCAGCTTGTCCAGCACCGCCCCGGGGGGTACGACGCAGAGGCCCGAACCGGGGCAGCCCCCGCCGCCCGGCTCCTCCTCGATGACGGGGATGGCGGGGTCGTCGCCGGCGCCGCCCAGGGTACGGCCGTCGGGCGGGCCGTCCACGCTGTCGCCACGCCGCAAGGGCGCACGCGCGGGTCGGGCCGCACCGGCAGGCGGCGCCGGGGTTCCGGCCAGGGCCGGGGCCGCGCGGGCGCCGGGGTCGCTGTGCTGCCGGCCGCGCTGCCACTGCTTGCGGGCGTGCGGGTGCGCGCGGGCGCGGTGTCGCGCGGCGGCCGGCGTGTCGTCAAAGTGCGGGTCGTGGCGCAGGAACTCGTGGAATAGCGCGTCCGTCTTCTCGTCGATGCTGTAGTCGCGGCGCGGGCGGCGGGGCCAGGCGCGGGGGCTGCGGGGCCGGGCGGGCGCGGCGGGCGGCTCGGTGTCGTCGCCGGCGCCGCGGCCCTCGATGCTGGCGTAGCCGCTGTCCATCTGCAGCAGCCGGCGCGCCTCGCCGTCCTTGGGCCGCGGCGCGGGCGGGGAGGGCGGCGGGAAGGCGGGCGCCGCGCCCCCGGAGCCCGAGCCCGAGCTGTCGCCGCTGCGCACCGAGTCGCGGTCGTTGCCGCTGCTGCTGTGGTCCGAGGCGGCCGCATGCAGCTCGAGCGAGGCGCGCAGGCTCCACAGGTCGCGGTAGCTGGTCTGGGCCTGCTCGGGGCCCGCGTCCCGCTCGGCGTCCGGCTCCAGTGGCGGCTGCTGCTGCTCAGGCCCCGCGCCGCGCTCCGGGGGAGAATCGGGGCTCGCTCCTCCCGCTGCCTCGGCCGCCTCTAGCCTGCAAGCCAGGCCGCGCCGTCAGAGCCCGGCCGAGCCCCGCGCCCCCTCCCTGGCCGGCCACCCGCCCTCTGGATCAGGGAGGGTGGGCCCGGGTGGGACTTGGGACTCGGGCAGGCCCTGGAAGGTGAGAGCTTTAAAATGGGCCGGTGTGTTTTGCAGGGAATGGGTCTTGCATTGACCCTGAGCTGTAGCGCCTGCAAGCAGGGTGCGTCCATCCTGGACTGCAGACAGCGGGGGCCCCCTCCCTTGGAAGCTCCCAGGAAGAGTCAACGCGCTTCTCCCTGGGAGTCACCTTTTCCCAGCCTCCCAGTGAATGTGGGAGCCGCAGGGGGTGGACTGGATGCGGTTGAGTCCAGCTCAGCCACTGCTCCAGGCTAGGGCTCTCTGCCCACCCATGCTGGATAAACAGCAGGAGGAGGACGGTGCACAGACGTGAGGGTCACTCCCCAGACCAGGGCTGCCCCAGGAACCCTGCTCTGCCCCAGCCCCACGCCCCATTCCCATCCCACTGGACGTGAGCCCTGGGCTTCAGGAAAGTTGCCCTTGGGGTTGGGGCAGGAATGCCGCTGGCCAGAGTGGTCACAGCAGCTTCTGAGAAGGGTCTGCCCAGCCCTCGGGAGCGTGGTGGGGGTGGGAGAGGGCCCGGGACCACAGCAGAGCCCTTCAGGCCTCGTTCTCCACTAGCAAGCGGCAGTACCAGCGCCATCGTCGGGGGTGGGGCCCCACCTCCCACCCACCCCCCTACCCTTACCCAGTTTCTCCCTGCTTCCCTCCTCTGGTCCATGCTGGAGAGGTGGCCCCAGTGAGTCAGCCTCTGGGAGGGGCCTTGCTGCTGGAGGCGGGTGAGCGCGTGTCCACGGGGCCTGGAGAGCGCTCCCTGGGCCGCCTAGTGGGGGGGCGAAGCGGGGCAAGGGCCCACAGGTCCACCCCTAGCACCTCCATCTACTGAAAAATACCTGCCGAGAGCAGGGGGCGGGCTGGCCAGAAAGGGACGGGGGCGTGGGAAGGCCACGGCGTCGCCAGCCCTGGCGATGTACTGGATGAAGTCCTCGTGGGGGGCGCCCCCCTCCTCCTGCTCCGTGCTCTCACTGGCTGCCCGCTGCCGCTGGAAGTGGTGCCGCTTGGGGGAACCTGCGCGGGGGATGTGCCATCAGCGTCAGCCCGCATGTACCTCCACCCTCCACCCCACACACAGAACGCCTGCGCCTCCCCCACACACAGAATGCAGGGGATGTGCCGTCAGCGTCAGCCGTCATGTACCTCCACCCTCCACCCCACACACAGAACGCCTGCGCTCCCCCCCACAGAACGCCTGTGCGCCCCCTCACACACATACACCACCTGTGGCGCCCCCACACAGAACGCCTGCGCCCCCCCACACATACACCACCTGTGGCGCCCCCACACAGAACGCCTGCGCCCCCGCCCACACACAGAACGCAGAGGATGTGCCGTCAGCGTCAGCCAGCGTGTACCTCCATCTTCCACCCCACATGCAGAACGCCTGTGCCCCCACACACACACAGAATGCCTGCAGCCCCCCCACACAACGCCTGTACCCCCCCCACACACACGCCTGCAGCCCCCCCCACACACAACGCCTGTGCCCCCCCTCACACATATACACCACCTGTGGCACCCCCCACACAGAATGCCTGCGCCCGCCCCACACACCTGTGCCCTTCCACACAAATGCTTGTGCCTGCCCCCACAGAATGCCTGTGTCCCCCCACACATTGTGGCCCCCCCACACATATAGAACACCTGTGCCCCCCTCACAGAACACGTGTACCATACACACCTGTGGCCCCCCCCACACACACACACAATGCGTGTGCCCTGTCACACACACGCACAAAGAAGTGGGCCCTGGTTTGGGCCAGACCCCAGCTGGCATCTCCCCAGGCCAGGTGGGTGTGGACAGTGACTGTATGTACACCCTGGAGTACAGGTGAGGAAACTGAGGCACGGAGGGCAGAGATGCTAGGACCAGAGAGCCTGGGCAGGGCAGGGCCAGGAAGCAAGTGAGTAGAAGGGCCTCAGGCACTGGTAGTGCCCCAGGGCAGCCCTGGTCAATGTGTGGCCACTCATAAGGACGTGTCCTGGACACCTGGTGGCCTGCACAGCCTGGCTCAAACTATGGAAGGCATGAGAGAGTCACATACAGGCTTGGTGGGGACTAATGAGGAGAGGGAGAGCGGTGCCCTCTCCTG
Source organism: Macaca fascicularis (assembly GCF_037993035.2). Lineage (NCBI taxonomy): Eukaryota > Metazoa > Chordata > Mammalia > Primates > Cercopithecidae > Macaca > Macaca fascicularis. The sequence goes on from NC_088393.1 coordinate 1,813,684, forward strand.
CCAGCTCCACCCTGGTCTGGGGAGCGCTGGGGGACTGCCCCACCCCTGCCTCGGCCCCCTTCTCCCAACAGCCTCCCCAGCGAAGCTTGAGTGGGCAGGCCCCAGGGGCAGGGAGGCAGTTACCCAGCAAACAGGTTGTGGGTTGTGCTGCAAGCACATTGGACTCTAAATGTCTCTAGTTGCCACCAGGGCTCCATTCATCTCAAGATCTGGATTCTCTCAGCAGGACCGGGGCAGCCAGAGGAGGCCTTCCCCTCTCTGGCCCCTAGCCACCTTGGGGTGGGGGTTGGGAGAACTCACCCCACCCCTGCTGGCTGGAGCCAGGCCCCAATACGGGGTCTCCCACTGTCTGATGGCGTGTCCTCTGTCACACTGACAGCACCTTCTCTCTGCATTTGTCCTCTGTCCCGGCCTCACCTGACAACTGGACCTGCCACCCCCTCCACAAGGCAGAGCAGGGCCCCAGCCCCTCTGGCCTGCCCTAGCCCTGCTGCCGGAGCTACGGACGGGACCCCTCTGTTCCCGCCACACACTCCTGCCCCAAGCCCAGAAAAGGCAGCCCTGTCTCCAGGATCCTGCCTGACCCAAGGCCTGCAGAATTCAAGGACTACGGAGATCTATGTGCCACAGCCCAGAGGGCAAAGCGCCGCCCCCACCCCCAGCTTCTGTAAGTTTTTCTGGCACACAGCCAGGTGCATTCGTCCCGCAGTGCCTCCTGCTGCTTCCTCACCTCAACAGCAGCACTGAGTTGTGGAGACAGCCTCTCCGACCATAACCCCACGAATGCCACCATCTGGGGCCTGACGGGAAATGTCTGCTGACCCCTGGCGCAGTCCAACACTTACTTCGTGTCAGAGGAAGCCAGAGCCCAGACCGGCAGAGGGCCTTGGCCAAGGTCACACAGCAGCTGATGCTCTGGCCAGCGGGCGAGGGGGGGCTCCTGGAGAACTCACCTTGCGCTCACATTCCCAGGGATGAGAGCCCAGCGTGGCCGGGGGGGGGGATGCAGGCCGCAGGCCCCACCCTCTACGCTGCACAGTGACCAGGTGGCCCCCTGACACCCTCCTTTACCACCTCATCCTGGGTGCCCCAATGACCTGAGAGGAGTCAGGGCGCGCAAAGCCCTCCCACACAGGGCACCGGAGCTAGGTGGGTCTGGCTCAAGCTGCCCACACACTCAGCCCTCCCAGCCGCCTGCAGAACCTCAGGCAGGATGCCCGCTGGCAGACTGGGCAGGGCCAGGCCCCAGAGCATTGGCTCCCCACCCAGCCCACAACCTCCTGCTCCTGGATGTCCAGGGCAGCCCCTGGCAGCTACCACCAAGCCCGCAGGGGCCACTCTCCACCAGGTGCCACAGCTCACCTCTCGTGTCCAGACTGGCCGCCCGCTGGCTGGGCTCCAGCTTCCACTTCTTGACCTTGAAGTAGGGGCTGGCCCCGTCCAGGCTGGCATGGCGGCGCAGGCGGGTGAGGAACTGCAGAACGGTACCCGTCCCGGATCCCGGGCCCACCTCCCCAGGTCCTGCTGCAGCCCCGGACCCTCCAGCCTTGGTGCTCCTGGTACCGGCATCCAACTGGCAGGGAACAGAGATGGCGCTCAGACTAAGACCTCTTCCCAGCCCCGCGTGCTGGCCCCAGATGGCCCTAGGTTAGGAGACAGTCCCGAGGACCCCCATCACTGGGACAGAGAGGGGTACCTGCTGGGAGAGGGACAGAGGCAGGAGGAGGGGCACTCGGTGCCTGGGTGCGCTACACAAGGGTGCTCTGCCCTCCGGGGAAGGTCCCTGGACATGGTGTTTGGAGAGAGGAGATGGTGTGTGTCTAGGAGCTTTCTCGCCCACGGCGTGGGCTGCAGGTGAGGGAGGGCAGGGGTGGTGCACCCTCTCCAGCACCTAGGGAATGTCAATGAGGTAGGAGCCTGGGGTGCCCCGGCGTGTAAGTACACGCCTGTGTCCGGTGTGCGGTCGGCTCCCGCTTTCTCCCGTGTGCAATGACCTGGCAGGCCAAGGAGGGCCGTGGTGGGTGGGAGGTCATAGACTGACGGTGGTCCTGGATTGGGGGCAGGGAGGGGAAGGACCCTCCCGGGCTGTGGACACTGTGGGGGACGCGCAGGGGCCCTCACCGAGATGCCTTCCCCAGAGTCGCTAGATGCCGAGGGGCTGATCTCCGCAAAGTCAGTGGCGCCCGCGGCCGAGTTGTAGGGATCACCTGGCAGGGCGGAGCTGGGGCCCACGGAGCGGCCCGTGAGGGCCTTCCCCGGGGGCTGTGGGACAGAGCCAGGTGGGGGAGGAAGCAGTGACAGGTCAAAGAGCATGGGTGGGTGAGGGGCACGGGTGGGTGAGGGGCATGCTGGGCTCGGCTCCCTGCCCTGCTCCACCCCACCTCGCCCATCCCAAGATGAGGGCCACCCCGAAAAAGAGTGAGTGAGAGCGTGGGGGCCCAGGAGTCCCTGGGGCTGCCCCCACATCCCCCGAGGAACCCCGATGGCTGCTGCCCATAGGCTCACCTGGAAGATGGCCAAGGTGGTCTTGGGAGAGGTGGCTGGGTGGGGCGTGGCAGCCGAGCTGGCCTCACCCGAGTCACACTCATGGATGGTGACAATCTTGAGGGGCGGCAGGTGCAGGTGTGTGAGCCGGGCATTCTTCAGGTGGTGGAAGTCCCCCTCCGTCAGTGTGTACCTGCGACGGTATCTGGCCGTCAGAGCCTGCCCACCTCCCATGCCTGATGCCGCAGCTGCTGCGCTCTGCCATCCACTCTGCTGGCCAAGGCCGCCCCACCGCACAGTCCCAGTTCAGGGGCCTCCGCCTTGGTCCCTGCAACCTCTGCGCGCAGCTCCTCCCCTGTCCCAAGCAGCCATGACCTGAGACAGGCCCTGGGGTACCCCCTGATGCCACCCTGCTTACCGGCGGCCCTTGTCCTGCGTCTTGCGGCTCTGCTCGAACAGCGCCGCCTCGTTGAAGGAAACCCGGCGGCCAGTGGAGCTGGTGGACAGGAAGCGCTCAGTCTCCGCATCCTGGCTCTCGGGGTCCTCCCCCCGGAAGTCGGGGTCTGCGTGAAGAGGCAGGAGAGGGTGGGCCCCGGGTGGGCCACGCCAAGCGCCTGGTCCCGGGAGGGCTGCTCGTCGGGCAGCCGGGACGGGGAGGGCTGGGGCCACGGCGCGGGCGGCCGGGCGGGTGGGGCGAGGGACACTCGTCCATCCGCTCACACACTCACTCGCTCAGCACGCGCCTGGGCCCACCTACGCCTGGGCGTTAAGGAAACAGAGATGAGTCGGAATCGAGCTGCGCCCAGTCTGGTGGGGGAGACAGACAGACACAGACGGTCAGGCGGCCTGAGGGGGCAGCGGGTGGCCAAGGGGCAGATGGACAGGTGGGTGCGCAGCTGGGCTGGCCAGCACCTCACCTTGGGCCGGGTGGGTGCCGTTGTCCAGATAGGTGGTGGTGGTCTTCTCCACTTCCTCCATGGCCCTGGGAGAGACATCGGGAGAGCCCAGTGGCACCAAGGGCCCAGAGAACCACAGTGGGTCTCGGCTCTCTGCCCCAAGCCAAGGCCCTGTGCATCACCCACTCTCCAGAGGCACAGCCCACCCTGTGACTCAGAAGCCAGTGAGGTAGGTCCCCCATACCCGACTGGTGCCCACAACCACCATGCACCTGCCCAGCCAAGGTAGGGGCCTCGCACCTGTTGAGGCGCTGGTGGACGTCCCAGCAGCGCTTGCAGAGGAGCAGGACGCCGGACAACACCACCAGCGTGCCCCCCACGAACAGCGACATCACCACCACCAGCAGCACGTAGTTGTCCACGATGGGGTCTGGCTCTGCCTGCGGGCATGCCGGGGGCGGGGGGGGTCAGGTGCTGCTGGCCTGGACGACCTCCAGCCCCTCCCACCTGTCCCCTGCACCCACCGTGGGGCGTCCAGTGGCGTTGTCCCACGACGTCGTCAGGGCTACTGTGGCAGTGGTGGTGGTGGTGGTGGTGGTGGCGGCGGCGGCGGTTGTGGCCATGGTGGCTGTGGGCTGCATTCTGAACTGGGGAGGAGGGCCCTGTAGGGAGGAGGCCTGGTCAGCTCCAGCTAGGCCTACTTCTCCTCCAGGAGCCACTGCAGACAAGCCAGGTCTTCCCTGCGGGACCGGGAGCCCACACAGGGGCCAGTGACTCATGGAGAGGCGGCAGAGCCGGAGGCAGCCTCCACCCGGCTTGGCTCTGGCGGGAGGGCCCAGGGGGCTCTCTCTGGACCTCCATCTTACATCCCCATGGCAGGGGAGGAAGCCTGGCCCTCTGAGGGTGCGCCTGTGCCCATCACAACTGCACACAGCCGGTGCAGCCTGTCCTGCAAGATAACGCCAGGCCCTGGAGCTCTGCGACGGGAAGGGCAAGCACTCGGAGGAATGGGGACAACGAGGCGGTGCGGCCAACTCCAGAGGGATCCAAACACCCTATCCGCCCCATCACTACCCCCGCCCCAAGAAGTTCAGCTACACCGTGGCAGGGCCCACCCCGCCATGGTTGGGTAGAGGGAGACCTCCCGCGGCCCGCGCGCGGGGGAGGGCGAAGGGGCTGGGTGCGTGTCCCCGGGTCACGACTCCCACGACTCTGGGAGGTGGAGGTCCCCCGGTGCTGAGCGCTGGTGGGAGTGCAAGGGACAAAGGAGGCGCATCTGTTCCCGGCCCAGAGAAGCTGGTTCCCATGGCGACCGCGGAGCAGGCCACGGCTGGGGGGGCGGGTTGCCAGGGAGCGGCGGGGAGGGGGCGCGGGGGCGGCAGCCTTGGGAGGGGGGGCCGGCGCGGAGCCGCAAGATGGCCGCGGCCGCCACCCCGCCGTGCCCAGCCCGGGCGCCCGGAGCATCCCCGGCCACCTTATGCTCGGGGGAAACTGAGGCGGGGCGCGGCACTAGGGAAAGGAGCCCCTGGACATTGCGCGACGCAGCCGGGCGGGGAGGCCCGGGAATCGCAGGGGGTCGGGGCTGGCGCCGGGGTGCTCAGCGGCCCCAGGTCGGCACCGCACGCGCCAGGCCTCTCCCGGAGCGAGAGGAGCGCACAGGCGGCAGCCACTCCTGCCCCTCCCCGGCTTCCGCCCACACACGACAGCGGGAAACTGAGGCCCAAAGCCGGGCAGGCTCCTGGTGGGGGCTGCTGTCCACCGCGCTCCCGGTCACAGGCTGCCCGGGCCCTAGTACTGGGGGAAGGGGCCGCATATGTAGGTCGGGAAATGAGTTCAGGCTGGAGGGGGTGGGGCACAGGCGCAGAATGGTGACCGGAGGCCGGGGAAGAGGGGGACTCCTGGCGGAGGCGACTGCGGGAGTCGAGGGCGGAGGTTCCCCACGGGGCAGCACCGCACCCTCGAGCCGGCCAAGGGGTGGGGATGGCGAGCGAGGGGAGGCAGGGACCCGACGCCAGGGCTGAGCCGAGACGCCATCGTCCTCGCCCGACCTCACAGGGAGAAACTGAGGCTGGGGCGGGGCCTGGGCGGGGGTCCCTCTCCAGGCAGCCAGGTTGGGGGCGCAAGGCCCGGAGCTCGGTCCCCACGCCCGCCGGACTCCTCCGCGCCCTCCCTCCAGCCGTTCAGCCCACAGCCGGCTGCGATCCCCGGCCTATCCCCCGTCCACCCCCCGCAGCCCTGGGCCCGCCGCGCCTACCTCAGCGCCGGGACGCGCGGCCCATGGGCGGCGGGCGGGCGGCGGGCGGCTGCGTGGCTCTCCCGGCTGGCTCCAGCGCCCGGTGGCCGCGGAGCAGGCGGAGAATTTATGAATGGAGAGAGCGGCGCGGGGGAGGCCGGCGCGAGAGGAGGGGCCGCGCACGTGACCGCGTTGGCGGCGCGCCCGCTCCGCGCGCCCGGTGCTGCCCCGTCCCCGGCCCGCCGCCCCCGCTGCGCTCGCCGCTGGGTCTGGCTGGCTCCGCGCCGGCCGCCGCCTCCCCTTCCCTTCCGGCGGGGGCGGGGGGCGGAGCCTGCGCTCCCGGGCGCCCACTCCGCACGCGGAGCCGCCCCCCGCACCCGCCGGGGCGGCCGAGCCCCGCCCCCGGCCCATCGGCACGATTCACCCCGCCCGGTCCTGAGGTCCCAGGGACGCAGCTCGGGGTGTCCTGGAATGCACGACTCTCTGCAGCCGAGGTGCGCCGCGTGCGCAGGAGGGGGTGGGGTCCCGGGGGACACGGACTCCCCTCTCACGTTGCTTGGTCCGTGGGGGTTCTGGGGCGGCACAGCCAGGGCCCCTCGGGCACAATTGCAGCCCAGGGTCTCTGGTTATAGGCGCCCCGCCTGCTTCCCCACGCAGGTCCCCTCTGCCACTGTGGAGGGCTCGCCATGCCCCTCCTGGCCCCTGTCCTGTGTGACAGCGATCACAGACCGGCTTAAAGCTGAGCAGAGCCCATGGGGCCCAAACGTGCGCTCACAGAGGTCTGCTTGTGGGGTGACATCAGAACGACACCTGCAGAAACCCAAGTCCCAGAGCTGCCGCTGCTTCTCCCTCTCAGACCATCGAGCCTCACCTTCAGATACTCAGGCCACACACCTGCCACCAGCCTGGCCCAAGCGCCACCCCAGCCCCGCTGGGCCCACACCTAACACCCCACAGCGCCTGCTCTTTCTCATCCCAAAGAAAGGCTGACACCGCTGGCCCAGCTCAGCCTCCCCGCCTCTGCCCTTACAGGTGCTCCGTACCCAGGCCTCTTTGTCCATTCAGCCAAAGATTCACCCCGGTTTCCTTCAACTCCTCCAGCTTCACAGTCTCGGCGATTCTGCTCCTGGCTCCCAGCCCATGTCCGGGTCCTCTCCTCTGCTACGTCTCTCCAAGGCCCTATGCCTTGCGCCTTGCCTGTTTCTGTGTGCTGTGGGACCCCCACTCCGCTAGCTGTGAACTCCAAGGGCAGCTCTTCTCTTATGGCTGGCCCTCCAGGCAGAGGGGCAGCACCAGGGAACCTGGTGCCAGGCAGATGGGAATTGCATGGGCAAAGGTTTCGAGGCAGAAAAGTTTGCACGTCAGCGCCTGTGGAGGAAGCAGAGAAACCGTCTTGTTCCCAGCAGGACCATGACATGGGCAGGCTTCAGGGTTTTTTGTATTTTGTTTTTGCTTTTTGGAGAGACAGAGTCTCGCACTGTCACCCAGGCTGGAGTGCAGTAGTGTGATCACGGCTCACTGTAACCTCCACCTCCCAGATTCAAGCAATTTTCCAGCCTCAGCCCAGAAGGTAGTTGGGACTACAGGCCCGCGCCATCATGCTCAGCTAATTTTTTGTTTTTGTTTTTGTTTTGTAGAGATGGAATCTTGCTATGTTGTCCAGGCTGGTCTCGAACTCCCGGACTCAAGAGATCCTTCTGCCTCAGTCTCCCAAAGTGTTGGGACTACAGGCGTGAGCCCCCACACCCCGCCAGGCTTCCGATGTTTAACGAAGACTCGCTATGGCTGTGTGAAGAAAAGGTACCCGTACTAAACAGGCGGAGGCTGGGACCTGCTAGGCCAGAGACGGTAGCTGCGGTGGCCATGCCGGGTGCACAGGCCAGGACAGGGCGGAATTCCAGAGGAACCCCAGGTTTGGGGCTGGAGTAATGCCGCCCTCACCCGTGGGCGACCCTGGAGTGGGGACTGGAGGGAAGTGGTTCCATGAGTGAGATTCAGTCTATTAGGCCTCCCAGCTTCCTGGAGTGGCAGCTGGATATGAGGTCCCGAGAGCCAGGAGAGGATGTGGTGCACAGGTCATGCCTAGAAAAGTGAGCGGGGCTTCCCCTCTGCACCCCCCGAACCAGGGCCAGAATGACCAGGCCCCAAGTGACCCTCACAGCTCTGGCCCGCAGGGAGGAGCCAGGCCCAACCCTTCATCCTGAGTCCGGCCAGCAGGGCCTTCTTCAGGTGCCCGGGTTCCAAAGGACAGGAGCGACCGCCACTCCACTGGCCTGAACACGGGCAGGGGGCGAGGGTGCAACCTTCGGGTGTAGGGAGCCACGGATGGTGTCGGACAGCCCCAGGCCCTCCCCAGATCCCTGCACCCCTGGGGTCCAGCAGCCCACAGCGCCAGGCACAAGGCCCTTTCCAAGGAGCCCAAGCCCCAACCCCCGCCATCCCCAACTCCGCATTTTCCCGGAGCCTAAAGAGGGGGGCTTGGGGCCCGGACGGGTGCCTCGGACCTGCGTGAGCGCGGGGGCGGGGCAGTGACGTCATGGCCGCGAGCGAGGCTGCGCGGGCCGCTGGCTGACGGCAGCGGAGCCCCGAGCCGCCCGCGCACGCGCTCCTGCGTCAGCGGCGCGCGGGGGCGAGGGCCAGGCAGGAGGTGGGGGGCGGTGAGCGCATCTCCGGGCGCGGAGCGCCCTCTGCCGGCACCGGGGAGCAGCGCGCCGGGGTCCGGGGTTCCCAGCGAGCCCTCTCGCATCGCCCGTGCTCCTGCCCGCGCTGTGCCCCTGGCGGCGGTCGCCGTTCCCTAGAACAGCGGCACCTGCAGCCTTCCACCCTGTCTCATCCTGCACTTTCTCGACTTTTACTAATATTTATTTTTGGCATTTGTCACCACCTATCACTACTACCTGCTTATTTTTTAATTAATTTATTTATTTTTGAAAGAGTCTTTTTTGTTTGTTTGTTTTTTTGTTTTTTTATTTTTTGAGACGGAGTCTCGCTCTGTCGCCCAGGCCGGAGTGCAGTGGCCAGATCTCAGCTCACTGCAAGCTCCGCCTCCCGGGTTCACGCCATTCTCATGCCTCAGCCTCCCAAGTAGCTGGGACTACAGGCGCCCGCCACCTCGCCCGGCTAGTTTTTTGTACTTTTCAGTAGAGACGGGGTTTCACTGTATTAACCAGGATGGTCTCGATCTCCTGACCTCGTGATTCGCCCGTCTCGGCCTCCCAAAGTGCTGGGATTACAGGCTTGAGCCACCGCGCCCGGCCGAAACAGAGTCTTGCTCTGTCGCCCAGGCTGGAGTGCAGTGGCGCGATCTCGGCTGACTGCAACCTCTTCCCCCCGGGTTCGAGCGATTCTCCTGCCTCAGCCTCCCGAGTAGTTGGGATTACAGGCGCCCACCACCATGCTCGGCTAGTTTTTGTATATTTAGAGACGAGGTTTCGCCATGTTGACCAGGCTGGTTTCAAACTCCTGACCTCAGGTGATCCGCCCACCTCGCCCTCCAAAGTGCTAGGATTACAGGTGTGAGCCACCGCGCCCGGCCTGATCTGCTAAACGACCCCCGGCCCCAGAGCAGGATTCTCACTCTGTCGCCCAGGCTAGAGCGCAGTGGTGCAATCATAGCTCACTGCAGCCTCAACCTTCTTAGACCCAAGCAATGCTCCCACCTCAGCCTCCCCAGTAGCTGGGACTACAGGCGTGCACCACCATGCCAAGGTAATTTTTTGATTATTTGTAGAGACAGGGTCTCCCTATGTTGCCCAGGCTGGTCTCGATCTCCTGGGGTCAAGTGATTCTCCTGCCTCGGCCTCCCAAGGTGATGGGATTACAGATTGGAGCCACCACACCTGGCCCAGAACAGGAATCTTGATGTTTTCTTGATGTCTATCCAGGACCCTGCATCCAATGAGCGCCCCAAAAATCTTTTTTTTTTTTTTTTTTTTTGTACAGACAGGTCGGGGGCGGGGGCGATCCGCACTGTTGCCCAGACTGGTTTCCAAGCCTCAAGTGATCCTCTGGGCTCAACCTCCCAAAGCGCTGGTATTACAGGCGTGAGCCACCAGGCAGCCCAATCTTGAATTTCACTGAAGCTCGTTTTACTCCCTCCACCTCCCAGGACCATCTCACCGCCCTTAGCTGACCCCCTGCTATATAAGGGGCCAGAACAAAACTGCAACCCCCAGAATACCCCACGACGGGGCGTTGCGTCCTTAACGTCGACAACGTCGCGTGCGCCCTGCTGGGAGTCGTAGTTCGCGCTTGCGCTCTTGCCAGGACTCCTCCTCCCAGACGTCCCTGCGCGTCGTCCTCCTCGCCCTCCAGGCCGCCCGCGCCGCGCCGGAGTCCGCCGCCCGCCAGCCACCCGCTTCCTGCCGCCGGTCGCTGCCATGCTGCCCGCCGCGCTGCTCCGCCGCCCGGGACTTGGCCGCCTCGTCCGTCAGGCCCGTGCTTATGCCGAGGCCGCCGCCGCCCCGGCTGCCGCCGCCGGCCCCAACCAGATGTCCTTCACCTTCGCCTCCCCAACGCAGGTTCGGGCGCTGCGGGTCGGGACCCTCCGTGGCCGCCGCCCCCGGAGTCCAGGGTCCCCACCCCCAGGGGGCGACCCCCCGCTTCCGGGTCCCCGAATCCGCGCGCCCCGGAAGCCGAGGTCACTCAGTCCTGGACCCTCGGCCCTGCCTCTGCCGCCCGAGCCCTGCGCTGCCCTCGTCCCGGGCACCTCCCCGAGATAAGCGCCTCCTGGGTGCCCTCCTCAATCTCCCTGGCCAAAGCCTGGGTGTCGCCGGATCGTTGCATTCCCATTTCGCGGATCAGAATGAGGCGCAACGTTGAGGACCAAAGCTGCAATCTCTGATCCTGCACTGGGCTGTCTCAGTGCCTCACATCAGCGCCAGGTCCTGCCCGGACCCATTTCTCAGCAGGACAGGCCGAGTCCGGGGTGGGCGCGGGGCCGGCCTGCCCCGCCATCATTCCCCCACGCTGTTGTCGCAGGTGTTCTTCAACGGTGCCAACGTCCGGCAGGTGGACGTGCCAACGCTGACCGGAGCCTTCGGCATCCTGGCGGCCCACGTGCCCACGCTGCAGGTCCTTCGGCCGGGGCTGGTTGTGGTGCATGCAGAGGACGGCACCACCTCCAAATACTTCGGTGAGTTCGGTGGAGGGCTGCAGGGCCAGGCCAGACCCGGGCTGCACATCCCAGGTCAGTCTCCGTCTCAGTTGAGGCTGCGAGAAAAAATAGTTCTAGGCCGGGCACGGTGGATCACGCCTGTAATCCCAGTACTTTGGGAGGCCGAGGCAGGTGGATCACCTGAGGTTAGGAGATCGAGACCATCCTGGCTAACACGGTAAAACCCCATCTCTACTAAAAATATAAAAAATTAGCCGGGTGTGGTGGCGGGCACCTGTTGTCCCAGCTACTGGGGAGGCTAAGGCAGGAGAATGGCGTGAACCCGGGAGGCAGAGCTTGCAGTGAGCAGAGACTGCGCCACTGCACTCCAGCCTGGGCTACAGAGTGAGACTCCATCTCAAAAAAAATATAAGTATATATATATATACAGAAAACTAGTTGGGTGTGGTGGTGGCCGCTTGTAATCCCAGCTACTCAGTAGGCTGAGGCAGGAGAATCGCTTGAACCCTGGACGCAGAGGTTGCAGTGAGCGGAGATCGTGCCACTGCACTCCAGCCTGGGCAAGAAGAGTGAAACTCCATCTCAAAAAAGAAAATACAGTTTTAGCAGGTTTGTCCACTGAGGAGCCTGGGCTGGGCGGTGATGAAAGCGAACCAGAGGGGACCCTGCTCTCAACCGGTTTACGACTGGCTCTGGACTAACCAACGTGTGATGGATGAAGCAAGAGATGTAAAACCACCAGGCCCAGTGGCTCATGCCCGTAGTCTCAGCACTTTGGGAGACTGAAGTGGGAGAATCGCTTGAGCCCAGGAGTTCAAGACTAGCCTTGGCAACATAGTGAGACCCCGTCTCTCCAAAAAATAAAAAGAAACTAACCAGGCGAGGCTGGGTGCGGTGGTTCACACCTGTAATCCTAGCACTTTGGAAGGCCGAGGTGGAAGGGTCTCTTGAGCCCAGGAGTTTGAGACCAGCCTGGGCAACATAGTGAAATCCTATATCTACAAAAAATTAGCTGGTTGTGGTCCAGCTACTTGGGAGGCTGAAGCAAGAGGGCCGCCTCAGCCGGGAAATTCAAGGCTGCAGTGAGCTACGATCATGCCACTGCACTTCAGCCTTGGTAACAAGAGCGAGACCCTGTGCCAAAAAAAAAAAAAAAAAAAAAAAATCCTCAAGAAACCATGTCAGGAGGGCTGATCAGATTAGGGGAGGAAGGTCATTTGTACAGGAAAAACGCAGTTTTAAGCATCACTGGTTTCCAATGGTAGAGCCGGGTTTGAACTCAGCTTGCTTTTGGCCCGGATCCCAGCTCAGCCATGGGTGGTGGGCCAGAGGGAGGGTCTCTGTCCCCAGGTAGTGCTTTTGGGGGTCCCTCCAGCTTCTAGTTCTTTCTTGGGGCCCCTGTTTTGTTCTCTAGGAGTTGCCCCCCATGTTGGACCCCAGGGCCAGTCCTGTAGGTCTGTTAGGACACTCAGGACACAGACTTGAGTGTTTGTCGAGCTTCTGGTTCACAGGGGGCTCTGCACTTGACCAGGGGCGCCCCTGAGGCTGTCTGGCCCCGTGAGGTCTCACACCTTCCCCCCACCCCATTCCCCCAGTGAGCAGTGGTTCCATCGCCGTGAATGCCGACTCTTCGGTGCAGTTATTGGCAGAAGAGGCGGTGACGCTCGACATGTTGGACCTGGGGGTGAGTGCCAGAGGGGACCTGAGGCTCACCAGGGCGGGAGTTGTCCAGGCTGCGGGGGAGGGAGCGCTGGGGGACCAGGAGCCGGGCTGGGGTCCCTGCTGGCCCCTCACCGTCCCTCAATCCCTTGCAGGCAGCCAAGGCGAACTTGGAGAAGGCCCAGGCGGAGCTGTTGGGGGCAGCTGACGAGGCCACTCGGGCAGAGATCCAGATCCGAATTGAGGCCAACGAGGCCTTGGTGAAGGCCCTGGAGTAGGCGGTGCGTACCCCGTGTCCCGAGGCCCGGCTAGGGGCTGGGCAGGGGTGCCAGGTGGGCCCAGCCAGCTTCTGGCGTCCCAGCCACCTGGGGAAGCCGTGCCTGTCGAGGAGGCCACCAGAGGGCAGTGCAGGCTGCTGCCTGGGCCCCAGGCCCTGCTTGTGTTTAAAGCCCTGGGGACTGGGGCAGGGACAGACGATCCTCCTCAGCTTTGAGCTGTGGCTGCCACCCACGGGGCTCTCGTTCCACCTCTCAAGATCCCCCCAGCCTGACGGGCCGCATACCATCCCCTCTGCCCTGCAGAGCCAGCCGCCAAGGTCCACCTCGGCTTCGGAGCCACCTCTCTGGATGAGCTGCCCCCAGCCCCCGCCCCATTAAAGACCGGGAAGCCTGACTGCTCGGCTCTTGTTACTCCACCTGGCCCGGTGAAGCCGGGAGCGTCCTGGGCCTCTGCTCACGTCCTCCAGTCCTCCATGTCCCCCTGGGAATAGGGGCTTTGAGTTCCCTGGACTGAATGCCCCTTAGGGCACCGGGAGGTCTGTAGGAAGCAGGCTCGAGGGGGTGGGTGGGGTGCAGCCGGGCGGGCAGGGTGCTGACCTTCACCCCACGATGGTGGGGAGGGTGAAGGTCGCCAGTGATGGGAACATCGGGCGGGGAGGGGTGTCCCCGCCGCTCCTGACACCTCAGCCCAGTTCCTGGTCTCCAGGCCTTGACCCTGAGCCCTGCCAGCCCTTGGCCCCGCCCACCAGCCTCTGGGAAGAGGCGGGCCCCACCCGCTCCCACGGTGGCCCCGCCCTGTGCCCGCCCGTCCTGTGGGTGGCCCTGCCTGGCTGGGTGCCGAATCTGCAGTGTTTTTGGCACCTCCGTGGGCACCTAGGCTTCTGGGTTGGCCCCAGATGGAGTGGGGTAGGCCCAGGAGGGGGTGGCTCCCTGGCACTGCCCCGCTGGGCCCGCCTCTTCTCCTTTCCGTAACCCTGGGGGCAGGCGACACTGGCTCTAGGTGGTGTTCGGACAGCGGGGGTGGGGTCTCCTGACCTCCTTCCCTCCTTGGGATAGGGCCCTGTGGAGTGGGGTAGGCAAGGGATTCCAAGGGGGTGAGTGGGGAGGGTGGGCCTGCCTGTGTCACTGGAGCTGGGATGGTGACAGAGGCTACCCCGGGCCTGTCAGCACGGACGGGCAGCTTACTCCCACGTCATGGTCCCATGCCGGTGACTTGCCACGGCTCCACTTCAGGCCAGGTACCATTGGGGGCCTCCAGGTGTGCTTGTGACTCTGAGGCCACTGGTCAGCAGCTCAAGTTTTCCGGAACAGCCCAGGGTCCTCGGCCTGGCTTCCTCTCCGCTTGGGCCTGAGGGCACGAGTGACCAGGCCCCCACTTCTCCAGGAACCCCCAGCCCAGGGAAGGCTGTGGCAGCCACCAGGCCACAGGAGCACTCTCTGCCCAGGCCCCACCGTCCCTGCCCCCCGGCTGTAGCCCCAGGTCTTCAAGTTCCTGCCAGGCCACCAGGACCCTATAAATAAGACCGAGGGCACAGCTGGGACTTGGCAGGGGCTCAGGGGAGGAGCTGCTCACTCCGGGGACCCCCCTGCCCCCACCGCCAGGGAGGTGTGAGCCTTGGAGCCAGGCCTCAGGACACCCGAGACACCTGACACCCTGAGGGAACAGCCCGTGCTGGCCGGACGCGTCCTGGAGCAGGAGGCAGCCAGGGTGGGGCCGGGACCAGGCGGTCAAGGCCCTTCCGTGAGGACAGCCAGGGGCTCAGTGCGGCAGAACAGAGCACGGGGTTTGCCTCCATCACACCCAGGAACAGCCCACTCAACCATGGGGACACTGAATATGGGAAATGGTGGGGAAGCGTTTTAGCACGTTTATTCGTTTCAACTGGCTCTGGGCATCTGGTCCCCAAAGGGCGCACAGTGGCCCCTGTGAAGCCCAGCATGACCCTCAACCCATGTCCCATTCCACTCCCGACCAGACTGAGGTGACTGTGTCCATTTCACTCCCGATCAGACTGAGGTGACGGTGTCCAGGTGATAGAGCCACACATGAAAGGCGAGAGGCAGGGAGGGAGGTGGGGGCTGCTGGCCACTCAGAGAGGACCCCAGTGTCCTGCCCGGGCTGCCCATTTGGCGCCAGCCCACAGCTCCCTCCGCCACCTTTGTTCTCTGGAAGCAGAATAAACCGGGCTCTGCAGGTCTCACCTGCGGCCCCAGCCCGTCATCCAGGCCCCATTAATAGACCCCTGCCCCTCCTCCCTCTAATTGGGCCCAGTTCACTAACAAGCCATTCCCACTTCCTGGACCATCTTTTTTTTTTTTTTTTTTTTTTTTTTTTGAGACGGAGTCTCACTCTTGTTGCCCAGGCTGGAGTGTGGTGGTGCTATCTGGGTTCACTGCAAACTCCGCCTCCCAGGTTCAAGTGATTCTCCTGCCTCAGCCTCCCAAGTAGCTGGGATTAGAGGCATGTGCCACCACGCCAGGCTAATTATATATTTTTTAGTAGAGACAGGGGGTTTCTCCATGTTGGTCAGGCTGGTCTCGAACTCCCGACCTCAAGTGATCCGCTCACCTCAGCCTCCTAAGGTGCTGGGATTATAGGCGTGAGCCACCACGCCCCAATTTTTTTTTTTTTCTTTTTTTGAGACAGAGTCTCGCTCTGTCACCCAGGCTGAAGTGCAGTGGCGCAATCTCGGCTCACTGCAATCTCTGCCTCCCGGGTTCGAGCGATTCTCCTGCCTCAGCTTCCCGAGTAGCTGGGACTACAGACGTGTGCCACCACACCCAGCTAATTTTTGTATTTTTAGTAGAGATGGGATTTCACCATGTTAGCCAGGCTGGTCTCGATCTCTTGACCTCGTGATCCACCTGCCCCAGCCTCCCAAAGTGCTGGGATTACAGGCGTGGGCCACCGCACCTGGCCACATCATCTTTTTTATGTGACAAACTGCTACTCATTCCTCAAACCCTAGCCCCTGTGACCCCCTTCCAAGGGTTGTCCCAGCCTCTCCCTCTCTGGCCTAGCCCTGACCTTGCGGGGTTGGGTGTGCCTGTCAAGGTGGGGGCCACAGCTGCCGGGAGCATGGGTGGCAGCCGGAAGGAGACCTGAAGCGGAGCGCAGCCCTGGGAGAGGCGCCCATGGCCAGGGTGGGGGTGGAGGTGGTCAGGCTGGATAAAGGGAGGAGCCAGATAAGTGGACAGGAGGTGCTCCAGTAGGGACGGGGTCCCCTTCTCTGGATAGAGGGGCAGGACAGGGACCCACCTCAACCAGGGCCATCCTCAAAAAGCTGACTGGGAAGGGTAAGATGCACACCACATTCCTGTCTCATTGGCTCAGTTTCTTCATCTGTAAAATGGGGTAATGCCCACCCCAGAGGCTGGGAACCAGTGCATGTCCTACATTAATGGGGGGGTGATGACCCCAGAGTGAGCCTGCTGCATCCCCTCACCACACTCCCACCCACCCTGGAGAAACTGAGGCTGGGAGAGGCCAGTTACCTCCCGAGGTCACAGCATAGCCGGCTGGTGACTGGCTGGGCACAAGGCAGGCCTGGCACTGGCTAATCGCTCCATAAATGCCCTCTGAGGTCACCATTGACAGATGCAGGAGGCCAGGGCTGGCCAGGGCACCCCCACTCCACGGCAGGTGACTCCAGCCTGTTTTCCTGGACGACGGCCGCTGACTCAGGCCCCTCTTCCCGTCCCCCCCACGCGGGCGCCCCCAGGCGGAAGCACCAGGCCTGGGGCGGCAGGAAGGGGGCGGGGCAGGGAGTCGCGCTGTACACCCCGAAACCCTGTCCCGGTGACGATTCGGGGTGCATCCGAGCCCGTGGCTAGGCAGGCCGAGACCCCTGTATCGGGGCATTCAAGGGGCGTCCCCCCATGAACTGCGCCAAACCTGGGTACGGGGTGGCCCAGCCGCCAAGGTGCCCCAGGGCCCGGGCCGGCAGGCAGGGGCGGGGGCCAGTCTGCGTCACCGCCCGCCCGGCCCCCCGCCCCCCTGCCCGCCCAAACTCCACCCCGAGGGAAGGCGGCGCGGATAAAGGCTGGGGGCCGCCCGCTTGGCCCAGACCGGCCCGGCCAGCGCGCATTCAGTCCCGGACGAGGGTACTCGCAGCATTTGAGACGCAGGACCGGCCGCGCACGGTGAGTAAGGGGCGGGACCTGCGGGCCGGGGAGAGGTCCCCACTCTAGACGACTCAGGATGCCCGCACTTTTCTTTGTTCTTGGGACAGGAGGGGTTCGGGGTGCCTCTGGTCCTGGGAAGCCCCCCGGGGTGCGGGGTGGGAGGGGCTCCGCGCAGCCAGCACCGCCCTGGCCGGACCTCAGCCCCCGCCCCGCCCCCCAGGCACTCCCCCTTCCCCGCGAGTGACCTTGAACTGGTTGCCATTCCGGCCTGCGTTTCCCAGCCACGCGGTCCCAGTCTCCCGACTAGTCTTTCGTCCCTGATCGGGATTCCTCCCCCGCGCGGAGCCCCGTCGTCCTCCTCCCCTGCCAGGGGCAGCGCGGCGCCCCCTCCCCGGGACTCCGGGCGGCGCTCCCAGGCGGGCTCGGCAGAGGGCGCGCCCGAGCTGCTGACTCACCGCATCCCCGAGCGCGCGCGGGCGCAGCCGGGGACGCCGCGTCACGTCACGGCTCGGGCGGGCGCGCCTCGGGGAAACGGGTTCTGCCTGGAGCCGGGGGGTGGGCTCGCGGGTCCCCGGCAGCAGCCACCCGGCCACGTCACCGAGGTGCGGGAGCCCCGCCCCAGCCCCAACTCCGCCCCCACTCACCACGCCCTCCCCGGGGGCCGCGGCCCTAGCCGCCCCGTCGCCCGCCCGCCCCGGGACCCCGGCCACGAGGCGCAGACTTCGCGCTCCCGCTTCCGCTCACGGCTCTTCCCGGACGGACGCGGCGGGGTGGCCCCACGACTTCCTGCCCCTCCCGGCGCCGGGAACAATGGCCCGCGCCCCCTATCGCTCCCAGGTCGCTCCCCGGAGATCGCAAGGGGGACGAGGCCTGTCTCAAGGCCGGGGTCCCGCGCCCCCCGGGGCGCGCCCGCCCTTTGTTGCGGGCTCCGGGCGCTTATGAATGGCTGCGGGCGCGGGCTGGGCGGGGGAGGGCGCGGAGAGGCGCCAGCCCCGCCCCCGCTGCGCTCCCCTTGGTCGCCTGGGCGCCGGGGGCGGGGCGAGGGGAGGGCCCGGCCGCCACGTGGGGCGGTGCCGCGGCGGCTCTCATTGGCCCGGGCTCGCGGCCGACTGGGCGCTCCGCGCGCGGCGATTGGCCGGCGCGGGGCCGGCGGAGTAAGTAGTGAATGGGAGGGGGCGGCGGCCCCGCCCCCTGGAACGTTGATACATTATAACTTTTTTTTCTTGTTACTTTCACCCCCAGATCCTCGGAGCGGCGGCGGCGGCTGTTGCTAAGGGAGGGGACGCGCGAGGAAGCGCGACCCGGGCTGCAGATTGCACCCAGCGCCACCGGCCGAACGGCGCCCCCTCCCCAGGACCCTCCCCCGCGCCGCGCCCCGGTCGCGCCCGCCGCCCTTTAAAGGAGAAGCGAGTGCCGTCCCCACCCCCGGAAGGCGCCCGCAGGAGCCGGAGCGACCTCGGAGCGCCACTCGGATTTTGGATTTCGGTCTCGCCTTCCGCGGCCGGGACTTTCTCGAGGAGGACACGCGCTACTCCGCGCCCCCGAGTGCCCGGAGGACCCGGCATCCGGGAAGCCCATAGCCCCTGTCCCGGAGGCGCGGCGAGGATTGGCGGCGCCCGCCGCCCCCAGGCCCCCAGCGCGCGCCGGGGATGGAGCCGCAGCCCGGCGGCGCCCGGAGCTGCCGGCGCGGGGCCCCCGGCGGCGCCTGCGAGCTGGGCCCGGCGGCCGAGGCGGCGCCCATGAGCCTGGCCATCCACAGCACCACGGGCACTCGCTACGACCTGGCCGTGCCGCCCGACGAGACGGTGGAGGGGCTGCGCAAGCGGTTGTCTCAGCGCCTGAAAGTGCCCAAGGAGCGCCTGGCGCTTCTCCACAAAGACACGTAGGTACCGCGCGCCCCCGGCCGGCCGCCCCCTCGGGCCCGGGCCCCCGGGCGGGAACAAAGAGCGCGCCGCGCGGGGAAGGCAGGGGGCGGCCAGACGGGGGGCGGGGGCGCGCCGCGCGCTCTCGGGCGCCCTCTGCTCGGCCTCGCCTGCTTCGGCCCCCTCCCCCGCCCGGGGTCGCCGCACAAAGGCTGCTGCGAGGGCGTCCCAGGCCGGGCTTCGGCGGCCCCCCTTGGGGGCGGGCAGGAATCCCAGGGCGGCGCGGGGGTCCCGGCTGCGGGCGCGGGGGCCGCCGCCGCCCCCTCCCGCTTGCGTCCGCGCCGGCTTCCGCATCTGCTCGGCGGCCTCCTCTGCGTCTGGCTGTCTCCCCCCACTTGCGTCTCTCTCCCCCCTTTGTTCTCGCCTCCGAGCGCTCCCCGCAGCCTCCCCTCCCCCCTGGTATTTAAATCGCCTGCAGGCCCGGAGCCCTCCCCCCGCGGGCCTCCGGGGACACGCAGTGTCCATCCCAGCGGAGGGGCCCGGCGGGGGAGGGGCGGAGGGGGAGGGTCTCCTTTGTCTGCGCGGCGGCCGGGGAGGTAGGAGGAGGGAGAGCCCGGCCCGGCGCAGCCCCCAGGGCCTCTTCTCGGGCCGAAGCCCGTGGCGCCCACAAAGACGAGCCAGGGCTAGAGTTGGGGAATTGGAGGCAGAGGCTGCTCTGGGGGCGCGGGGGAAGGTGGCATAGAGCACACTGGGGCCCAGACGAGGGGAAAGTGCCTGGTTGGGGTGCAGAGGGGGTGCCAGAGTGCCAGAGTCCAGGGCGGGGGTTCCACTGGAGGGAAGGGGTCCGAATCGCCCGGATGGGGCTCCCAGTACCAGACAGAGACCCTGCATGCGCTCAGGGCCCTGGATCTGGAAGCCGGGAAGGGTTGGGGGTGGGAACTTATCCGTCTCTCCCCACACAAGCACAGCCCTCCCCCGCGGCCTCTGCTTCCGCGGCCCTGTATCGTCTCCGCGGAGTCTCATGCTCTTCTTTCCTCCCCCCAGCCGGCTCAGTTCGGGGAAGCTGCAGGAGTTCGGCGTGGGTGATGGCAGCAAGCTGACCTTGGTACCCACCGTGGAAGCGGGCCTCATGGTAAATGGCCATGGGGCTGCGTGCCCCCCGAGGCCCCCGCACACAGGCAGTAGCCCCTCCCTCGGCACCTGTCCGCGCACACACACCACCTGGGGCCCCCACTCCGCCAGCCAGCAGGGCCCTCCCCACCCCATGCTCCAGCCTGTGATTCCGACCCCGCACTCAGGCCCCTCTCCTGCCTCTCTTTGTAGTCTCAGGCCTCAAGGCCGGAGCAGTCTGTGATGCAAGCCCTCGAGAGTCTCACGGAGACGCAGGTAAGACCTCGCCAGCCCCTTCCTAACAGGGCAGCCCCGGGGGCAGGGTGCCTCGGCCACAGATGGTGCCTGGGAGTTGTCTGTGTTCCCAGGGGGCTGGGGGAGGGGAGGGGATGTGCCACTCTGCCTGGGTGCCAGCCTGGCCTGGCCTCCTCACCTTCTCTCCCCCAAGACTCACCACCTGACCCAGAGGGCTTTCTCTCCCACGGTGGCTGCCCTGGGGGAAGGAGACCTGGCTTTCACAAGACTGCCTGCGGGGTGACCTTGGCCCACCGGGCCTCATCCCTGCTCACACCCTGGCCTGCATCCCCAGCCCCCTCTGGCCCCCGCCGAGGAGCCCACCCCCCCCCAGTCTCTGTGGCTTCCCCAGAGCGAGTTTCTCCTTTTTTACATTTCTGCTAGGGGCCGGGGGCGGCGGCCTGGGTGACACTCCTTCCGCCTTCCGTGACCCCATCGTGAGAGGGTGGGGATCTCGTCACCCCCTCCTCCTCCTCTTCTTTCTGGCCTTTGTTCTCTACCCTGAAAGAGGAGGGGGCGGGGGCGCCCAGCCCTGGGGCCAGCGAGGCCTAGACAGGATGTTAGGAAAATATTTAGTAAGCGGCCAGGAGGGAGGCTGGGGCTGGCCCTCACCCGGTTCCCGGTTTTGCTGCGGCCTTTTTTTTTTTTTTTCCTCCTTCTTTCCTCATTTTCTTGGCTGCGGCTGAGCCTTCCTCAGACAAGGGCCCTGGCCACCTCCCAGGAGGGTGACACAGGCCTCAGCAATCCGCCCGCTGCCAGGGTGGAGGACGCAGGCTGCCACCCGCCCCAGCGAGGGGGTGGCCAGCTTCCCGGGCCTCCCTGGCCCCGAGGCCCATGCCCCCTTCTTCCTTCCCAGCGACATGTAGAGTCCTGCATCGAGGGGGCAGGGCGGGGGCCGGGAGCTGGGTGGTCTGCCAGGGGGGTGGCCACAGCAGCAGCAGCAGCGGTGGCGTGGGGGCAGAACCGGGGGCCCGAGCCAGGGTGGGGGGCTGCAGGTGATTTCCTGGGGCGAGTGTGAGCAGAGCTCCCCGCTGCTGGGGGGCTGCGGTTGGCAGGGGGCCCAGGGCGTGTTGGCTTCACACCCTCCTCCCTGGGTGCCTGCGTCAGGAAGGAGCTGGGGTGGGGGGGGCTGGGCGGAGACACTGGTCTCCCCAGGGTAGCTTCCCTGCCTGGCACTGAGTCCTGCCCGCCCATTTACCCTCCCCAGGGAGGAAGTTGCAGGGCGGGTGGTGGTGGGGACTCCAGCTGCTCTCGGGAAGCCACCTCGGGCCCTTCCTGCAAAGGCTGTCTTGGGGCAGGGGGGCCGGGCAGGCTGGGCCTCAGGGTGGGGGCTTTGCCCTGCCCTCCTCCCTGCCCCCCTCCCCATGGGCCCCAAGCAGAGAAGGTTACGCCAGCCACTGCCAGCGGAGAGCCAGGAGGGAGAGCTGGGAGGCGGTCGGTTCTGAGTCATCCCAGCCTATGTCACTTCTCAGAAACCTCCACCCCCCCATCCCGGCCCCTGGGGAGAGCAGGGCTCTGGCCCCGACCCAGAGCAGGGGGCTTGGTGAGGACAGGGTCAGATCCAACCCACACCCACCCTGAACGGGGGCAGATTGAGGGTTTCTGTGCTTGGGGCAGGTTGTGTCCTCTGGGACTCCAGCCCCAGGGCGGTCAGGGCCCCTTCCTGCAGCCTTGCCGCCGCCCCCTCGGCCTCCGCCCCGCCCAGGACAGATAAATATTTATCTTGAGAAAGCAAAGGTTAGGACAGAAGAATTCGTCCAGGAATTCCACCCACTTGCTGGTCTTGGTGACATAGCTGGGAGGGGGCCTGAGATGGAGCCCCTCCCGTATCCACAGGCAGAGAGGATCTAGGGGCCCATGAGGGTGGGGGAAACGCAAAGTGAAGGTTGTTTGAGGTCAGCGACTGCCAGCTGGGCCCCGCCCCCTCTGGCCTCAGTTTCCCCTTGCAAGAACTGACCGAGTTGGCCAGGGAGGGGCAGGCCCCCGTCTGACCCGCCTCTGTCCCCACAGCCCCCAGCGGCGCCCGGGCCGGGCCGGGCTGGCGGAGGAGGCTTCCGGAAATACAGATTCATTTTATTTAAGCGTCCGTGGCACCGACAGGGACCCCAGAGCCCAGAGAGGGGCGGCGAGAGGCCCCAGGTCACAGCGCGGGGGGACTGGGCCGGGCTGGGCTGGGGGCGCCACAGGCTGGGACTCCCAGCTGATGGACCGCTCTCCTTGCAGGTCAGTGACTTCCTGTCGGGCCGCTCGCCACTGACACTGGCCTTGCGTGTGGGCGACCACATGATGTTCGTACAGCTGCAGCTCGCGGCCCAGCACGCTCCACTGCAACACCGCCATGTGCTGGCCGCCGCCGCCGCCGCCGCCGCCGCTGCACGGGGGGACCCAAGCATAGCCTCCCCCGTGTCCTCACCCTGCCGGCCCATGTCCAGTGCCGCCCGAGTCCCCCCGGTGCCCACGAGTCCCTCCCCTGCGTCTCCCTCGCCCATCACAGCCGGCTCTTTCCGGTCCCACGCAGCCTCCACCACCTGCCCAGAGGTGAGCCTGGGGAAGGGAAGGGTGACCCTTGGTTGGAATCCAAAGGGTGGGCTGTCCTGGGGAGGGCTTGGAGAGGACAAGTGCTCTTAGCCCCAGGTGAGTCCCTTGTATTTAAGGGCTATCCTGTGACCTCGGGCTGGTAGGTGATCCCCCAGCCTAGATCGGTGGGCTGTCTCTGGATCCTGAGTTGGTGGGTCATTTCCTGACCTGACCTGGACCAGTGGATGATCTCCTGACCTTTGACTCATGGGTCATCTCTATGCCCTGGGTTGGTTGTGACCTCCTGACCCTGGGCTAGTTTATCTCTAGACCGTGCTTTGATGGATCATCTCCTGACCTGGGCCTGGTGGGTGATCTCTGGGCCCTGGGTTGGTGCATGATTCCCTGAGCCTAGATTGGTGGGCTATCTCTAGACCCTGGGTTGGTGGTGATCCCCTGAGCCTGGACCCCGTGCTCACGTGCCCCTTCCTCCTGTCAGCAGATGGACTGCTCCCCCACGGCCAGCAGCAGTGCCAGTCCTGGTGCCAGCACTGCATCTACCCCAGGGGCCAGCCCTGCCCCCCGCTCCCGAAAACCCGGCGCCGTCATCGAGAGCTTTGTGAATCACGCCCCGGGGGTCTTCTCAGGGACCTTCTCTGGTGGGTGTCACAGCACACGCGTGACCTCACGTGTGTCCCGTGACCCTGTGCACTTGGGGCCCACATCCACTCACAGGCAGCTCCACACATTCTGGGCATACGCAGGCTGTGTCCGTTTGCTCCCTTCGCATGTCCCCCAGGAATCCCCACACACAAGCCTGGCCTTGCCCCGGAGGCCGCGGGTCACCAGGTGCCCGCATACTGGGGACGTGTCCCGCTCCTGCCCTGTGGTCCCTTGTGCACATCAGCCCACGTGCCCACCCTGCTGTCTGAGCTCATGAGCTCACACCCGTGGATGCCCGTCCTGGACGTGTGGGACTGTGCGCATGCCGGGCGCTCACGGCCACCTCTGCCCGCAGGCACCCTACACCCCAACTGCCAAGACAGCAGCGGGCGGCCACGGCGTGACATCGGCACCATCCTGCAGATCCTCAATGACCTCCTGAGCGCCACCCGGCACTACCAGGGCATGCCCCCCTCGCTGGCCCAGCTCCGCTGCCACGCCCAGTGCTCCCCGGCTTCACCGGCCCCCGACCTGGCCCCCAGAACTACCTCCTGCGAGAAGCTCGCGGCTGCCCCCGCAGCCTCCCTGCTGCAGGGCCAGAGCCAGATCCGCATGTGCAAGCCTCCGGGTGAGTGGCCACCCTCGGGTGTCCCGCCTTCCCCACCCGCCCGGGCTTCTCAAGGCCCCTCTGTGTGAGCCGGTGGGCACAGGAGCAGCTGACCTGCCCAGGGCCGGGGGGGACGGCAGCTGTTGTGGCCACTGCTCTGCTCCAGCTTGGAGAGAAGGCAGCATGTGTGTCGGGGCACAAAGTGTCCTTGTGTGTTCCCGGGGTGCCCCAGGCCCACTTCCTCCTGGCCCCCCCGGGGCACCATCTCCAGATGGCATTTGGAGCCTCTGTGAATGGCCAAGTCAGTCCTGGCAGGCCAAGGCGGGGCCAGAGCCCACCCCTAAGCATTTCAGTGACTTGGAAAAGCAAGGAACCCCCCCCCTCAGCTCCCCACTACTCCCAAATGGCGGGTTACTCCCCTCCGGAGTCTCACGGGAGGATGGCCACTGTACTGCCCTTGGGCTCCGCACCCATTGCGGGGGCTCCTCCCAGCTCCGTTTAAAAGCGGGAAACCGGGCGGGCACAGTGGCTCACACCTGTAATCCCAGCACTTTTGGGAGGCCAAGGCAGGCGGATCACCTGAGGTCAGGAGATCGAGACCATCCTGGCTAACATAGTGTGAAACCCCATCTCTACTAAAAATACAAAAAATTAGCCGGGCGTGGTGGCGGGCGCCTGTAGTCTCAGCTACTCGGGAGGCTGAGACAGGAGAATGGCGTGAACCCGGGAGGCGGAGGTTGCAGTGAGCTGAGATGGCACCACTGCCCTCCAGCCTGGGCGACAGAGCGAGACTCCATCTCAAAAAATAATAATAATAATATAAAGTAAAGGTACAACCCCTAAGTGTCTCCCCTCGGATCACAGAGGCGGCCAAGCCCCCTCCATGTAGGATTCCCGGAAGAATGAGGCAGGACAATCCTGACCTCCCCAGCTCACGGTTGAGCTAGAGAATTAGATGCCAGCTGCGTAGCTGGGACTCCAGGCAAACACCACCATGCCCAACAAATTTTGTAATTTTTGTAGAGGAGGGGTCTGGCTTTGTGGCCCAGGCCCGTCTCAACTCCTGAGCTCAAGCAATCCTCCTGCCCGGCATGGTGGACGCCCTCGACCGTTTCCTTTGCTGGCACAAGTTTCCAGGGAGGGCAGGACTGTGCCTGACCTCAGGGGCATTTGCTGGGGTCTGGGGTGGTCCTCTGTGTTCAACGGATGGACGCTTTGGGAGTCACAGGCCACTACCTCCTTTGCAGGGGACCGGCTTCGGCAGACGGAAAACCGCGCCACACGCTGCAAGGTGGAACGGCTGCAGCTGCTCCTGCAGCAGAAACGGCTGCGTAGAAAGGCCCGGCGGGACGCGCGGGGTCCGTACCACTGGTCACCCAGCCGCAAGGCCGGCCGCAGCGACAGCAGTAGCAGCGGGGGCGGTGGCAGCTCCAGCGAGGCCTCCGGCCTGGGCCTCGACTTCGAGGACTCCGTGTGGAAGCCAGAAGTGAACCCCGACATCAAGTCAGAGTTCGTGGTGGCTTAGGATCTTCGGATCGGCCACCCTCGCCCCTCGAACCCCAGCCCAGGGCGGCGGGGACTCGGAGAGCCCCGGAGAGAGTGTGGTCCAGCTCTGGAGGGCAGGCGGCCACTCCCCCCAGCCACAAGCCTTTCTTTTTTCCTTCTTTTTTATTATTTTTTTCTTTTTTTAAAAAGTTCAGACTGTGGTTTCCTGGACTCTTCATGGGCTTTGCTTCCTACCTCCTTCACCCTCCACTCCTGCCCTCCTCTTCCTCCTTCACTTCCTCCTCCTCCTCTTCCTACCTGTCTCCTTTCACCTCTGCGCCGGGTCAGTCCTCCCTGCCAACCTTCCCCAGCTCCAATATGTAGCAGTCTGTGGATGGCGGAGAGTGAAGGAGAAACCTGCCCCCCTCCCTTCCTCCGCCTCCTTTCCCCCGATCCTATTCAGGTTTTAAGTCAAAAATGTTGATACGTCATTATGCACTTTACAGATAAGGGGAGGGGGCCACAGCGCGCAGAACCCATCCCCCCCCAGTGCAGACTTCGGGGCCTCCACCCCAGGCCAGCAGCACCCAATGGGCGACAGCAAGCCAACAGGTCACAGAAGCCAACGAGGGGACTGTTTCTCTTCCACTCCTGTCCTTTTTTCTTGGTCTCTTTTTGCATTTTCCTTCATTTCTTTAAAAAGGGGAGCAAAGCCGTTTTAGCAGAGAGGCTGGGGCTGGGGTCCGCACAGGGTTTGGGTGCAGGGGCGTGGCACCCTTTCCTGCCAGGAAGGGAGAGGGGAACTACCCCCCCCCAGCCCGCCCTCTGCCCCGCCCCAGCCGGCAGACTGTGCTGTTTCCTCTGCCCCCACCCCCATGTTTTCTGACCTGCCTGAGCTTGGGGTATTTATAGACTATTAATTTTCTGACTGAGCCAATAGTGGTTGGGGAACTCTTGAAAAAGGGGAGAGAATGGCTGGGTGCTGGGGAGTTCCCCCCTCCGAGCCCTCCTTCCTGGCCCAACCTGAGGGACGTGGATTTGGGACTGTCTGGGGGCCCCTCCTGCAGCCAGGATGGGAGGGGGTGCTGAGCTGTGAATCCCCTGGGCAGGGGGCAACAACTCCGTGTAGCATTAACCCCCGTGGCGGGGTCCGCTGCTGGTCTAATTTGGACCCCCCGCCCCTCGGTGCCCCTGCCCTAGGGGTGTCTGGCTCCAGAGGGGAGGGACAAATCCCCTCCTGGGGCCATTTCAATGGGGTAGTTTTTGCATTTTTTTTTCCCCACTCACTTTTTATTTTTTAATGATAACGGAGATGTCTGGGCCCTTCCCCACCCCGCCTGTTGGTCTTGTCCTGGCCCTGCCTGTCCCCTCCTTTGTTCTCGTAGGTGAACCCCAGGTCCTCAACTCCCCCCTTTACGTGTGGAAAGTTAATGGTTTCAGATGTGAACATCACGTGTTGTAACTGTAGCTCTGTACATTTTTCTGTGGGGGGTGGGCAGGGAGGGGTCCCAGAGGGTAGAGCTCAAGGATTTGGGGTTTTGTTTTGTTTTCGTTTTTCCAAAAAAAAAAAAAGAAGAAAAAAAAATAGAAAAAAAAAAAGGAGAAACAGGGGCGGGTTTGTTTTTTGAAGAACTGTCTTGGATACCCTATTTAAATGTGTGTTCTGTTTTGTTTTTTAACGATTTTTAAATAACGTCTGTGCCTCCGTGGGTTGCGGGTGGAACCTCCAGGCAGGAACCGGCTCGCCACCCTCTGCCCCGTAAGGGCTGCCCAAGAAAGCATTACCCGCCCTCGGGGGGTCGGGCTGTGGGGGTCCCGGCACCTGGCGTGACTTTCATGTATGAAAACATAAAATTAAAAAAAAAAATACCTACACGAGCACCGTGATTTCAAGTAATAAACAGAAAATGGAACATGTTGCCTCCCGCCTGCTCACCTGGTGGGGGGATTTGGCCTTGGTTGGGAGGGTTCCTAGAGTGGGGTGTCAGCTCAGAGAGTCAGAGGCACGGACCTGGGTCCCAGGGCCCCAGGAGGGGGTGGGGCAGGGGCCAGGGCCCTGAGAAGTTCCCACGCTCCCTCCTGGCTGCCGGGTGGGCAGGAAGCAGCCAGGGCGTGGGAGGGAGGAGCCCAGCCACTTCCTGGTACCCAAGGCCGGAAGTCCCTTAGGGTGTGGGGCAAGGGCCTGCCTGCCTGCTTCGTGGCCTGGGCAGGACCGTGGCCCCCTCTCAGGACCTGCCGGTATGGGGGAGACCCGACCACCAGCTCTCCCCAGCCCCAGGAGTCGGGGGGGCTCCCAATTGGCCAGACCCACCCACTGCCCTTCCTGGAGTCTCATGTCTGTGTGGCTTGCTGCGAGGAGATCACCAGGCTGACTGGGAGGACCCAAGGTCCTGCAGGGTACCCTGGGCTGGCTGGCGATAAGAGGCCTGGCTTGACCCAGCCCTGGGGGGCCTCTCTGGCCACACCTCCTGACATTCCAGCCCTTCCCAGACCTGGCCTTCAGCTCCAAACCTGGCCTTTGCCCCTATCTAGGAACACCCCTTGTCCGGCTGTCCCTTGCTGTCTGGGAACTTCCCCAGCCTGTGCCTCCCACCCCTGTCCGCCCAGTCCCCCAGACCCCACCCTTCCCTCTGTCTGCCCCCAGCCTGGAGCTCCCCAAGAGCCCCACCAGCACTGAGTCCTCTCTGGGGTCCCACCTCCATCCGTGTCCTGGCTGGGCAGAGAGAGGGCAATAATACTATTGCATGTCCTTTTGTTTCTTTTTTAACCTGTATTTTCTCAGGTAACAGGAGTTGCCTAAGAGAAGTAACTGGGCTTCCATTTTATAGATGGGAGAACAGAGGCCCAAAGAGAAACTTGGCCCACCCCAGAGGATTTGGGGTGTTTGTTCAATGGTGTGACCTCCACCCCTTATCCCATCTCTAGGGGCCCCAGCACCCGGAGCCCCGAGGGGAAGGGGCACAGGTCCAGGGAGTGGCCTGGGAGCACCTTCTGAGACCCCTCTGCCCCTCCCAACGCCCAGTCAACCCCAAATCATCCCACGCCCACGGCAGGAAGGCGGATGCCCAGTCGGGCGGCCCCCCGGCCCCCGTCCCTGGTGCGGATGTCCCCTCGGGGCGCAGGGCGGGGGTGCGGGTCACCGACGCCCGGCCTGGGGTCAGGGCGAGGGCCCCAGGGTGCCACCCGCCCCCTCGCTGGGCGGGGTGGGGAGAAGGAAGGAGGATGTTGTCTGCAGCACCTGCTGAATCACAGGGGCTGTGTCTTCATCCTGCAGGGTGGGGGGCGCGTCCCCTGCACTCCAGGACCCGCTCCTCGGGATGCCGACTCCCACCCCAGCCTGGGGATCCCGGGGGTCAAGGCTGTGCCCTGGGGACGTGGGGTGGGGTGTGGAGTTCCAGGCTCAGAGCCCTGGCCTGGTGGGGTCAGCCCAGCCAGGGGTGCAGGGGGCGGAGGGGCGGCAGGCAGAGGCCACGTGTGCGTAGGGAGGCACGGAGAGGTAAACTGAGGCACAAAGAGGGCAGGGACCGCTGGGATCGCGGGGGGCGGGGTCGGCCCTGGATCGCTCCCTTCCCCCTACCATTGAGGAAAAAGCTGAATGGGAGGGGGCGGCCCCCGGAAACCCGCCGGGATGGAAACGCGGTTTCCAGGGCAACGCGCCGCGAAAGGAGCCTGACGTCACCCCGGGTAGGGCGCCCCGCCCGCCCCCGTCCGCGCGTCGGGCGGCCCAGGCCCCGCCCACCAGCGGGGAAGCCTCACTGGTGATCGCACCGCTCGGTCATCTGCGTGCACCAGTAGCAGCGCGAGGCAGCCTCCAGAAGGCGGGACTTCAGCACGGTAGGGCCGAGTGCGCAGACGCATGAGCGGAGGCGCTGCGGCCCCGCCTCTCTCCCCGCGCGTCTGCAAACTTGGGGGCGGGAGGCGCAGCCGAGGGTCTGACGGCTGCGGCGGGGCCTGGACGGAAGAGGGGGCGAGCCCCGGGGCGCCGCACGTGGACCCCCGGCACGGGCACGCTCACGTGCACCCGTCCTTTCACGCCAACGCGTTTCCTGCTGCCCCCACCCCTGCACCACTGTACGTCCCAGACCCCGGCCCAGCCTCCCCGCGGTCCCTAGGCTGGGGTTGCTCAGACAGGAGGCCAGGAGGAGGGGGGCTCTGAGGCTGAGGCTTTGCCAAAGGAGCAGGAGTTTGCCAAGTGTTGTAGGAAGCGGAAAGGGTGCTCCAGGTAGGGGGCACGGCGTGTGCCAAGGCCCGGAAACGTGAAACCAAGTGCATTTGGGGAGCAACCGGGAAGTCAGTTAGTGGAGAAAAATCAAAGATGGGCGGAAAGGCGAGGCTGGCAAGGACCCTAAACGGTGATTCCCCAAGTCGGCCACTGGAGGGATGACTTGAGGGACCAGGGAGGAGAAGGTGAGAGGG
Organism: Macaca fascicularis; assembly: GCF_037993035.2. Taxonomy (NCBI): domain Eukaryota; kingdom Metazoa; phylum Chordata; class Mammalia; order Primates; family Cercopithecidae; genus Macaca; species Macaca fascicularis. The sequence continues at coordinate 1,843,429 of NC_088393.1, forward strand.
AGCGGCGGCCAGGACATCTGGGAGGTGGCTGGACCCATGGCCTGGACTTTGCGGGGCGGTCGAGTTGGATCGATGATCGATGGGGACCCTGGCGGCCTCACCCTGGGGGGGGTAGAGACGGAAAAGGAACCACGGTGTGCCCGGAAGGTGGTGGCTTTAGGTCCACAGGGAGGTGGTTGGCAAGGACGGGGTAACGGGGATGGAGGAGGAAATCTGAAATGCTGGTGTGAGCTCTGGGCCAAGAGAAGTGAGCACTCAGGAGGCAGGAATCCCCCGTGCCGCCCGCTGCTTGGCTGTGGGCTCCAACTTGGTGTGTGCTCAGAGAAGGCAGTGGTTGAAGTGAACAGGGCCTGTGCCAGGTGGGGAGACTGTAGCCAAGGTCTTTGGTGCAGCCTGGCCTCTGGAGTGGCCTGGGAACAGAGCTGGAGCTGCAGGGTGGGAGCTGCCCTGTGGCTGGGAGCCCGTGCTGGCGTCCCTGCCAGGCGGTGAGCTCACAGGTGGGCAGTGCTTGGAGAGACGCGGCAGCTGTGGGCGGGCAGGAGAAGGTCAGTGGAGGTCATGGCTTTCAGCTTGAGGCCGGAGTCCTCTGGGGGAGGCCGAATGGGCCCTTGGAGCTGGCTTGGGAGGTGGCTAGGGTGGACAGCAATAGAAGCCAGGCAGCCAGGCCCCTGGCTTGGAGCCACTGGGTTGGAGGGACTGAGCCGGTGCCCAGGCACAGCCGCCCCCACAGGGCCTGGCCCCACCCGCCCTCCTCTCCCAGCACCATGGGAATGGGAGTTACTGGGCTGGAGGCTGGGGACGCCACCACCCCGTGGCCAAGGGCGTTGGGGCCCAACCCAGGAGGCCGGTGCAGCCCCACCCACGGGCCACCCAGCCCTGGGAGGGCAGAGAACTGGCTGCCTCTGGGGTCACTTGGGACAGGTGAGCAGCCCAGCCTGGCGGGTGGGGGAGGGGAGGCTGTCACCTGGGCCCTGACTCTGCAGGGGCCCTCCTGGCCTTGCCTCCACCCTCTGTCTGGTTCTCACTCCCTCCGTTTCTCTTTCTTTTGCCTTTCTCTATTTGTTCCGATCTCCCGCGGTCTCCCCAACCCAGTACCACCATCTCCGCCCCTCCGTCCCTTCCCTGCTTCCGCCCCCTCTCTGGGGGACCCCCTCACCCTGGGGCACATTCCAGCCTCCTCCCCCGCCTTGCAGCCCCTCCCTGGAGCCAGCTGCCTCCTTGGGTGCCAGAGCAGAGGGAGTGGGCTTGGGCCGAGGTTGGAGGTCGGGAGCGGGTGGGAGCCTGGGAGGGCGCCCCCAACACCTCTGGAATGTGGGCGGAGCGGGGCGAGGGAGACAGCTGGCTGCCACAGAGGGCATACGCCCCATACTGAGGACGCTGCCCACACTCAGCCCTGCGGGAGAGCAAGCAAAACCAACGGGTGCCGTCCCACGCGGGGCCTGCACAGCCATCCCACACCCCGACCAGCACGCCCAGGACAGCCCTCCACAGGCCATGCATTTATGGTGCGGCTGGTGTGCCAGGCTCCCAGATACACAAAACTCCCCACCAGACACACCCCATAAACCTGCCCCCTACCTCAATCCACTGCGTGACCCTAAAACAAACAGCACCTCCTTGCTCAGCCTGGGCCAAGGCCTCCAGGAACAAAACCCCAGCCTGCAGAGTCACACCACACCCCACAGCTGTCACCAGATACAAAGAGGGCCCTGACCAGATCCAGAGAGGGCAGCAGCCTTCCCCCACAACCAACACACGCCTGGGCGGGGGCAGGAACACCCCCAGGGCCTCCAGCCACAGACACTCACCCACTCACCCCTCAGTGCACCAGTGATCCCTGCTGCCCAGCCAAGCTCGACTCCAGGCTGCTGGTCTGGGTGGGGGATGGAGAGGGGTTCCCAGGTGAGCCCCAACCTACGCCTTCCAAAAGTCTTTCTGTTCATGTTGGAAATACAAATGAAACAGGAGAGTTAGCATAAGGGACGATTATTATTTTTGTTGGTTTGTTTTTGTTTTGAGACAGAGTCTCACTCTTGCCCAGGCTGGAGTGCAGTGGCGCAATCTCAGCTCTCTGCAACCTCCACCTCCCGGGTTCAAATGATTCTCCTGCCTCAGCCTTCAGAGTAGCTACGATTACCACACCCAGCTAATTTTTTTTAGTAGAGAGGGGCTTTCCCCATGTTAGCCAGGCTGGTCTCTAACTCCTGATCGCAAGTGATCTGCCTGTCTCGGCCTCCCAAAGTGCTGGGATTACAGGTGTAAGCGACTGCACCCAGCCCAATTTTATGTATTTTTAGTAGAGAATGGATTTCACCATGTTGGTCAGGCTAGTCTCAAACTCCTGCCCTCAAGTGATCCACCTGCATTGGCCTCCCAAATCGCTGAGATTACAGGTGTGAGCCACCATGCCTGGCCACAATTATTAGTATTTTCGAGACAGGGTCTCACTGTCCAGGCTGGAGCGCAGTGGCTCCATCACAGCTCACTGTAGCCTTGCTGGAACTCCTGGGCTCAAGCGATCCTCCTGCCTCAGCCTCCTGAGTAGCTGGTACTACAGGTGAGCACCACCATGCCCAGCTAATTTTGCTTATTTTTCTGTAGAGACGGGGTCTAACTATGTTGTCCCGGCTGGTATCAAACTCCTGGACTCAAACGAAAGTGCTGGGATTACAGGCATGAGCCATCGCTCCCGGCCTTCGTACGGGATGATTCCGTGTGGACTGCCACGTCAAGGAGGCGAACAACAAGGAGAGCCGGTCGCTGCGTGGAGCTATCTTTTGCTGCTAACTGCCCTCGGCCGACTTCCTACCAGGTCTTCCCCATGCACCTCTGACCCCAGGAGGTGCTGCTGGCATGCCCACCTCTCAGATGAAGCAGTGAGGTGCGGAGAGTGTCCTGGGCACTGCCTGCCTCACAGCTGGGCCCCTGACCCTCCAGGGTCTGCCTGAGCAACCATGGGTGCCTGGACAGGTGTCCCCTCGCCCATCTCTCCGCCTGGATGTGGGAACCTTCCAGGCATGCTAGGGCGGGCAGGTGCCAGGTGCTTCTCCAGCAAGATGGAACATAGGTGTCTTCACCCTCACTCCATAGGTCCTGAGCCCCTGCAAGTGCCTGGGCGAGTAGGGGGACACTCGCCACTCATCCCACTCCACTGTTGCCTGCCCCAGGCAGGGCCTCTCTGAGCCTGGTTGTCTTTGCAGGAAATCCCGACTCTTTGGCCTGTGTTAAGCACCGGATCTGTAGTCCCACGAAAGGGAGCTGGGCCCAAGTGGGGATCCCTCCTCCTACCCCAGGATGCAGCATCTGTTGCTAAGCAGTGGGGACTCCAGAGTCCCCGGACCTTTTCCCAGTTTCAGAAAGCAGGCGGCTGCATCCCCAGCCTCCACGCAGGTGAGCCTAGACCTCGGTCAGCTTTAGGGTGTCTGTGGGCCATGCAGAGTCTTGGACCTTTCACAGACACCTGATCTGCATGTCACAGACATGCATGGGCGTACATCACTGCAGGTCTGCCACGTGCTGGCTGGTCTGGGCCCCAGCAGAAGGGGTCACCGATGACTCTGCAGCATCCCGTGTACTGAAAGAGTGACCAGGTGTGTGAGTGACCCCAGGGCAGGTCGGGGCCTTACCCATCCTCAGCCTGTCTACTGTGTGTGCCTGTGGCCGGCAGGGTCTCCGGATGCCCAGTGCATGGCGTATCACTTTGTGTCCAGTGGGTGTGAAGCAGGGGTGTGGGTGTGCACCTGTGTGTGGCCTGTGACGGGGTGTGTGTGCCAGGGATGTCCATCTGTGGCCCAGGCCTGGCCTTTGGGCTGCTGGGATGGCCTGGCTGGGGCAGGAGTGGACAGGGCCTCCCAGCCTCCACATTCCTGAGCTGTGACTCAGGCCTGTGGGGAGGGGGTGAGTCACAGGGAAGGGAAGCCGATCCACCCTGCGACCGCATCTGAGGAACAGGAGGGAAACTGAGGCTGCAGAGCAGCTCAGACAGGCTTTCTTGTATAGCAGCCCCTGAATCTCAGGCCCGGGGGGGGGTGGGGGGCCGGGGCCTCCCAGGGGACCTGGGATCCCACCCCCGGACTCAGGTAGGGGCTGAGGGGAGGGGCAGGTTTAACCCTTCCTCCTCTGGGCTTCTGAACTCTGGGCCGCCCTGGGAGGCGCCGCTCCCGCTGACACACAGCACGCGTGCCTACCCCAGGGACATGAGTCACAGCACCAGGCATGGACACATATGCTCTGTGGGTCCCGGCACACCCGAGTCACGCACACGCAGCCCTGTCCCTGGCTGCCCCCACATCCATATCCGGATAAGCGCCCACCTCTTTGTGTTGCACACACAGCGCCACGCAGATGGGTTCCTGCGTACTTGCACACATGCAGGTGCCTGGAGCTCCGTGCACACACCTCCAAGACTGTGTGCACACCCCTATATGCCCTGCGCTCCGACACAGGCCAGCCTGGGGTCCCTGCACACCCCACATCGTATGCACTCGCACACAGCTACACATTCGTGTCTACACAAGCTTGTGTCTCTGTACTCTGCCCACGGGCACACATGTGCGCCACACCTGGCAACCCGCACGCCCGGTCTTTGCATCCCCCACCCTGGCTCTGGGCCCCGCGTACTGGGGCCAGCTGGGCCTGCTGCATCCTCTGCCAGGACGGTCCTATTTCCGCGCCCCCGCGGGGCAGCCACCAGGTGCACGGTCCTGGCCCCCGCCTGCCTAGGAGGGGGCGGTAATTATGCGGCCCCGGGGTACCCCCCACGCGCCTTTCATCCCCGGCCACGCCCGTCCCAGGCCTAGACGCTTTCTACCGCCTCCCGCCCGGTCATTAGTCGGGGTCGGGGGAGGACCCGGCGTCCGGCGGGCGGGGCCCCGCGGGGAGGGAGGAGCGGTCGGTGCGGGAGCCAGGGGCCCCGCCCCCGTCTCCATGGCGACGCCATGCAGGGGCGGGGGCCCGGGAGGAGTATCTGGGTGCAGGAGGCGCGCGCCCCCTCCGAGACGGCAGGCTGGAAAGTGGGCGGCATTTGTGAATGGGCCCACGGGGCCCAAGAGGGACACGCGGGGAGCAGTTTCGGGGACTCTGGCTGATCCCCGCGCCTCGCCGGGCACGGACGAGCCCCGCGCGTCGGGCCCGGAATAGCAGCCTCGCCCCCGCCCGGCGCGGCTATTTTGAGCCCCTCCGCTGGAGCCGAGGCGCGGGGGCGGCGGGTGGTTCGGGGTCGACACGCAGGCTGCGTCCTCGCCCCCGAGATTGGGCCTCTCGAGGACTGTGCACTGTGGCCGCGCAGGGCTGGGCGGCGGGGCTCCCTCTCCCACGCGAGGCGTCTGCGCGGAGGGGCACCAGGAGTCCGGGCGCTCGACCCAAACGCCGCGGACGGAGCGAGGCCGTAGCGCCCCCTCGTGTCTGCAACGGGCAGCGCGCCCCAGTCGGGTCTCGCGTGCTGAGCTGCCAGCAGGGGTGGATGACGGGGTCCCAGCCTCCTGAGACCCTCGATGGGGACACAGGGTGGCGGTGAGACACCTGGGAGTCACAGGTGCTCGCAGACGCAGGTGACCCCAGAGGCACAGGTACGGACACCGGTCCCACACCTGGAAGCCGGTGCGCAGTGCTCGGCGCAGATGTAAAGCGGCAGGTGTGCGCAGGTGCGCGTCGACGCCACCCTGGGAACCCAGGACGGCTGCGGGCACTCACGGAGCCCGCACCCAGGAACCGGCTCGTAGTAAGCGCTTAATAACTAGGCGCTGGCAGAATGAATGAATGAATGAATGAACGCGGCGCTTTACAAAACCAGGAAAAGACAGAGGCTCACAGAACCAGGGAGCGATGGGTTGCGGGGGGGGCGGCAAGAATTATGCAATTATGAAGGGGCCGCTGTGGCTACCGGGGACCCCCTCCAACGCCCCCCCTACAAGGGCTGCTCTAGGGCCAGGGAACGTCCCCGCCCTGACTGCTGGGGCTGGGGGCTGGGGGGCAGATCAGAAAGAATGGGCCTGAATTGCTCCCTGGCTGGGCATGCCTAGCCCGCGTCTGGGGCTCCAGTGGGTGGGGGGCCCCTCCCGCACGGACGGCGGGCGTAGGGGAGCTCGGTGCTGATGTCTCTCCCCGCTCCTTTAATAACCACCCTGCGTGAGTGGCTGACGCAGCAGCCGGCTGCTGCTGACGGGGAGCGGGGCGGCTGTAGTGGGGGGGGGCCGAGGTGCAAAGCGGGTGGTGATGAGTCACACAGCTGCTGTCGGGGGGAGGGGTCTTGAGCCCATGAGGGGTCCCAGAGACCTTGTCACTGGAGACAGCGCCCTTGGCTACCCCCACTTCGATCCACTTGAGGGTGGGAGTGAGTCTGAGGCCAGGAGTGGGACCGGGATTTCCCTGAGGTGAGCCGCAAAACGGGGGTCTCTGTACCCCAACTCCCCCCAGCTTGTGAGCAGAGGGTCAGCCCTCCTGAGACTTTCTGGGGCAGAGAGGCAGGGGTCCACGCTGGTTTCTTCCACCAGGGCCGGGGGAGGGGGCAGCATGAGATGAGGCCTGGGTGAGGAGCAAGTGGTGGCCATAGAGGGCTCCCCAGAGGCTTTGGGGCCAACGAAGAGTAGGGAGCGAGGGTCCTTGCATAGCTGGTTCTCCAGATGGCGGAGGCTTTGAGACTCCCCTCTGTCAGCCAGGCTCAGTAGGGGAGGTCTGTGGAAGGAGAGAAAAGGCCTGGGTAGAGGAGCAGAGTGGGCCCGGCCCGGCGTGGGGAGCGAGTGCGCATTGGGTGTGCAGCACGGTGGGAGGGGAGGCCGAGGGCCGGGCTGAGTGCTGGGGTGCAGTGGGGACTCGGGGTGTTCGCCTGCACCCGACAGCAGGGACGCACAACACTATCTGGCCAGGCGAGTGTGGGGGTGTGGGCGATGCACCCAGCCGTGAAGTCGCGGTTCCAGTGGGAGTTAGGCTTAGGTGCGGGTTGGAGTTTGTAGGCAAACTGGATTGCGTAAAGTTGGGGTGCACCAAAGTGTGGCGAAGTAGGAACAACTGGGATTGCGAATGTTGGGGTTCGCATGAATGGGGTTGTCTTTGTTGGGGTTTGGGTGGGCATGGGGTTGATGGCAGGAATGGAGTGCTGGGGTGCTGGGAAAACTGGGACGTCGGTTGTAGTGGCAAGAATATCACGACAGGTATCGGGGTTCAGATGAAGTTGGGATGTCTGACAGCCGGGGCTTGGTTGGGTAGGGGATCTGGGCTAGGTTATGTCGGGACTGCTGGAGCACAGGCAAAGTCGGGGTCCTAGTGACACCCAGAGGTCCCCATGAGGCCGGAGGCCTCGGAACCGGGGCTAGAGGCCCATTTGTTGCCCGCCGCGGGCCAGGGAGAGGGCACGCGGAACTGGGTCAGCCCCGCCCCGCCGCGCGCTGGCCACGCCCCTCCGAGCGCGGGCAGGGGACTGCGGACTGGAAACGTCCCGGCCAATCGTCTAGCCCGACACCAGCGCGCGGGAGGAGGCGGAGCCGAGATAGACCCGGCCCCCAGCTCATGAATATGAGACGCAGGAGCGGCCTCTGATTGGTCCGGGAGGTGCAGGGGGCGGGGCCCGGCGGCGGTGTATATAATGCCGGGCGCAGGGGCGCCCCCCCTCACTCGCGCGTTAGGAGGCTCGGGTCGTTGTGGTGTGCTGTCTTCCCGCTTGCGTCAGGGACCTACCCGACTCAGTGGTGAGGGCCCTGGCGGCACCGGCTCCGAGGAACTCGGGGCGGCGGGCGGCCTGCGGCGGCCAGGCGAGGCGGGGCCGCAGCGGCACGCCCCTGGGAGGGGGCGGTGCCGGGGCGGGCCCGGGGTGGAGTCCGCCCCGCCGGCGGCGAGGGGCAGCGGGAGATTGGGCCGAGTAGCGGCCAGAGGGCCTCTCCCCGCCGGCCCGGGCCGCCAGCGACCGGCTTGCCGCCGCAAAATGGCGGCCGCCAGCTCGAGGCTGTGCCCAGCGAAATGGCGGGAGCACCGAGTGCCCGGATGGAGTGGCGCAGGGCGCGCACGGGGCGCATGCGCACGCGGCGGGGGCGGGGCCACGTGGCGCGCCCGGTCTCCAGGGCCGGTTTCCCTGCCATGGGGCTGGAGGTATCCATAAACCAAAGCTTTTGTTTTCTGAGCCTCATTTTTCTCCTTTTCCCATTGTGATTGCATGAGGGAAAGGACGGCCTCGCAAATCCTGGGTAGGCATGGCCCGTTCCAGTGTGATTCCTCGTCTGCTACGTCGTGCTTTGCGCCCAAACTTTGGTCCAAGTTGGCACAGCCCCCAGTGCCAGACTTCCAAGTCTAGTTATCAGCGCCACTGGGTGGTGGCCATTCCCAGCCAATGAATGCTTTGTCTGTGTCAGCACTGACTGCGCCCTTAAATAGCCAGTTCTCCTGAATGCCAGTTCTCCTGTCTGGAAATCCTGCCTCATCATTTCCGGGGCCATCCCTTCCCGATTCCCGGCAGAGGTCCTGTCTGTAAAAGTTAGTGCCTGCCCCGAGGTGCCCCCCAGTCTCGGGGAATTTTACAGTGAACAGAAGCACGTTCTGGTCCAGCAACAAGTAGAAGTCAACTGGTTAGGGTTGGAGTTGGCACCAGTTCGTAAAGGGGAGAGAAGCTGAGGGTGCAGTCCTGCCCACGGCACGACTGGAAGATTCGGGGCTAGAGGGGGAGACACCGGAGGCCCTGTCCCATGGGGACGACCGTGGACATGGGTGCGGCCTGCTTTTAGTCTGGGGGGTGGAGGGAGCTGAGAAGCGGACTGTATTCAGTGTGGTAAATCGGTTTGAATTAAGTCTTAGGTAGCTGAGTGCGGTGGGTTACACCTGTAATCCCAAAACTCTGGGTGGCCAAGGTGGGAGGATTGCTTGAGCCCAGGAGTGAGGTTTTTTTTTTTTTTTTTTTTTTTTGAGACGAGTTCCACCCAGTCTTGTTGCTCAGGCTGGAGTGCAATGGCGTGATCCCGGCTTACCGCAACCTCCGCCTCCCGGATTCAAGTGATTCTCCTGCCTCAGCCTCCCGAGTAGCTGGGATTACAGGCATGCACCACCGTGTCTGGCTTACTTTGTGTTTTTAGTGGAGATGGGGTTTCTTCATGTTGGTCAGGCTGGTCTCGAACTCCCGACCTCAGGTGATCGGCCCGTCTCGGCCTCCCAAAGTGCTGGGATTACAGGTGTGAGCCACTGCACCCAGCCGAGCCCAGGAGTTTCAGACCAGCCTGGGCAACAGAGCGAGACCCCATCTCTACTAAAACAAATTAAAAAGAAAAAATTAGCCAGGCGTGGTGGTGCACATCTATAGTCCCAGTTTCTTGGGAGACTGAGGTAGGAGAATTGCTTAGACTAGGAGGTGGAGGCTGCAGTGACCCATGATTGCACCACTGCACTCCAGCCTGGGTGACAGCTTAAGTCCTAGGTACGAGTTTCCGACAATGAAAAACAATAACCTGATTTTCTAATATTTCCCCTAAAAAACACATGTCATTTACATAAAATAGGAAGCGGGGAGAGGTGGTGAGAGATGACCCCTGTTGAGGATTTCATTGGTGTCTGCCACAGGCCGCCATGGCATCAGACGAAGGCAAGCTTTTTGTTGGAGGGCTGAGTTTTGACACCAATGAGCAGTCGCTGGAGCAGGTCTTCTCAAAATACGGACAGATCTCTGAAGGTGAGGCTGGTGCTGGGCCGGCGGCCCGGGTGGGGCTGGCTTGTGCTCCTCCTGACTGTAGGTACAGCTGGGTGCTGACTGCAGACCTCTCTCCCCTGCACAGTGGTGGTTGTGAAAGACAGGGAGACCCAGAGATCTCGGGGATTTGGGTTTGTCACCTTTGAGAACATTGACGACGCCAAGGATGCCATGATGGCCATGAACGGGAAGGTGAGGATCAGGGTGTTGAGCGGGAGCCCCATCCTGAGGATGGGGCACCCACCCACTAACCTGTGCCATCCGCTGGTCTCCAGTCTGTAGATGGGCGACAGATCCGAGTAGACCAGGCAGGCAAGTCGTCAGACAACCGATCCCGTGGGTACCGTGGTGGCTCTGCCGGGGGCCGGGGCTTCTTCCGTGGGGGCCGAGGACGGGGCCGTGGGTTCTCTAGAGGTGAGTGCCGTGAGTTGGCCCTTTGGGAATGCTGTGAGGCACTGCTGGTGGGAGCTGGTACTCACTTCTTCCTGTATGCAGGAGGAGGGGACCGAGGCTATGGGGGGAACCGGTTCGAGTCCAGGAGTGGGGGCTACGGTGGCTCCAGAGACTACTATAGCAGGTGAGGGGTGAAGACCAACCCGGGCACAGGGGTGATGGTGGGATGGCCAGCTTCAGTCCCAGGTCCCTGAGGGAGCTGAGATGAGGCTGGCTGGCCAAGGAGCAGAGGCGGGAGGGGGCCCAGGCCAAGAGGAGAAGAAACTGCTGAAGACAGTGGCAGAAGCGGGAAGGCCAGGGGGGCATGGCTGGTGCAGGTTTTGGACGATTTCTGAGACTCTACCCTGCTGGGGTCCTTGCGTCCCCAGAAGGGACAGCTGGCATGGGGGCTGACGGCTCAGCCTGCTGTGGCAGAGCAAAAGTAGACTGGTATCCTCCGGTACTCATGTCTGTCTATCCTGCAGCCGGAGTCAGAGTGGTGGCTACAGTGACCGGAGCTCGGGCGGGTCCTATAGAGACAGTTACGACAGTTACGGTAAGTCACGCTCCGAGGGTGCCACGCTGCTGTGGCCTGCGGTGGGAGCTCGGTTCACCTTGGCACCTTCTCCAAGCACTTTAGGCTGGACACTCAGATCTTGTCACTGCGCTTGCCTATAAGAGGCACGTCTGTCCTCTCAGAGCCATTTCTATCACAGGACACAAAAGCCAAATGAGACTGACCAAAAAGGCAAGGGAGAGCGAGGGCCCGCTGGGCAGTCAGCATAGGTGCATGTGTGGCTGCAGGCCAGCCTCCCTCGGCTGTGGGGGGTGGTTGCTCCCCGGTCGCAGGCCGCGCCCTGGTCTGGCCTCTGGGGTGAAGCTGCCTCTCGTTGCTTCGGTGCCTTTACACTGTGCCTGCTTCTTGTCCTCAGCTACACACAACGAGTAAAAACCCTTCCTGCTCAAGATCGTCCTTCCAATGGCTGTGTGTTTAAAGATTGTGGGAGCTTCGCTGAACGTTAATACGTGTAGTAAACGCACCTCCTTGTATTCCCACTTTCGTAGTCATTTCGGTTCTGATCTTGTCAAACCCAGCCTGACCGCTTCTGACGCCAGGATGGCCTCGTTACTAGACTTTTCTTTTTAAGGAAGTGCTGTTTTTAAGGGTTTTCAAAACATTTTGAAAAGCACTTCAGATTTACTTTTTTGACCACGAGCCATGAGTTTTCAAAAAAATCGGGGGTTGTGTGGGTTTTTGGTTTTTTAGTTTTTGGTTGTGTTGCCTTTTTTTCTTTTGGTGGGGTTGGCCCCATGAAGTGGGTGCCCCACTCACTCCTCTGAGATCGAACGGACTGTGAATCCGCTCTTTGTCGGAAGCTGAGCAAGCTGTGGCTTTTTCCAACTCCATGTGACGTTTCTGAGTGTAGTGTGGTAGGACCCCGGCGGGTGTGGCAGCAACTGCCCTGGAGCCCTGGCCCCTGCGCCCATCTGTGCTGTGCGCCCCACAGTAGACGTGCAGACGTCCCTGAGAGGTTCTTGAAGATGTTTATTTATATTGTCCTTTTTTACTGGAAGACGTACGCATACTCCATCGATGTTGTATTTGCAGTGGCTGAGGAATTCTTGTATGCAGTTTTCTTTGGCTTTACGAAGCCGATTAAAAGACCGTGTGAAATGAACCTTGCTCTGACAATTCCCTTGCATTGCACCACACACTCCCTGCTGCAGGCTCCTGCAGCCAGACCTGAGCAGAGAAGGCGGAGAAGCAGCAGGTCTGCAAGCCTTCCCTGGGGCCTGCAGAGAGAGCTAGAAAGGGAGGCCCAGCAGATTGGCGCTGGTCAGGGTAGGGGAGCCAGGCGGGGGACGGGAGCGGGCAGCTCAGGCCTCAGGGCAGCCCCGGGAGGCTTCTGGCAGTGGTGGCCAGAGGGCTGGACTGTGCGGGCAGCTTAGCAGGGACAGTGGACGTGCACCCGACGCTGACCTGGACTGCCTCAGTCTAGAAGCAGGCCAGAGAGCGGAGGCACGTGGCATCCCAGGGCGACCTCAGACGGCCAGCCGGTTAGCTAGTTCTGCTGTTGCTTCACGAGTTCTGAGCGTTCTCTGCTAGCCTATGGAAGCTGCAGCCCTCGGAGGACAGAAGTGTTGTGCGCCCAACAGAACCCTCTGAGACGCAAGCTGCTCCCTTGGCTAGCTCATATGTGGAAATAGCCCTGTAATTCGAGGTAACTCCTTCCGCTCGTGCCCACATCCCTCTTGTCGAGAGCTCATTGAAAGTCATGTGCCCGGGGAATGTTCCTATGACTGTTTTTTGTTTTTCCTTATTTTTCAATTTTTTTTTTCTTCAATTAAGCTGGAACTAAAGTCAGGCCTGGCCATTACGCTCCCCACGTGCAGCCAGGTGCAGGGTGGGCCCAGTCATGCCTGGCTCTTAGATAAGGTCCCTTAAGCAGGATTGGAGACCAGTGAATGCCCCCGCCTTTTGGATTTTTTGCTCATCAATTGTCTTTTCCAGACCTCTTAAGTCACACTCTTAACTAGCTTTCTCTGATGTATGTTGCCGCCATTAGTTTTTTTCTAGAGCCCACATTGGCCCACGTAGCTCCATCCCATGCGGGTAGCTGGCTCTGGCTGCGCCCCCAAGGCGCAGACCCGCCCTGGGCACGCTGGCCTGTGACGGAGCCTGAGGTCACAGCCCCGTGACTAGCCTGAGACCTTCCTAGGGGCTGTGGCTGTTTCCGGGGAGGCCGGGAGGGGCAGCTGTGAGCCCCGTGGAGGACGCAGGGAGTAACGCTGCTTTGCTTTGGCAGGTTGAAGGGGCCCGGCCAGGACTCGGGGAAGGGTGGCCTGAGAGCAGCGATGACCTCTGGGGTCACTGTCCCAGGAGGGACTTCACCTGCAACAAGAGCTGGAGGCAGCCGCTTGCCCCGGAGGCTTGTCCCCTGTAAGTGCTTTCGGGAAGAGCGGCATGTGGCGCTGAGCCCTGTCCCGGGCGGAACCTGGGCGTTCCAGTGAGTCCTGCTTTCCTGCACCTGTGGCCCCGCGGCGGGCGCCTTTCGGTGTGTGTGGGGTGCCGGGCAGCGCCTCCCTATCTCCTCCCTCCTCCCTCCAGGAGGCGCTTCCCGAGCGAGGTGCGGGCTCAGGGCCTCAAGTCTCTCCTGGAGGACGGGCTGCGGTGCGCTGGCGGCTTGCGGGGCGGCCAGTCCTTGCCCACAACGATGTGGAGCCCTGTGAAAGTCGGATTCGAATAAAGGGCCACGTGTGCACCCAAAAAGCCGAGTCTGTGGTTTGGGGGGCTGTCGGCAGAGTGGGGCCACCGGGAGACAAGCCTGCGGACCCCGTTCAGCGCACTAGCAGCACCCGACGGGGAAGACCGCACGGGTCACTGGGCTCGCCACTGAGGGGTTCGCAGCGCGGAGACGTCGGTCCCGCGGGACCTGAGGCGCAGTCGGCTTCGGGGGCGCGGGGGGCGCGCAGGCGCTGTCAGACCCCGTCTTGGGCCGAGCCCCCGGTTCCCTGCAGCAGGCTGCGGACGGGGCGCCTCCTTCCTGGGCCCCGGACACAGCCGAGGCGTCCTCACTGTCCGTGAGGCGGGGGCAGGAGCGGCGGGGGCCGCCCCGAGGCGGGTGGGAATGAGCGGCCCGAGGTCCTGACGTCGGCGTCCGCCCCGTTCCCCCGCTACCAGCCCGACTTCCTCGGAAGCCACGCGCCCGCACGCCGGGCTGGTAATCCTGGACTCTGCCTGCGGCGCCTTGCCAGGGCTCCCACGGGCGGGGCTCCCACGGGCGGGGCTCCCACGGGCGGGGCTCCCACGGGCGGGCTCCGGGCCTCCGCACTGGCTCCCGGAGCCGGACAACGAAACAGGTTCAGCGGCGGGCGCGCGGGGCACTGTGGGTAGCGCGAGGGCTCACCAGGCGGAGGAGGGGCCGGGCGTCAGGCTCCGCCCCCGCGCCCCATTGGCCAGCATCATCACCGCGCGTCTGACTGACAGCCGTGCATAGGGGCGGGGCGCCGCCACCGCTTCCGCCGGGCCATGGGGCCGCGCGTGCTGCCGCCGCCGCCGCCGCTGCTGCTCCTCCCGCTGGCGCTGCTGCTGGCGGCGCTGTCGTGCGGTGCCAAAGAGGCCTCGCCGCCGCGCCCCGCGCAGGTCACGTCGCCGCCGCTAGTCGTGACGAACGGGAGCCAGCCGGGCGCTCCGCATAACAGCACGCACGCGGGTCCGCCGGTGTCGCCGGGCTCGGCGGTGAAGCGCTCTTTCTACGTGATCCTGGGCTTTTGCGGCCTGGCCGTGCTCTACTTCCTCATCCGGGCGTTCAGGTGCGTCAGGCGCACACGGGCACCGTCTCCCAGCCGTGGCCAATTAGCGCGCGCCTCGTGCGTCACGTGCCGGGCCGCGGGGTTCCTCCCTCCCGGTCGGAGTGTGCGTGGGCGGGGCTGTGCGGGGATCGTCACGTGGTGTGGGCGGGGCAGGGCCACGTGACTCGCCCGCTCTCCGGCCTGCGCCCGGGCGTCGGGGTGCGCAGCGTCGCCGCCTCTTAATTCGGGGGTGACGCTGCCCGTTTCCCATATGGAGCCACGGAAGCCGGAGCGTGCCGGGCAGGGGTCAGGCCCTGGCGGGGCGAGGGATCCTCCTTGGCTCCTTGTCGCCGGATGCCGGTCCTCGCTCTCATCTTCCCGCTTGCAGCCGCGACCCTTCCGTGGAGTCCCGATTCTTTTCCTTTGTGCCTCCACCCGCTGAAGCTGAGCCTTCGCCAGCGTCGGCCACGTGCCCGCCTTGGGTGCTCCCACAGCCCAGGAGGTGCGGCTGCGTCCCCAGACCCTCGCGGGTTCCAGCTGTAGGCAGCCTCTGGACAGGAGGGGCGTCTGCCTGGTCAGACCACCCCGGCTTCCCTGGCCTGTGGGCCCAGTTTTCTCTGGGCTTCTGACTACCCAGTGTGGCTGCTGCTTCCGGGTGGGAGTGACACAGCGAGGACCTTATCCCTCCCCATCACCACTTTGGCAAAGTCAAGCTGCTTATCATTTTTTATGTTTTTTTGTAGCAATGCGGTTTCGCCATCTTGCCCTCGCTGGTCTGAACTCCTGGGCTTAAGTGATCTTTCTTTCTCGGCCTCCCAAAGTGCTGGCATTATAGATGTGAGCCACTGTGCCTGGCTATGCTGCTTTTTAGGGGCCCTCTGCAGAGCCTCCTCGGTGCTCCACACCCCTTCCTGTGGAAGCACCTGCTGGGCGCTCTCCCCTGCCTGTGCCCTGCACCCTCCCTGCCTCCCTGGCTGCTGGGGCCACCAGTGGCTTCGCCCTGAGACAGCCTTCCATTCTGTTGTCTTTGGCGAAACCTCACCCCTGTGTGAGCCTCAGTCTTTTCATCGGTGCAACGGGAGTGACATCAGCGTGCCTCTTCTGGGGTCCTGGCACAGGGGAGATGGGAGGGCCTGCTAGGGCACGTGTTTTCTGACTGTCACCGCCTTGGGAGAGAGTGGTAATCACTTGGCGATTAGGACGTGAAAGAAACAGGCACAGCAAAACCAGGGAGGTCTGCAGCAGGGCTGGGGGATCCGGTAGAGGATGGCAATGAGGGTCCTGAGGGAAGGAGGAGGCAGGATTGGCAGGGAGGGACCATTGACAATGCCTGGACCTACTTCCAGGTTGAAGAAGCCTCAGCGGAGGCGATATGGACTCCTGGCCAACACCGAGGACCCCACCGAGATGGCCTCGCTGGACAGCGATGAGGAGACGGTCTTTGAGTCGAGGAATCTGAGATGGTGTGCACCCTTCCCCAGCTCTGGGGCCTCGGTGGGCAGGCTGGGCTGGAGATTCAGCAGGATCTGGTGACTTGGGCAAGCGATGGAGTGGTCCCTGCAATCACAGCTGACAGCAGTGGTCAGGGCATGGTCTCCCTGGGCAGGGGTCATCCCTTCTCGCAGCCTCTATTTACAATTTTTTTTGTAACTTAAATTTTTTATTTTTTTATTTTTGAGGCGGAGTGGCACAATCCCAGCTCACTGTGACCTCTGCTTCCGGGGTTCAGGCATTTCTCCTGCCACAGCCTCCCAAGTAGCTGGGATTGCAGGCACCCGCCACCACCACGACTAGCTAACTCTTTGTATTTAGTAGAGATGGATTTCACCATGTTGGCCAGGCTGGTCTCCAACTCCATATCTCAGGTGATCCACCCACCTGGGCCTCCCAAAGAACTGGGATTACAGGCGTGAGCCACCGCACCTGAGCTAAGTTTTTGTTTTGTTTTGAGACGGAGTTTTGTTCTTGTTGCCCAGGCTGGAGGGCAATGGCATGATCTCTGCTCACTGCAGTCTCCGCCTTCTAGGTTCAAGCAATTGTCCCATCTCAGCCTTCTGAGTACCTCGGACTACAGGTGCCCACCACTATGCCTGGCTAGTTTTTGTAGTTTTAGTAGAGACAGGGTTTCTCCATGTTGGCCAGCCTGGTCTCGAACTCCTGACCTCAGGTGATCTTCCCGCTTTGGCCTCCCAGAGTGCTGGGATTACAAGCGTGAGCCACCGCGTTCAGCCTTCTTGCATCTTTAAGACAGGAAGGTGGCTGCAGGGCTTAGGGTAGTGCGTGCTCGATCTGGGCCCCTCTCTGAGAGATGAGGTCTAAGTCAGGTGCAGAATTGACCATAGGATGCTTCTGAGCGGGCAGCGTCAGGGAGGGCCTCTCCCTGGTGTGTAATGGGGCTGGCTCCTGGAATAGTATCTCAGGCCGAGGGAACAGCAGGGACAGAGGTGGAGCCTGGGCAGATGTTGGCGGGCTGGGGTAGGCCTGGGTGTACAGGCAGGTGTTGGGTTAGCGGGGTTCTGGGCAGGGATTGATGGCTATGTTGTGCTGCAGTGTGGCTGCTGGGGGGACCTTGGCCTGTTGAGGGGTGGCAGGCATGGAGGCTGGGAGACCAGGGGACAGGGCGGCTTCTGGGGACAGCACTGACTTTTCGAGCCCCCAGGGAGGGTGGCGTTGGGATCCCTCCCCAAGGTCTTACTCCATTCTGGGAACTCCTCCCAGGTTTTTTCTACCTCCTGGTTGGGGGCCTCTTCCCCCAGGGTGGGCAGTTGAGCAGGGCCCAGGAGGCCAGGGGAGGAAGGGTGGGCCCTGGTGGACTGAGGGGGCCTGGACAGGTTGCCTGCTCCTACCTGACCTGGGTGAGCCTCTGCCTGGCAGGGTGGGCCCTTCACTCCTCACCTCTCACCCTTGACCCCCTGCTTCCAGATGCTGATCCAGGGAGGCGGCCTTTCCAGCGGCCATGAGGGAAGGACAGGAGATGGGACCCACCCCAGTGCCCAGCAACCCCCCGCTCCACCGCTCATTCCCCTGCTGGCCCTGGGGCTGGCCTCACCCAGTGCCAGCCTGAGAGCTCTTTTTGGAACCTGTACAGCCTGCCTGCCTACTGCCACCTGCACCTACCGCCGGACCACACAGCCTCGCCTCCTGGATGCTGCGCCAGCCTGGCCGAGGGTCCCAGGTGAAGACCGGACGGGCCCCGACAGCTGCTGCCCAGGACTCTGAGGCCCCCTTGCCTGACTGTGACTTGTGTGTCTCCCCTGTCCCCGTGGGGCCATGGCAGCCCAGAACCGAGGCTGGGTGGGCAGATAACCCAAGGAACCTTTCTGGGAGCGCCTTCCCGCTGGGCTGGGAACAATAAATGCAGCCATGTCTCGGCAGCTGGTGCTGACCCCGTGCCACCTCCAGGCCCGTGCATACTGGTGCGGCCAGTTCGGGGTGGGTGGTGGAGCAGGGCTCAAGCCAGCCTTGGTCTGTCTGCAACCAAGCTTGGGTTCTCCAGCCTTGCCCCCAAGTGAAGAACCCATCTCCAGCTGCCTGGGATCAGGCCCTGCCTGTGAGCACCTCTTTTCCTAGAGGAAACTCCTGTTCCATCTGTCAGAGCCCCTGCTGCAGGCCCCCTTCTCTATGCCATCTTCAGCCTGGGTCTCATGGGCCCTTCCCTGGAGGATCCCCACATCACCTCACGGATACCTCTGGCCATGATTCCGGGGAGCCCCAGAGCTGTGCTGTAGGAGGCTGGAGTTCCCTGCGGCCTGGGCCCCCATGCCGGACACTCCTCCCCCATCAGTCTCCTATAGAATGTGGAGCCTGAGACCCCATCCCCGGCAAGGCGCTTAATCAGCTTCCCTGGGGCCTTGTTCTTCCTGCAGGGGTCTGTGTCTGTGCGGAGTCCAGCTCTGGCCTGTCCCCCTGTCCCCCATGAGTTTAGCCTTGGAGAGACCATGGTAGGTGGGTACCCACAGCTTGAGGTCTCCCCCAGGCAACCTAGCTGGAGCCGCCACTGCCCTGGCGTGAGGAGGAGCCGCCACCAGGTGGCAGCCTTGGGCCGCCCAGTCCCCTCGCTGTCTCCCTGGTCCTAACCCTTCACGTGGGAAAGCCGGTCCGGCACAGCCCATTTGTCTCCCCACTTCCTGAGCCCACCGCGTCCCCACGTCCACCAGGGGATGGGCAGTCCCTCAGGTTTGTGCCGACCCTGCCTGTGCCACTGCCAGGGTTGGGAGGGGCTGTCGCCCCCTCAGACCAGGGTCCCCTGTCCTGGTACCATCTGCTCCCTTGGGCATCTCCGTCTGACCAGACCCTGCCAGGACTGTGCTCACGTTTCACCTTCCTCCTCCAGTACCCCGGGTCCTCTGCTCTGCTCTCAGCCGCCGCCTCCAGGAAGTCCTCTCTGATTGCCCACCCCACCCTGTTCTTTAGGGGAATCCTACAGGGAGGGTTGGGGAAGTAACCCTCAAAGTGAGGCCACAGACCGAGAGAGGCCCCCGAGACTGCAGCGGGGGAGGGCAGCTTGGCTCGCCCTGACTGTGTGGGACTGGGGACAAGCAGGTGACACCTGTGCCCCGGGGTCTGCTGTTCCCCATCCGTCTGGCCCTCGCGTCTGTCTCCAAACTCTCCTGTTCGCATCTCTCCATCTGCCTCCTTCACTTTGTGTCCGTCTCTATCTCCGTGTCTGATCCTCTGGGACATGATTTCAACAGGCACATAGACACCGGCCCCGGCCCCCACCCTGTGATCTGCGCCCCCCGTCCCACAGCTCTGAGCGTTTCACCAGCTTCAAAAGGCACATTAATTACTCTAATGAGGTCAGGAGAGACCCGCGCTCTGCCATCCGGAGTCAGAACATGCCGCAGCCCCCAGCCCAGCCGCCGCCGCCCCCTCGGGCAGGGAGAGGAGCTCTGCTGCCTCCATCCCCTTTGCCTGTCAGGACCCGTCAGCCGCACTGTGCCCCGTGTTGGTGCAAGTAATTGGCAGCCCCCCAAGGTTAATGCACTGTTAGTCGGGGGTTCTCCCAGGCTAAGAGCCGGAGAGGGGCCTGTCAGCGAGAGATGAAAGGCCCCAGGTTCTGGCCGGTGCTTGGCCTGTGTGTGTGCGCACGTGTGTGCCCGTGGGAGTGCGTGTGTGTGCGGGTGCCTGGGAGTTCGGGGGGTGGGCAGTGGCATCCTCCACCTCCCCCATGCAGACACAGGCACCAACAAAACACAGCTTTGTAGACACACGATAAGCAACACAGACAGTCCCACGGATGGGACGTCTGCAGCCCCACGAGACACGCGATCACACACATGGGTGTGACCTGCTGAGATCCTAACCCCATGCCAGGGGATGTCTCGGACCCACGCCCCCCACCCTTGCCCCTCGGTGTGCCCACTGGATAAGCAGCATATCAGACCCCTGCCTCTATGCGGGGTCTCTGCCTCAGCAGTGGGTCCGGCCCAGGCTGGAGTCCAGTGGACTCTGCACGGCTTCTCTGCCTGTGAAATAGGGATGGGTGGGCGCTGGGGACGTGGCCTCGAGGGCTGGATGTGTCAGGTTCCTTGTGGCTCTGGCTTGTGCCCGCAGCTTGGGGCCCGACGTTCGTCCTGGGGAGACAGACGGGGCTCCTCTGCCATCCTGGTGTGAGGGTGTCCCAGGGATGCGGCCCCATGCGCCAAATCAGTCACTTGGGGGTTGGCAGGCAAGTGAGGGTGCTGAGACCCCCGTGCCCTCGATTCCCCACCTCCAGGGATCTCACCCCCAGGTGCCCATCTCCCCTGTGGGGGGCCTGAGCCACCACTGCCCCCACATTGAGGCCACTGACCTCCCCATCCCAGGCCAGCCAGACCCCGAGAAGCACCAGGTGCTTTGCTGTGGGACACAAAGCCACACGTGGCTGTTCACGTTTCTTCATTAAGTTAAATAAAACTGAAGGTCCGAGGTCTCAGTCACCTTGGGGAGAGGTCTGGGGCCTCAGTCCCCGTGGGGAGAGGTCCTCAGTCACCATGGGGAGAAGTCTAGGGGCTCAGTCACCGTGGGGAGAGGTCTGGGTCCTCAGTCCCCATGGGGAGCCAGAGGCTCCTGCTCCGGACAGCGAGTGGTGGGGGCAGGGACATTTCCTTTGTATGGGAAGTTCTGGATGCTGGTGGTGTCTGGACACTGGAGAATGGGTCTGTGTTCAGGCCCTGGACCTGAGGGTGGGATGAGGGAGAGAGGAAGGAGGAGGAAGGGAAGGGGAGGAGGGAGGAGAGAGAGTGGGAAGGAGAAGGATGTGAATGGAGAAGAGGGATGGGAGGAGGGAAGCGGGAAGGAGGGAAGGGGAGGAGGAAGAGGAAGAGAGAGAGGAGGGTGCAGAGAATGGGGGAAGGAGGGAGGGGGAGGAGGGAGGGGAAGGTTGAGAAGGGGAGGAAGGTGTGAAAGAAGAGAAGGAGAGAGGAAGGACGGGAGGGAGTATTAAGGGGGAAGAGGGTGGGAAAGGGGGAGGAGGGAGGGGAGGGTAGTATGAAGGGGGAAGGAATTGAGGAGGGACGGGAGGAGGGTGGGAAAGGGGGAGGAGAGAGGGGAGGGTAGTATGAAGGAGGAAGGAATTGAGGAGGGACGGGAGGAGGGTGGGAAAGGGGGAGGAGGGAGGGAAGGGTAGTATGAAGGGGGAAGGAATTGAGGAGGGAGGGGAGAGTGGGAAAGGGGGAGGAGGGAGGGGAGGGTAGTATGAAGGGGGAAGGAATTGAGGGAGGGGAGGAGGGTGGGAAAGGGGGAGGAGGGAGGGGAGGGTAGTATGAAGGGGGAAGGAATTGGGGAGGAGGGTGGGGAGGAAGGAGAGAGGGAAGAGGGAGGGAAAAAGTGAAGGGAAGGAGGGAGGGGAAGGGGGGTAGAAGGGAGGGAAGAAGGGAGGGAGGAGTGGGGGAAGGTATGAAGGGAAGGAGGGAGGGGAAAGATGTGAAGGGAAGGAGGGAGGAGGAAGGGAGAAGAGTGGGAAGGGTGGGAACTGGGGAGGAGGGTGAGCTGGGAAATAGGGCTGTGTGCCTGTTCCTTTCCACCACCGGCTGCAGGGGTTGCAGGAATCTTGGGTCCATGGCTGGACGGGGGTGGGGATTTTCATGTTATCCGCTGGAGAAAGGGATACGTTTTTCTTTTCTTTTTCTTTTTTTTTTTTGTTTTGAGACGGAGTCTCGCTCTGTCGCCCAGGCTGGAGTGCAGTGGCCAGATCTCAGCTCACTGCAAGCTCCGCCTCCCGGGTTCCCGCCATTCTCCTGCCTCAGCCTCCTGAGTAGCTGGAACTACAGGCGCCGCCACCTCGCCCGGCTAATTTTTTGTATTTTTTTAGTAGAGACGGGGTTTCACCGTGTTAGCCAGGATGGTCTCGATCTCCTGACCTCGTGATCCGCCCGTCTCGGCCTCCCAAAGTGCTGGGATTACAGGCTTGAGCCACTTTTTTATGTTTTTTAGTAGAGACGGGGTTTCACCGTGTTAGTCAGGATGGTCTCGATCTCCTGACCTCATGATCCGCCCGTCTCAGCCTCCCAAAGTGCTGGGATTACAGGCTTGAGCCACCGCGCCCGGCCACATTTTTATTTTCAAGGACAGTGACCCAGCCCAGGAGAAACGCCCTGACCCCTGGGGCAAAGTGCAGACCCCAGCTCCGTGCTTCGCAGGTGGGACGATGGACAGGGGTCAGGCTCCCGCCCAGAGTGGAGCCCATGACCTGCCCAGCCCCCGGTGCCCCGTGACCCCTGCCGCCTGATCCTTGCCTGGCTGAGATGGGGCTTCTGAAGCCTGCTGGCACCAGGGCAGGCTGCGGACTGGGTCCAATTTATTCTGTAATGAGAAATTCTCCCCGCATATTTTTAGCTTCCTCCTGGCGTCGCGGCCTTTGAAGGCTGAGGGGCTGCGGGACGCTGATCCCAAGCCCTGTGGCCTGGCCCTGTGGGCAGTGGGCAGCGGGTGCTGGGCATGGGCTGGACAAGTCTACCCCTTCCCAAGTCCGGGTAGACCCCAGACCCAGGAGTGCAGAGCAGGGGGCGGGGCCAGACCCCATCAAGCCCTGTCCTGGCTCTGGACCGGGGACTGAGGGCGACCCTGGATAACCCCTGACCTTGGCTGACCCCTGTCCCCAGCGTGAGCCTGACCTCTGACCCTCAGCTCCACAGGAAGCTTACTCTAGAGTGATCTCCGGCCACGGCCGCGTCCCAAAGCTGGGACAGCCCCCAGCCCCAGGAGGGAACAGGGCTTCCTGGGCCCCCACAGTGGCCCCCGGCCGGGCGGGGCTTTGCTAGGGCAGCCTCACCCGGGGCCAGGCTTCGGAGACGCCATGCCCTCCCCTTCCCTCCCCAGGTCCTTCCTCTAGGAGCGGCCAGCGGGCGCGGGGAGGTTGAATGGGGGACGCACCGCCTTTGTTCCCGTCCCTGCTTGGGCTCTGACCTTGAGAGAGAGACAAGAACAGAAGGAAAACGGAGCTTCTGCTCAAATCCGCTCAGCGGTGGCGGTGGCGTCGGCTCTCGCCTCGGTGGCCCCTGCATGCAAATGAGTGGCCCTGTCATGCCTGGGTGGAGGTGGTGCCCTTCCAGCTCCCACCTGTGCAGGTCCCAGTCCTGGTTTGAGAAGAGATGCCCTCCTCCCAACCCTGGCCCACCCCTGCTCACCCATGAGATCCCTTGAAGCCGGAGGGGGCTTCTGGTCCCAGGGCAGAGGGAAGCTTCCAGAACTCCCACCTTTGCCAGGTGGCATGCTGGGGCCAGGCACGCCAAGACCCCAGGCTCACGGCTCCTTGTCCTGTGCTGGGGTGCAGCCGCCGCACCTCTGCTCCGAAGGTGCTCGTCTCCGGGAGTGGCCATCCCCCTCCCTCAAAGAGCCCGACCAGACCAAGCCTCCTGGGACGCTTGTCCAGCCTGCGTGGGCCGCAGAGCCTTGTGTGGGTAGAACCGCAGGCCCTCACTCCAGGGGCACTGAGAGAGTCTGTCCAGAAGGCCTGGCAGGTGACTCAGGGCCTACCTTAGCCACCATCTGGGACAGGTTCCCACCCTTCACTGAAGAGACACCCGGCCAGCCCTGGGCCTTCAGCCTGGGATGTCTGTAGTGGGGTCAGCGGACGAGACCTGGAGCTCAGAGAACTGAGAACCTTGTCCTGGCAGGGACGCTAGAGCACTGGGTGGGACAGACTTTTCTGGAAGAGCAGGATTTTAACAGGAAGAAGAAGTGGAAGGACTTCCCAACAGGATACGGCCCGAACAAAAGTCGGGTGGTGTGGCCTGCTGGGCAGTGGGGGGAGGAGGGCACGCCGCAGGAGACACAGGACAAAGCCCACCACATCTCAGTGCTGTGGGGCGGTGGTGGGTCCCGTCCCCCCCGAACCTTGCTGGCGCACAGGTTAGCTTGACCATCTCTGGGCTCACGGTCCCTGCAAGGAGTTTGGGTAATGCCTCATACAGGGACCTTCAGGTCCAAGGGCTATCAGCGCCTGCACTGCGGTTCCCTCTCCTGCACTGGGCCTGGTGAACAAAACTAATTCAAAGAGGTACAACACGATCTGGGCATTGCCAGTAAAGTCCAGCCAGCACTTGGTGGCAGCGTACCCTCCACAAGCTCAGAGTCTGGTGAGGGAGGCTGTGGCATGAATAAGGGTAAAACAGAGGGCAGGCCAGGTGCGGTGGCTCGCGCCTGTAACCCTAGGACTTTGGGAGGCCGAGGCGGGAAGATCGCCTGAGCCCGGGAGTTCAAGACCAGCAGGGCCAACATGGCCAGACCCTGTCTGGATTGGAAAAAAGACAAAATAGAGGCCAGGCCTCCAGTTCCTCGCCTGTGTCAGCATCCCGGGAGGAGAAATCACTCGGCATTCCCCAAACAGATTAGACCCCGGGCCTTTGCATAAGCTGTGCCCCCGGGCAGCGGCCCTCCCCTGCCTGCAGGATTCCTGCGTGGAGACTGGCTTCACTCTGGGCTTCTTGGATCCCATCCCCAGCTGCTCAGACTCCACACCGGTCCACCTACTATGCGCCCGGCACCCTTAGGGCTGAGATAGGGACTTACTCCATCCCTAGGGAACAGCGCGGTCCGGAGAGGCGACTCCCAGGGCCCCAGGGAGGCCTCAGCACGAGCAGCTTTGGACTTTGGCCAGCGCCCCTCTGAAACTCTGCCCGGACCCCCGCAGGGAGGCTGGAGTTGGCCGAGCCCGATTTGGGACGCGTGCGTCGGGGTTTGTGAGGCTGCGGATAGCGCTGGAACCAGGCAGGTGAGAGGCCCGGGACCCAGGGCCAGGCCGGGAGGAGTTGGGGGCGCGGGAGGCAGGGTGCGCCCCCGCTCCTCGGAGACCGCGGGCCGGGCCACGGGGATGCCGGCGGGGGGCGCGCACAATCGGGGTCGCTGGGGTAGGCCCCGCGGGATGAGCCTGCGACGGGGTGGGCCGGGGCAGGGGGCGGGCGCAGGCTGGAGACCCCCGCCCAGTCCCCGTGCGACTGGGGCACGGCGGGAGGGGGCGCCCGCGGCCCTCCCGGCGCTCGGGCGGGACAAAGGCCGGAGCCCGGGCCCCTCCCCGGCGGGTGCGGCGGCGGCGGCCCGCGCTCCGACAGTCCGCGCGGCCGGGTCCCGCGCCCGGGGCGACCCCGGCGCCCCGCCCCGCCGCCGCCTGACTTCTCGGCGCCCGAGGTCGCGCGCGCGGAGGCGGGGGCGGCCGGGGATCTCCAAGCGCCGCCGCGCCCTCCTCCCGCCCGCCCTCCGCCCGCCCGCTCGGCGGCGGCGGAGGAGGCGGAGACGGCTGGCAGGCGGCGGCCGGGAGAGCGAGCGCGGCGGCCGGACCGGGGCCATGGCGCCCGCGCAGCGCCCGCTGCTCCCGCTGCTGCTCCTGCTGTTACCGCTGCCGCCGCCGCCCTTCGCGCGCGCCGAGGACGCCGCCCGCGCCAACTCGGACCGCTACGCCGTCTACTGGAACCGCAGCAACCCCAGGTGAGCTCGGCCGCGCGCGGGGGGCGCCCGGAGACCCCCCAACGTCCCCCACGCCGCGCCTGGCCTCGCGCCCCCCGAGCACCGGGCGCCCTCTACGCGCGCGCCGCAGCCGGGATACGGGCGCCCGGTTCCCGCGGGAGCCCCCCAGGGAGTTTCGGCCCCCCGGAGTTTGGGGGACTCACCCTTTTCGTACCTGCCTCCCCCGTGGCGCCCCATTGCCCTGCGGACTTTGGGGACTCGCATCCCACATCCCCAAGAGCGCCGACGTCTCCTGGAGTTTAGGGAACCCCTCTGACACCCTCCGATGCCGGGTAGCCCCTGAGTTGCCTGCCTGGACTTGGGGGACCCCTGATCCACCCGCCTCTCTGGGGAGCCCCCTAGGTTTCGCATTTGGTGGGGATCCCTGGGGACCTTGGCACCGGAGGTGGGGGACTGTGGCCCTCCAGGGATCTGTGGGGGCGTCCTGCCCGCAGGTCCCCAGATGAACTTGGGGAAGTTGGAGTGTCCCTCCCTTGGGACACAGCATCTGCTTCACTCCAGCAGGCCAAGGGCCCAGCTTTGAAAGGAGACTGAGGGGCCGGGGAGCTGGGGTCAGCCCTGGGAGGGGCAGTGGGATGGAGTCGTCTCCTGTCCTCTGGGCGCTGACCGGGAAACTGAGGAGCAGAGTGGATGAGGGGCTGGCTCAAGGTCATGCAAGGGGGGGACTTGGGGCGGGACCCAGGTGGCCCAGTGCCCTGCCTGCCACGCCCGGCCGAGATGCCCCACCCGCCTCTCGCAGGCCACTGTGTTCCGAACCAGGTCCGGGCCAGGCACAATGTGGGGGACAGGAGAAGCCCCCGTTGGTCAGAGCAAGAAAAGTTTGCCGGGACCTGGCCATGGCCTGGACATTGGCAGAACCCTCCGGGCCATCCCAGAGTCTCCAAGACCGGAGCAGGCTGCGGCTTCCCTGGGGGTCCCGTGGGAGCCGGGGCTTTGGGGGTCCTGGGGCTCTGGAGGGAGTCAGCCCCAGCACTCAGGGTGTCACCGTCTTCCCAAGGCGCACAGAGCTGCATGTCAGGGGCCAAGGCGGCCCCCTCACTCTCCTGCCACTGGTCACTTTCTCTCCGTTTTCCAGCCGCTTCCTGTGCCGACCCAGCCGCCCTCCGGAGCCCGCCATCCCTCCTTGTCCCCGCTGTCTCCTGCTGTCCTCGGTCCCCGGGAGGAAAGTTGCATGAACGGGCCTCTTTGAGGCGGGCTCGGGGACAAGGGCGGCCCGTGTTCCGCCGTGGGGGTGGGGAACACGCACAGGCCCACCCCCCACCATGGTCGAGAGCCTCGGGTAGGGCCCCTGGGGGCTGAGGGCAGGGACCCTGGACCACTGGGGGACGGCTGGCCCACCTCAGAGCAGGTCCCTGAGCCGCCCACTGTGCTGGTCACATGTGGGTTTGATTAAGGCTGTCGCTGGCCGTGCGGTGAGTCCAGCGGGCAGCGCTTCCCTGGCCCAAGTTTTTGGTTTCAGCTGCGGAATCTCCCGTCCCCAGCATGGCCTGTCCTTTGTTCTAGCAAACGCCAAACACAGGAGGACCCGGGAACCAGGGAGGAAGGGGGTCGCCAGGGCCGCCCTGCTGCCCCACCTGCCACAGGGCTGCAGGCTGCGGGCTGCGGGCAGGACCCCCGGCCAGGGGAAGGAAGTGACCTCCCCAGTGCCTGGCTTGGCTCAGCTACCTCCTGTTGCTCCGGGTCTGACCTGGTTGCCCAGCTAAGACCGCTGCCCGAGGGAACGGCCTTGCTGGTCCGAACAGCCGACCTGGGCAGCACCAGGGCTGCCTCCTCCTTCCTCCTGCCTGCGGTGTCCAGGGTTGCTGGGGACGGAGCCGACACCCTGCAGTGGGGCCCAGGGCTGGGTGAGCACCTTCCCGGGAAGCCAAGATCCGGCCAGAATCGGGGCTTCGTTGCCGACATCGGGGGTCTCTGCGGTTCTCAGATATGGTGTCCAGGGGCATCTGCCCGGGACCTGTGCCTGGGTGGCGGGGTGTTGCGCATGGCAGGGGGTGGCGCTGGGCCTCCGTATCCAAGGGGACCCTGTGGAGGGGCATCGGCCTGGGGAGAGGAGTGGCATCAGCCAGCAGGCCTGTATGAGGCTGGGCTGGCCGGGGAGGGATGATGGGGTTGGGCAGATGTGTGGGGGATGCAGGGACCCCGAGTCTTTGAGAGGGGCCTACAGAAAGGCACTGGGAGATGGGGGCGGCTGCGATGGAGGGCAGACAGCAGCGTGGGTACCACGGGACTGTGTACTTCCGTGTGCTTGATGGGCCCGCAGGCCCGGGCAGTGCCGCAGCATCACCGGCCGCCCCTTCTGCCCATTGGCCTGGCACCTGTGCCCAGGCAGTGACTGGTCTGTTTCCACCTCACACCCTCCCTGCTGTGAGGTGCACTGCCTGCACCCAGGGGGCCCCGCACCCACCTCCTTGAGCCACTATAAGGTGGGACCCGTTCGGTGGTCTGGCCAGCCGGCCCTGCCACCCCCACTGGTGACTGCACAGTGTCTGTCCAACCCACCCCCCACCTGGGCTGGATACACCTGAGCTGGCAGCTAAGCGTCTCTGGGCCTGTTCCCAGCCGGGCCACATTGGGCTGGGGCGTCCGGGCCTTGGACCTGGCCGGCTGCCCTCACCTGTCCTGCTCACGACACTGCGTGTGCATTCCCACAGCTGCTCCTGTGTGTTTGCGTGTGGGGTGGGGGAGGAGGTGGTGTGCAGGTATGCCTTGGAGTCATATCCGGCTGCAGGTTACATGTGTCTGTGTGTGGCAGGAGGCTGCGTGAAGCCACAGGGCACAGCTTTGGCGTGTTTGCATGTGTCTGCGTGATTGCATATGAGGTGCATGTGTGTGTGCATGAGTGTGCCTGTGTGTGGCACCCGTGTTTGCATGTGCGTGCCCGTGCACAGAACGTCTGCAGTGTCCGAGGTCCCCGTGCGTGTCTGCCTGTGGCATGCATGCATTTTGTCTGTGCATGGAGTGCAGGTGTGTGTACGTGTCTGTGTGTGGGGTGCATGTAAGCGTGTCTGCCTGGGGGCAGCACTGGCTGTCAGAGGGCTTGCAGTGTGGGGGCAGTGGTGGCCCTGGCACGGTCCGAAGCAACCCCAATGCTGGCCCTCCCTCTCCTCCATCCCCTGGGGATGGGACCAGGGCCCAAGTGCAGACGGCTGTTGAACCTCAGAGCGGGGTGGACGCAGGGGCCTGCGGTCCCTGGGAGTCCTCACCTTCTTATTGGAAATCTGCAGTCATGTGGACTGGGTTGCGGGCACTGGGTGGGCGCCTGCCCACACTGGGCATCTCTGGGCTTCGGCCACCCTCCTGGGGTTCCCCACGGACCCAGTGGCCGTCGGGTGTGGACAGCAGCTGGGCTTCCCTCAAACACCAGTTGGAAAATGGTGACCTGGGCGAGGGCTCGGTCCCCGAGGGAGGAGCTGCCCCCCGGCAGAGGGCGGAGGTGAATGTGGCATCCTGCTCCCCGTGGCTCCACCGGCGTCCCTCGGCCTCTGGGGGAGGCGGCTTTGAAGGGGGTGATGCCGTGTTTTGCTGCATGAGGGTTTTTTGTTTTGTTTGAGAGAAGCTGGTCCACTCGGCACTGGGGGGCTAGGAGAGCCGGGCGGTGGGCCTGGGGGGTTCGGGGCCTGAGGATGGGGTCCTGGAGGCCGTGGGGTGCCAAGACTCTCTGGGCGTGACGTTCGGGCAGGTGGCTCAGCAGCCTGGAGCCCCCAGGCCTGCTCTGTGAAGCAGGGGTGACGGAGCCCTGCGGTGGGTGCAGCTCGTCTGATAGGGCCTGGTGTGGACGGGCGGTCCCAGGGGTTTAGCGTCCCCTCCCCAGAGGGGAAACCGAGGCAGCTCCTGTGGTGGGGAGGATGTTTCTGCCTAGGCCCCATGGTCTCTACGTCTCACAGTCTCTTTGGGTCTCTGTCTTCCCCGTCTGTGCATCCTGGGGTGCCATGAGCGGCCCAGGCTTCCGCCTCCACCTCGGGCCTCCCTGGGCGGCCTCAGTTTGCAGAGAAGGGAACAGAGGCTCTGTGGTGGGGGCTCGGGAACGCAGTGGGATTTGACCTCCCCCCGTCTCTGGGCTGACGTCTCCACAGGTCTGCAGGGGACCGGCCCGACGTGGGTCCCTCAGGGTCACAGCAGAGGCAGCGGGTTGTGCATTCATGGGGGTCTGGGTGGCAGCGTTTCTGTGGAGCTGGTGGTCTCCTTGTCATCCACGAGGGTCCTGCCCCGGTGGCCGTGTGCTCCCTGGGACACGGCTTCTCTCCTCCTCAGGAACCGGGATGCGCCAGGCCTTGCCCCGAGGTCCTGTGTGTGGGACCGGCCTCTTTTGCAGATGGGTCCTCAGGGAAAGCTGGGCTTTGTACCTTGCTGGGGGAAGGGCTGAGCCCCTCCCGTCCCTGTGCCCACTGTACCCGTCGCCCCAGACACACGGCTGGTAGCCTGCGGAGGACCAGACGAGCCGGCGGGGTTTTTGCTTTAACCTCAAGCAGACGTTTGAACTCTGTGGCCGAGCCGGCCCTGGTGGGGGGGCTCGTGCCACGCCTGCTCCCAGACCAGGCTGGTGTGAGGTCTGGCCAAGAGACTCAGTGGCGCGCCCCCCCCCACCTCCGTGCATCCCTCGTCCGCCTGCCCTGTGAGTCAGTGGCTCCCACTTTATGGACAGAGCAGCCAAGACCCTGAGAGATGGTGACTCACCCAAGGCCACCCGGAAGTTGGGCACAGTCCAGGGTGTCCCCACCTGGGGGCAGGCCCCGGGGGAACCAGGAACAGCCCTGGGAGGGGCCGGAAGGTGGGTGGCTGACGGCAACTGTGCCCGCTGCACTCTGTACCCGGGCCACCCACGCCCACGGTGATGGAGGCCCCGGCGGGGCCGACCCTGCCAGGTCTACCTTTCCCTCCGGTTGCATTTTTCCTCTTTTGCTTCATTTCTAGGACCCTGCCTCAGTTTACCCTCATGCACCACAAGGCCATACTTGTCCTTTCTCAGGCAGACCCTGCACCATCCTGAGGACTGATTTCCATTCAGGTCCCACCCAGGTCCTGGGCAGGAGGAAAAGCGCCAGCCCTCAGTCACGGGGGACATCTCTGGTTCCTGGAAAAGCCAGCTGTGGTTGCTGGTGTGGGTGCTGTCATCCCAGCAGGTCTTGCTGGGGGTGGCCGGAGGGGATGGGCAACCTCAGCCCCATGCTGGGCCTCAGGACCCGGGCTGCCTGCTCATCTGGCCGGCCTGGGCCTCCCCGGGAGCTTCTCTACCCTGGAAGAGAGATGGGGACGGGCGCAGGCGTCCACCTGCCCACCCACGGGGTCCTGGCTGCCGGCCACACCGCTGCCTCAGTTTCCAGTCCTGGAAGGCGGCCCAGCCCACCCCCAACCCAGTTCTGGGTGAGATTCCTAATTAGTCGCTTAGCTATTAGCGTCTAATGACTTGACAATTGCCCGATTGGAGCTAATTAGCTCCAGGCCGCTTGCTGGAAGGGGGTGACAGCCGGGTGGGCAGCAGGGTGAGGCTCTGCCTGGGTGAGGCTCTGCCTGGGGCCTGGAGGGCTGCCTGGAGGCGTGGACTTTGGCACCCGCAGGTTGAGCAAGCGTGGGGGGAAGGTGTGGCCCGGCAGAGGGAACCCGGAGGAGTAAAAGCTGCCACCCCGCTCTGTCTGGGAAAAATCCCAATTCAGTCATTAACCCCTTAGTGAGAATTTCAGTCTCTCTCTGCTGCTCCCAGAGAGGATTTGCATATCGAGGCTTTATCACTAATGGAGGAAGCTAAGGCTTTGTCTGCCTCTCCCCAGGCGCGGTTTTGGGGTGGGGGCCCCCTCCCCGCTGCAGGCGCCACCCTGAACAGGGGCAACGCGCCCGCCTCAGGCTCGCTCGCCAACTTGGAACCGGGAATGCCAACACAGCAAGGCCGCCGCTATTTCAGAGACGCAAAGGGAAAAAAATGGCCCCACGCCGGCAGCCAGAGCTGGGGGTGGGGGTTCCCCTGGGACCTGCCCCCCAACACACACACCTGCGGGCTGCTGCCAACAACTCTGGCATTTCAAAGTCCTCGCCTTTTGACCTTTTTAATTCACTCATTCAGGCAAGAAACACATATTGAGTGCCACTGTATGCAGGGCCCGTGTAGGGCCCTGGGGAAGGGACAGAGGAGGCCAACCTCAGGATCCAGGATTCAGACAGCAAACCCTGTAAAGGATCAGATGTGATACGGGGCGGGGCCCAGGGAACAGCATTGCGGGCAGTGGGAACAGCACCTGCAGAGGCCCTGGGTGGGAACGGGAACAGCTGGGAGGCTGGTGTGGCTGGAAGGGAGGAGTCTTGGAGAGGAGGATGAGGAGGGTGGAGTGGATGGGCCATATAGGCCTGGGAGGGTGTACATTTTATTCTGAGGATCAAGAATGGATGGAGGGGTTTGAGCCGCTGCCGACGTGTTACAGGGTCTGCTTTGCATTCAGAAGAGCGAGCTTGGGATATGGGGAGGCTGGGCCCTGGCAGACCCTCACTGCATCCTGGAGGGGCCTGGGCACCCGGCCGCTCTGCCACACAGAAGCCTCGGTCTCTGATGTTTTACCGAAGGCAAAACGGGAGGAGAGAACACGGTGGTGTCAGACACGGGGGAAGCAGGCACCATCCGGGAACCAAGAGGCCGGAGGGGGACCGACAGGGCTGGTGCTGTGGGCCCACCTTCCGAGGCTGCTCTGTCTCACGGAGGCTCCTACTAGGTGCCAGGTTCCTTTTTTGGGTTGAATGTGGCTCCCTGGGGATCACTGCTGGGACAGCAGGGGAAACTGAGGCCAGAGGGCGGTGGGGAGCCCAGACATCCCTGTGGTTCCTCCACGGAGGCCTCCCCTGCAGGGTGACCTGGGTGCGGGCAGTCCCAGGCGGGAGCTGAGCCTGGCCGCCATCGACCGCCTGATCAATGGGCTTTCACTTGGGCTGGGCAGGAACAAAAATGACTTCAAAAAGGCTGGAGCAGCTTCTGCGTCGATCGTGCCCAAGGGGCCAGCGGGTCAATGAGACGCCTGTGCCCGGCCGGCCAATGGGGTAGCCCGAGGGGTGGGCCGAGGTCAAGCCGTCTCCATCTGAGCCTGTCTGGGGGCTGCCCCCGCATCTGTGCAGACGCACCCCGAGTGTCCAACAGCCCGGAGGAGCATCCTCCTGCACAGAGGGGAAAGGGAGCCTCAGGAGAATGGGCCTCGAGACCCAGGGGCTCAAACCCAGACCCTAGCGCAGAACTGCAAGGTTCCGAAGCCCTGGACGGACCCCGGCCCCCCAAGCCCGGTTCCCTGGGGAGATTTCCCTGCGACACCCCCTCCCACTGTCCTCTGTGCTGGGCCCACAGGGATGATGGAGGCGGCCTGGGAAGCTCTCCGTCCCTGGACGAATCCAACCAGGTGGGCAAGGGCTGGAGGCTGACTTCACCGCCTCCGCCCCCCGCCTTGAAATTCTTTGCTCTGGAGATCTTCATGCCAGATCACTAGTGGGGAAACTGAGGTGCGAGTGAGCAGGCCTGCCTGCCCCTTCTCACCCCTGGAGACCCAGGAACCCTCAGCCCCGCCTGGCGCGGCATCTCGGGGTGGCGGGGGACCGGGCCGATGCCATCTGACAATCCCATCAACCTCTCTCGAGCTGCAGTGCCAATTAGTGCACCCGGCGTGGGGCCGGTGGTGGACTCACCCCTGCAGACCAGGGTGGTGGCGGCTGTGCCAGGCCCAGAGGCAGTGCCAGGGCCGGGATTGGAGCAGCCTGCGCCCACGTGCTGCCAACTCTGATGGGGCCTCAGTTCCCCTGCCTGTGCAGGGAAGGAGGAGGCAGGAGCGGTGTGGGGGACCCCCATTCCTCCCTGTTCAGGTCTTTTATGTGCTAATAAGCCCCTCTCAGGGCCCCCCTGGTGCCCCGCTT
This sequence comes from Macaca fascicularis, assembly GCF_037993035.2. NCBI lineage: Eukaryota > Metazoa > Chordata > Mammalia > Primates > Cercopithecidae > Macaca > Macaca fascicularis. The sequence goes on from NC_088393.1 coordinate 1,876,634, forward strand.
GGTCCAGGCCGCCGGTTACATGACAGGGACCCTGGGGACCACAGCCGGGAGATCTAAGGGCTCCTGCCACCATCGCCTGAGGCAGTGAGGGAAGGGGAGCCGCCGGTCCCTCCCTCGACTGACCTCTATCCTCACAGACAAGGCTGGGTCAGGGGGCTCCCTGGAGGAAGGGGCCTGCGGGCTGCGTCTGGGGGACCTCAAGGCAAAGGCTTGGAGGCGGGGCTAGGGGACTGAGGTGTCAGGAGCGCAGGCACCCAGGAGGGAGACCAGGAGGCCACCGGATTCCGGGGCTCGGGGCTCAGGAGGTTTCTGGGCTCCAGATAGGAGGGAGGTGGGGTGGGGCTCACAGGGTCACACAGGAGGGCAGGGTTGGGGCTGGGAGTGGAGCCCAGGATGCCTCCAAACTGGGCGGCGGGTGGAACTCTGGGGGGCTGCGGGGGGGATGTGTGTGGCGGGTGGAACTCTGGGGGGCTGCGGGGGGGATGTGTGTGGCGGGTGGAACTCTGGGGGGCTGCGGGGGGGATGTGTGTGGCGGGTGGAACTCTGGGGGGCTGCGGGGGGGATGTGTGTGGCGGGTGGAACTTTGGGGGTGCTGAGAGGAGGGTGGAGGGATTCTTCACGTCAAGCCCCATTCTCTTTGGGGAAACTGAGGCCAGGGTGGGGACAGAGCTTGCCCCAGAGCGAGCTGGAACGCCCGACTTGTGTCCCCCACCCTGCCCCCATCCTTCTCAACAGGCGGGAGTGCAGAAGGAAAGCAGGGCTGGGGGCTGCCTGGAGGAGGCGGCACAGATGTTAAGCATGTTAGGTAGATGCTAAGTTTCTGGAGAGGGAATTCTTAGTGGAGGGACAGCTTGTGCAGAGGCCCGGAGTCAGGAACCCCACGCCGGCCCTTTGCACCCAGGGGTCCAGATGTCACCTGCCTGGACACCCACCTCGCTGCTGGCCCTGCCGTGGGGCTGTTGGGGACACTGAGGCAGGAGGTGGGGGGCAGTGCCAGGCAAGAGACCGTTGGCTCCCAACCTTGAAGCCCGCCGTGACGGGGGTGTGTCCGGTCCACCTGCTGGCCGCTATCACCATTCAGGGCCCCAGGCTGAGTCCACCTTGCGAACTGACCCTCCCCCATTCCCCGGCCTGACTTCCTCGTGCACCTGTCCCCTGACCCGTCCCTCTCCGCGCACCCTGATCCGTCCCTCGTGCTCCTGTCCTCTGATCCCGGCCACCCTAGCGCACCCTGACCTGTCCCCCGTGCTCCTGACCCCTGACCCTGCCCATGCACCCTGATCCATCCCCCCGTGCTCCTGACCCCGGCCCTCCCCGCGCACCCTGACCCGTGTCCCGTCCCTCGCTCTTGGCGCTGACCTCTGGCCGCCCCGTCCCCGCAGGTTCCACACAGGCGAGGGGGACGACGGCGGGGGCTACACGGTGGAGGTGAGCATCAACGACTACCTGGACATCTACTGCCCGCACTACGGGGCGCCGCTGCCGCCGGCCGAGCGCATGGAGCACTACGTGCTGTACATGGTCAACGGCGAGGGCCACGCCTCCTGCGACCACCGCCAGCGCGGCTTCAAGCGCTGGGAGTGCAACCGGCCCGCCGCGCCCGGGGGGCCGCTCAAGTTCTCGGAGAAGTTCCAGCTCTTCACGCCCTTCTCCCTGGGCTTCGAGTTCCGGCCCGGCCACGAGTATTACTACATCTGTAAGTGGGGTCGGGCGGGGGCTGCCGGGGGCCGCGGGGGTGGGGCCGGGAAGTGGGCGGGGCCGCTGGGGGTGGGGCCAGGAGGGGGCGGGGCAGCGGGGGTGGGACCGGGAGGGGGCGGGGCAGAAGTGGGCGGGGCCGTGGGGTGGGGCCGCGGAGTGGGCGGGACCGTGGGGTGGGGCCGGGGAGTGGGCGGGGCAGCGGGGTGGGGCCGGGAGTGGGCGGTGCAGGAGTGGGCGGGGCCATGGGGTGGGGCCGCGGAGTGGGCAGGACCGTGGGGTGGGGCCGGGGAGTGGGCGGGGCAGCGGAGTGGGGACGCAGCCGGCCCTGGCCACTGACCACCAAGGTGTCAAGTGCATGATGGACCCGCCATCCTCCCAACCATCCCGGGAGGCCAGGACTGTCCTCGTCCCTCGTTGCAGATGGGGAAACTGAGGCTTGGAGGGGGACTGAGGCTGCACTATTGTGACCTCGGGCCTACAGCTCAGACCACTTGGCGGTTCGACCAATAGACCTGTCTCACCCTCCCGACAGCAAGACCAGGGTGCCCGCGCCCCAGCCCACTGAGGAGGGAAACTGAGGCATCCAGAGCCCAGCAGGGGAGGGGAGCATGGTGGAAGCCACAGCTAGGCTGGCTGCTAGGGCTTACTCCTGTAATCCCAGCACTTTGGGAGGCCTAGGCGGGAGGATCACTTGAGGCCACGAGTTTGAGACCAGTGTGGACAACCTAGGGAGACCTTCTCTCTACAAAAACATAAAACCAGTTAGCCGGGCATGGTGACTTGGGCCTGTGGTCCCAGCTGTGCGGGGGGCTGAGGTGGGAGGGCTGCTTGGAGTGCATCAGCTCTGGTCACTCCACTGCACTCCAGCCTGGATGGCAGAGTGAGACCCTGTCTTTAAAAGAAGAAAAAATCCCACAGGGCCTCTGCAGCACCAGCCGCACCCAGACTGGGTAGGGGTCTCAGGTCCTCCCCACCCCGCACCCACCCCCGCATCTCCCCGGGACCCATGCCAGGCTTGGAGAATCCCTGAGGACCGTGGGGTCTTCATCTGAAGGTTGGGTAGCGGCAGCCTTGGGGAGTTTCACACCTGCAGGACCCCATGGTGGGCTGGGCTTAGGGAGGCTGCCAGTCCCTGCTGCTCATCAGAGGGTCCCAAGGTGGCCTTTTCGTCCCCATGAAAGGCCAACGGCAGGTGGGGAACACAGCAGCGCCATTCGGAGTCCCGGTCCTGCTTGGCCATGATATCTGTGACCTTGGTGGGGAATGTGGGGTCCAGCCACTGCCCACCCGAGATAGAGATGATGGCGTCACACTGGTGGCTTCCGCCGTGGCACTGAGACTGAGGGATTCCCGTGGAGTGGGGACCCTGGCTTCTCAGCATATCGGGGCCTGAGGGATGGGGAGTGGGGTGGGGGATCTGAGGTCTGTGTCCCCAGGCTGCAGGGGGACCAGTGCCTTGACACCCAGCTCCTGCTGTGTGGAATTAAACTTTACAAGGCCGCATCTCCTCCTTTGTCTGCTCTAGTTGGATTTTTCCCTTTTAATTCAGGGAAGAAGCGGGTCGGGGAATGGGGGAAGGTGTTTAAATTAAGTCCCCATAATATAAGAAAAATTATGTTTTTCTTTCTGAGACGGCAGTTTCATAAAGATAATTATTGTAATTATTCGTCCTATCTCTGTGACGAATGTTATTTTTATTATGTGCTTTTTATCTTCATCTTCCAGTGTGAGGGGCTTCTAGGGGGCAGGCAGAGGTGGTGGCCATGAGAGCCAGGCCGTTGAGGGCCCTGGGCTCGGCAGAGACAGCAAGACCACATCTATGTGTGCGTGCACGAGGACCCACGCCTGTTCAATTGTCCACACGTGTGCACACCCCAGTGGCCCTGGCTTCAGGCATCCTTTTCTTCCTCTCCTGATGCTTGCTGACGCCCCCACTGCACGCCAGGAGGCTTCTGTGGGCCCAGAAGCAGGGGCCAGTGATGCTGGAATTTTGGGCATAAGAACCATATGGGAATAATCTTTCCCGGTCAGATGCAGGGGCTCATGCCTGTAATCCCAGCACTTTGGGCTGCCGAGGTGGGCGGATCACCTGAGGTCAGGAGTTCAAGACCAGCCCGGCCAACATGGTGAAACCTCATCTCTACTAAAAATACAAAAATTAGCCAGGCATGGTGGCACACGTTTGTAATCCTAGTTGTTTGGGAGGCTGAGGCAGGAGAATCACTTGAACCCGGGAGGCGGAGGTTGCAGTGAGCTGAGGTCACGCCATTGCACTCCAGCCTGGGCGACAAGAGCAAAACTCCATCACACACACACACACACACACACACACACACACACAATTTCCCAGAGACTCTACTGTGTTGCCAGGCGAGGCCCAGAGAGGGAGCGACTTGTCCACAGGCTCTCAGAGGGCAGAGATTTGAACCCAGGTCAATCATTTGACTATTAATACATCACCACTTTGTTGGTTGCTTGAAAACAAATACATCATTTTCTGAGCTCACCCTGTGCTGCCCTGGGGTGAGGCAGAGCAGAACAAAAACACAGACACCCCCAGGTTTTGGAGTCAGGATTGGACAGAGGGAGAGGCAGGGCGAATGTACAGGAGACTGCTGGGAAACGGGGGGCATTGTGTCTGGGGCTTTGATGTACGAGTAGGAGTTTTATGGGTGGCTCTCCACCTGGGGTTAGGGTTGATTCACCAAGGTGGGGAAGGGAGTACAGCCCCAGGAGGTCTCAGGCACCAAGAGCCACTTCCCCACTCATCCCCATCCCTTCTCTTCTAGCGGCCACGCCTCCTAATGCTGTGGACCGGCCCTGCCTACGACTGAAGGTGTATGTGCGGCCCACCAGTAAGTGCTCAGGGGAATGGGCAGGATCCGGGCCCCCACCCCTGTGTCCTAAACTCACAGAAACAGTGAATGTTTAGAAGAGCCAGGACAGGGGGCCTCAGGTTTCCCCATCTTGCCCTGCCTTGCCCCAGCCTCGATTTCCCCATCTTACAAATATGTCATACCTCCAAGAGTGAAGGTTGGCTGAACGCAGTGGCTCATACCTGTAATCCCAGCACATTGGGAGGCTGAGGTGAGAGAATCACTTGAGCCCAGGAGGCTGAGGCTACAGTGAGCCGAGATCACGCCACTGCACTCCAGCCTGGGTGACAGAGCAAGACTCCGTCTCTAAAAAACAAAGCATGGGCCGGGCGCGGTGGCTCACGCCTGTAATCCCAGCACTTTGGGAGGCTGAGGCAGGTGGATCACAAGGTCAAGAGATGGAGACCATCCTGGCCAACATGGTGAAACGCCGTCTCTACTAAAAATACAAAAAGTAGATGGGCGTGGTGGCACGTGCCTGTAATCCCAGCTACTCAGGAGGCTGAGGCATGAGAATCGCTTGAACCCGGGAGGTGGAGGTTGCAGTGAGCCCAGATAGTGCCACTGCTCTCCAGCCTGGCGACAGTGAGACTCCGTCTCAAATAATAATAATAATAACAACAATAACAATAATAATGCAAAAAAAAGATTAAAGAGTGAATGTTGAATTCAACAGCCAGGTCCCCCACTTGAGGCCAAGTGACTTTGCCCGGAGAGTGGGCATCAGGGATGGCACCAAGAGGGAGCCGAGGGCCTGCCTGGTGGGGTTTTGAGCCCGGTGGGCAGATGTGCACTCTGAGGCTGGGCGGCACGTCGGGAGCAGCCGAGTGGGGTTCGGGCCGCCGCTGAGCCTGCTGTCTCTGCCACCCCCAGATGAGACCCTGTATGAACCTCCTGAGCCGATCTTCACCAGCAATAACTCGTGCAGCAGCCTAGGCGGCTGCCGCCTCTTCCTCAGCACCATCCCCCTGCTCTGGACCCTCCTGGGTTCCTAGTCCCAGCCCCGCAGGACGCCGGCCCTGCCTGGACGGCCCCACCTGGACCGCCTGACCTCGGCCCTCCGGACCCAGCTGCGGCCCCCGCCTCTGAGACCAAATAGAAACGCTGCTTCTCCCTCCACTGGTGCTGCCCCCGCCGGGCAGGGGCCATCCACCCGCCCCAGGACCAGCCCTCAGGGAGGACCAAGAGCCCCCCGCCGAGGCCCGAGGGGCTGGGGTGTTGCAGCCCCTGGCCAAGCCATCTCCTCTGGGGTGTCGGAGAACCCGGGAACCTCTTGGCGATTTTTTTTTTTTAGTGTATTTTTCATGGTTGGATCAAAAAGACTTGAGTTTTTAATTTAATTTATTCCCTGCCATTGCAGCGGGGCGGGGTCCCTGTGCCCCGGCCTGGGGGAGGGGAACGCGGAACGTGGGGTTGGGAACACAGCCGCTCCTCTCTGCTCTGCACCCCACTTGTGGGGCTCTGGCTGCAGCCCACCACGGTCCCCCCTGGTGCTCCAGGTTGGGTGAGTCTGAGCCAGAAGGGGTGCATGGTGAGCACCCCTAATTGTGGTTGGGGGGCCCTCATACCCCATCGCCCACCCGAATCCTCCTAGTAATTTTCTCCCAGCCAGTGTTTGGCCCCAGGGCGCTGGCCCTTCGGAATCACAGTCCTCCCGTGTCTTAGGCCGATGCAAACAGCCCCCTATCCATCCCCACCGCCTCACACGGTCCTCTCCGACGCCGAGAAGACCTTCTATTCCTGTAAATAGAGCCAGCAAGTGCAAACTGTGATTTTATTTTCCATGTAATCCTGAGGACGGACTGGACCATTTATGTTTCTTCATCCCTTCTTAGGGGGTCTTTTATTTTGGTGGGGGGGTGGGGTGGACTTTTAGAGTAGAAGCTGCACTTTGCAATAAGCTCGTTTCGTCTGTCAGAGCCCCTCCCTCAACTCTGTGACCTGATAATGTTTCTAAGAAAAAGAAAAAAGGACAAAAGGGAGGGAACCACTACCAAAAACAAGAAACACCTCCCCGAAGACACTTTAATGAAGGAAACAACGCATTTATACGGATTTCATATTTCTACCCGCCTTTCCTGATTCTGTGTTTTATATATATTATATATAAATATATATTGTGTACGGCTGCCGGCCGGCGGCTCGAGGCACGCCCGGTGATGGTGGGTGGGCAGAGGGCTTTTGTAGGGGGTTGGCGGGGCGGGCCACGTTGCCAGGCCTGGAGCTGGCGACCGGGCCTCCCCTCTTCCCGTCACAATCAACTTTGGATTCTGTATTTTTTTATAATAAAATGAGCATAAACCTCAAACGCGCGTGTCCGTATGTGGGGGCCTTGCCCTACTTGAAGGAGAGTTTTGCATTCCTGATTTGGCGGTGGACGCCGGGCGTGGTGGTTTACTCCTGTGATCGCAGCACTTTGGGAGGCCAAGGCGGGCGGATCACTTGAGGTCAGGAGTTCAAAACCAGCCTGGCCAACATGGTGAAACCCCGTCTCTACTAAAAATATGAAAAAAAAAAAAAGCCAGGTGAGGTGGTGCACACCTGTCGTCTTAGCTACTCAGGAGGCTGAGGCAGGAGAATCCCTTGAACCCAGGAGGCAGAGGTTGCAGTGAGCTGAGATCATGCCTTTGCACTCCCGCCTGGGCGACAGAGCAAAACTCTGTCTCAAAAAGGAAAAAAATAGGCCGGGCGCGGTGGCTCAAGCCTGTAATCCCAGCACTTTGGGAGGCCGAGACGGGCGGATCATGAGGTCACGAGATCGAGACCATCCTGGCTAACACTGTGAAACCCCGTCTCTACTAAAAAATACAAAAAACTAGCCGGGCGTGGTGGCGGGCGCCTGTAGTCCCAGCCACTTGGGAGGCTGAGGCAGGAGAATGGCGTAAACCCGGGAGGCGGAGCTTGCAGTGAGCCGAGATCCGGCCACTGCACTCCAGCCTGGGCGACTGAGCAAGACTCCGTCTCAAAAAAAAAAAAAAAAAAAAGGAAAAAAATATTAGCTCGGTGTGGTGGTGCATGACTGTAGATTCAGCTGCTCGGGACGCTGAGGTGGGAGGATGGCTTGAGCCCGGAAGGTGGAGGCTGAGGTGGGAGGATGGCTTGAGCCCGGAAGGTGGAGGCTGAGGTGGGAGGATGGCTTGAGCCCGGAAGGTGGAGGCTGAGGTGGGAGGATGGCTTGAACCTAGAAGGTGGAGGCTGAGATGGGAGGATGGCTTGAGCCTGGAAGGTGGAGGCTGAGGTGGGAGGATGGCTTGAGCCCGGAAGGTGGAGGCTGAGGTGGGAGGATGGCTTGAGCCCGGAAGGTGGAGGCTGAGGTGGGAGGATGGCTTGAACCTGGAAGGTGGAGGCTGAGGTGGGAGGATGGCTTGAACCTAGAAGGTGGAGGCTGAGATGGGAGGATGGCTTGAGCCTGGAAGGTGGAGGCTGCAGGGAGCTATGATCACACCACTGCACTCCAGTTTGGGCAACAAAGCAAGACCCTGCCTCAAATAATAATAATAATAATCATAAAATAATAACAACTTAGAGGTGGGTCTGGAGTCTACCGGGGAGGGGGGTGTGGCTTTGAGGAATGTCTGGGGATCCCCAGAGCTGCGAACCTGATTCATTAGTTATGTGCATGGTTTTGGGATCAGGCCTTGGGATGAGCATTTTATAGGGCCCATATCCTTCATAGTCATCCATGGGCCTCAGTTTCCCTCTCTGGGAAGTAGCAACGGCCCACCTAGGGCTGGGAGGGGGTGGCTGGGAGGATGGAGGGAGGACACAGGGCTTGTGGATGGCTGGCTCCGGGGACACCGCTGGCCAGCACACACCTGAGCATGGTGGAATTCCCGGGCCTCAGGATCCAATCAAATGTTGTGAAACCTCCACTGGCAAGCTCTGCCTCCGTGTGACTCAGTTTCCCCACCTGCCCCAGGCCAGGGCAGGGGCTCTGTCATCTCCTAACCTCTTCCCCTTGCAAAATGCACATCTGTGAGTTCTGGGGTCCCAGGGGCCTTCATGCCAGGCACGCCCCGATTGAAGAAACTGAGGCACAGAGAGGCTGGGGGTGACGTGGCAGGTGACCCGGCCCAGGGGACTGAGGTCTTTGCGGCTGGATGATGGTCGCCTGCATCCCACCCGCCGTGACGACGGCGTCTCCAGCACAATTAGCCAAGCGGGAAGGCTCCCAGCTAATTAATTCAGCTGCTCTGGGCCGGGTGACGGGGGCCGCCTCCTAATGAGGCAGCCCAGGCACAAAGAGCCCTGTGTGTGCCCCGCCTCGCCCCTGCCCCGCGCCGGGTGGACGCACGGAGGCACAGAGGGACGGCCAGCCACCATGCTGAGCACTGTGGGGGAGGCCCCACCATGCCCCATTCCGCAGAGGACCCTGAGGCTCTGAGAGGGAGGTGACTCCCACAGCCCACTCACCCCGAGACCCCAAACCCAAGACTGCAACGTGACCACAGGGACAGAGAGGACCAGGGACAGAATGAGATCAGGGATCACAGGAGGCAGCCCAGCGCTGACTGTGATGCTGTTACAAAAACACAATAGTGTCCTTCCATTTTAATACAATCGCATGGATTTTAGTGCATTCGGAGACTTGTGCAGCCATCAGCTCTGTCTGATTCCAGAACATTCCGTCACCCCAAAAGGAAGCCTCGTCCCTGTCAGCCGTCACTCCTTATCCCCTCCGGCGGCATCAATGTATCCCCTCCCTCCCTGTCTGTGTGGATGGGCCTGTCCTGGACATTTCGTAGCAATGGGTCACATACCGTGTGGCCTTTTGTGTCTGGCGTCTCTCACTGAGCGTGACGTCCTCAAGGTGCATCCGTGCTGTGGCCTGGGTCAGAGCCTCGCTCCTTTTCACAGCTGAGTCATGTTCCAGTGCGTGGAAGGACCATGCTGTGTTTATCCAATCATCTGTCCAGAGACACTTAGGTACTTTCCACCTTTTAGCTATTATGACAATTTTTAAAAATACAATTTATTATTATTGTTGGTTTTTGTAGAGATGGGGTCTTGCTATATTACCTGGCTGGTCTCGAACTCCTGGACTCAAGCGATCCTCCCGCCCTGGCCTCCCAGAGTGCTGGGGGTGCCAGGCATGGTAGCTCACCCCTGTAATCTCACCATTTTCAGAGATTGTCTCTAAAAAACAAAGAACAAAAACTTGAAAGCCAAAGTTCTTGTGATTACAGAAGTGAACCACCACGCCCAGCCAAGACGCTTTTTTTAGATTTATTTTTTAACTCTGTGTTATTTTCTAGAGATGGGGTCTCACTCTGTCGCCCAGGCTGGAGTGCAGTGGTGTGATCACGGCTCACTGAAGCCTCTAGTTCCTGGGTTCACGCGATTTGTCTCCCGCAGCCTCTGAGTAGCTGGCACTACAGGCATATTGTGACAATCTTATTATTTTTGAGACAAAGTTTCAATGCAAAAGGTGACTTTGCTTTCTTGTTTTTGTTTTTGTGTTTTTTTTGAGACGGAGTCTTGCTCTGTGACCCAGGCTGGAATGCAGTGGCACGAACCTGGCTCACTGCAACCTCTGCCTCCCAAGTTCAAGCAATTCTCCTGCCTCAGATTCCCGAGTAGCTGGGATTACACGTGTGTGCCAACTCTCCTGGCTAATTTTTGTATTTTTAGTAGAGATGGGGTTTCACCATGTTGGCCAGGCTGGCCTCAAACTCCTGACCTGAAGTAATCCACCTGCCTTGGCCTCTGAAAGTGCTGAGAATACAGATGTGAGCCACTGCGCCCAGCCTAAAAGGTGACTTTGGGTAAATACACAAAGATTGGCTGAGGTCCCGCCTCTGGGCCTTTGCACACACTGTCCGCCGCCCGCCCCCCACACGGCCTGATGAACCGCTCTTGCAGATTGCAGCCAGGCTCCCCGACTCAGCCCCTTCCAATTCAGCTCAGATGTCACCTGAGTTCCTGGCCAGGAGGCTGTGGTGCCCTTTGTGACTCTTTCCTTGCCTGACTCCTCCCCAGGCTGCAGCCCCCAAGGGCAGGGGCTGGGTCTTTCCCGGTCATCACCGGGACCAGTGCTGGGCCCAGAGCAGGGAATCTCCTGGGACCGTGTCATTGGTCACACTCAGACATGTGTGTGCACACGCATGCATAGCCCTGCGCTTGCACCTGCACGCCTGTGCGCCCCTGTGTCACCAGACACACGCGTTTGGGCCCGAGTCTCTAAGGAACTGACCTCTGTTACCTCGCCAGACCCCGGTCAGACCCCAGTCTCTGTCCCAGTGGCCGCATCAACGTGTCGAGTGGCCACTCACTCCAGGGGCTCTGCTGGGATGTCCCCGCCGGGTGTGGGAGCTCCTTGGGGAAGCCGGTGACCCCCAGGCCCCGACCCCAGCCCCAGCGAGACCCCAACACCAGCTCCTGCCAGCCCGGGACAGCCATTGGTACGCTGGTCCCGCGCAGCGCCTTTTCCGCCCGGAGGATCCGGAGGGAAGTGGTCTCCCTCCTGCCGGCTGTTACTGCCGCCTCAGTGCCCGCCGCGGGCAGGGGGTGGGCGGAGGCTGCTGGGGGAAAAGAAGCCTGAGGCGCCCAAAACCCTGAGTGCGGCTTGGGGTGGAACCGTGCCCTTCCACTGATGGCCCAGGGCGGGACTGTGCCTCCCCCCAGACCTTGGCCATCTCCGTTTGGAGGAGGCGCAGCCCCCAGCCCTCGCCACTGAGTCTCGGTGTCCCTGTCTACACCTGTGTTTGAGGAGAAAACCCCTTTGTTCCCACGCTCTGGTCCAAATAGCCCTGATGGAGGAGGGCCCCCATTTTTTTTTTTTTTTTAGAAATGGTGTCTCATTCTTCACCCTCAAGACTGAACGGAGGCTGGGTATGGTGGCTCCTGCCTGTAATCCCAGCACTTTTGGAGACTGAGGCAGGTGGATTGCTGGAGGCCAGGGGTTTTAAGACCAGCCTGGGCAACAGGGTGAGACCCCCACCTCATCTTGGCAAAATAAAAATTAAAAAAATTAGCCAGCATGCTGGCGCGCACCTGTGGTCCCAGCTACTCAGGAGGCCCAGGTGGGAAGATCCTTTGAGCCCAGGAGGTCGAGACCGCAGTGTGCCATGATCACGCCACTGCACTCCAGCCGGGGTGACAGAGCCAGACCCTATCTAAAAAAAAAAAAAAAAGAAAAGAAAAAAGACTGAACAGCCCACACCAGTAATCCCAGCACTTTGGGAGGCCAAGACTGGCAGATCACCTGAGGTCAGGAGTTCGAGACCATCTTGGCCAACATGGTGAAACCTTGTCTCTACTAAAAATACAAAAAGTAGCCAGGCGTGATAGCAAACACCTGTAATCCCAGCTACTCGGGAGGCTGAAACACAAGAATCGCCTTGCAGGGGTCCAACAGACACATGGCAGGAATAAGATGCTCCAAAAAAGAAAATTAAAAAAAAAATAAGAAAAACAAACAAAATAAAAAAAGAAGAAACAATGAAGAAGCCCCCAACACCACCCTCAGTGACCACAGCACTCTCTCCTCTGGCCCCCAACCCAGCCCTGACACCTGCTTCTTCCCCAGGGCTCCTCTCGCTCACGGGTGCTCCCTCTTTGCTCTGGCTGACACACCCTTCCCGAGTCTCCTCTGGGCTCTCCCCACCTCTTTTTTTTTTTTTTTTTTGAGATGGAGTTTCGCTCTTGTTGCCCAGGTTGGAGTGCAATGGCGCAATCCCAGCTTACTGCAAACTCTGCCTCCTGGGTTCACGCCATTCTCCTGCCTCAGCCTCCCAAGTAGCTGGGACTACAGGCGCCGCCACCACGCCCGGCTAATTTTTTGTATTTTTAGTAGAGACGGGTTTCACCGTGTTAGCCAGGATGGTCTAGATCTCCTGACCTCAGGTGATCCGCCTGCCTCGGCCTCCCAAAGTGCTGGGATTACAGGCATGAGCCACCACGTCTGACCTCTCACTGCCTCTTTATAGGGCCTTTCTTCAGCCTTGCCCCCTCAGAGAGGCCTCCCGACTCCTTGACATAAAGTTGCACCCACACTTTTTTCCTTGCTTTGTCTTCTTTTCTTTTCAGCGTTTATGTATGTGTGTATGTTATGTATGTAAGTATTTTGAGACAGAGTCTCGCTCTGTTGCCCAGGCTGGAGTGCAGTGGTGCGATCTCGGCTCACTGCAAACTCTGCACCCCCCAGGTAGAAGCAATTCTTGAGTCTCAGCCTCCCGAGTACCTGGGATTACAGATGCCCGCCACCATGCCTGGCTAGTTTTTGTAGTTAGTAGAGACGAGGTTTCACCAAGTTGGCCAAGCTGGTCTCGAACTCCTGACCTCAAGTGATCTGCCCGCCTTGGCTTTCCAAAGTGCTGGGATTACTGGTGTGAGCCACCGCGCCTGGCCTTTCAGCATTTATCTATCACCCCAGGCACACCCTGTCTTTATTTTCCTCATTTATGTGTCAGCTCCCTGAGGGGCGGGATTTTGTCTCGGTCCTTCCTGATCTCCAATGTCCAGAGCATGCCTGGCACACAGTAGTTGCTCAATAAATGCTTTTGATTGAATGAATGAATAAACATTATATGTATATATGCATGCAGAAACTACATGATCAGAAAAGGGAAAATTCCATAAAAATTGCATCTGGCACATCAATGTCAACATCCCCAGCGAGCACTTAGTGAGCACCTATGGTGTGCAGCCAGGGCTGGGCCCTCCCTCATCTGTGGCTTCAGGGTCAGGATGGTGGGGCTGTCCCAGCGGCCTCCGGGCCCCAGGTCTGGGGGATTTCTGGGAGGAGGCCGTGGTGTCGGGGACTGTGTTCCAGGCTGCAGGTGGCCAGGATGCAGACAAAAGCAAGTTCCCAGCTCAGGGGACCCTATAGATCCAGACATCACCACTGAGACGACGCCCAAGCTGGAAATTAAATGGCTGCAGGCAGGCTGGTGTGGCTGGTGGAGAGGCACCCCAGAGGAGGTGGTGTAGCCCCTGGCATTCTCGGTCTCCCCTCTGGAGCTGCTGGACTGGAGGTAATCACCACGATCATAGCAATATCCGTGACAGTCATCAGGGCTGGGGCTGGGGTGCAGCAGGAGGGAAGGGGCAGCCGCGAACTCGGTGCACGGGCTGGGCAGGAGGCATTATAACCCTCCTGGACCCTGTTGCCCTGACAGCTGCTCCCTGGGAGACGCCAGCCGAGCCTGGGGAGGGAGAGCCATGGTCAGGGTGGGGTCCGGCAGGGAGCTGAGTTGGGGAACAGGAAAGGGAAGCCAGGTGGTGGGACCAGCCTAGGCAAACTCTCAGAAGCTGGGCTTGTAGGCGATTCAGGCATTTGTCCACCCAGCCTTTATTGAGGGTGGGGTGGGGGGTGGTCAGGGGCCTAAGTTGGGGGCATCCTCGAGGTTGGGCCAAGGAGGTGGGCGGGATAGCCACAGGAGGCTTTGGGGTAGGACTGGAGGCTGGGAATGAGGGGTGGACTCTGGGCTGGGGGGTGCTACAGAGCCTGAGGCTGCCTGGGAGGTGTCCAGGAGCTCTGGGCCTTGTTTTTTTTGGAGATGTGTGCCTTTATTATTTTATTTTATTTTTATATTTATTTATTTATTTATTTATTTATTTATTTATTTATTTATTTATTTTTTTGAGACGGAGTCTTGCTCTGTCGCCCAGGCTGGATTGCAGTGGCGCGATCTCGGCTCACTGCAAGCTCCGCCTCCCGGGTTTACGCCATTCTCCTGCCTCAGCCTCCCGAGTAGCTGGGACTACAGGCGCCCGCCACCTCGCCCGGCTAGTTTTTTGTATTTTTTAGTAGAGACGGGGTTTCACCGTGTTAGTCAGGATGGTCTCGATCTCCTGACCTCGTGATCCGCCCGTCTCGGCCTCCCAAAGTGCTGGGATTACAGGCTTGAGCCACCGCGCCCGGCCTTATTTTTATTTTTTATTTTTTATTTTTTTGAGACGGAGTCTTGCTCCGTCGCCCAGACTGGAGTGCAGTGGCCGGATCTCAGCTCACTGCAAGCTCCGCCTCCCGGGTTCACGCCATTCTCCTGCCTCAGCCTCCCAAGTAGCTGGGACTACAGGCGCCCGCCACCTCGCCCGGCTAGTTTTTTGTATTTTTTAGTAGAGACGGGGTTTCACCGTGTTAGCCAGGATGGTCTCGAGCTCCTGACCTCGTGATTCGCCCGTCTCGGCCTCCCAAAGTGCTGGGATGACAGGCTTGAGCCACCGCGCCCGGCCTTTTTTTTTTTTTTTTTTTTTTTTTTTTTTTTTTTTTTTTTGAGACGGAGTTCCCCTCCTCTTGCCCAGGCTGGAGTGCAATGGCGTGATCTCGGCTCACTGCAACCTCCGTCTCCTGGGTTCAAGCGATTCTCCTGCCTCAGCCTCCTGAGTAGTTGGGATTACAGGCATGTGCCACCACACTCGGCTATTTTTTTTTTTTTTTTGTATTTTTAGTAGAGATGGGGTTTCTTCATGTTGGTCAGGCTGGTCTCGAACTCCCGACCTCAGGTGATCCTCCCGTCTTGGCCTCCCAAAGTGCTGGGATTACAGGCCTGAGCCGCCGCGCCCGGCCATCTCCACCTGGTTGAAGGTCTTGCCGTTGTAGACGCCCACCGTGCTACCCACCATCGCGGGCAGGAGAAGCGTGTCCCGCAGGTGCGTCCTCACCCCTTCCGGCTTCTCCATGGGCGGAGCCCCCTTCCTGGCCTTGCGCAGGCGCTTCAGCGGCGAGTGCTGCTTCCGCCACAGGCCTCGGTTCAGCCGCCGCCGGAGCGCACCATACAATTGCATCAGCTGCTCGGGGGACGTGTCCAGTAGCTGGTCCAGGTCCACGCCGCGGTAGGTGAAGTTGCGGAAGGTCCGTTTCTTCTACTCTACCTCTGCCATCTTGCTGCATCCTCAGAAAAGCTCTTCAGGCCCTTCTTTTTGAGACAGGGTCTTTTGCTGGTGCCCAGACTGGAAGGCAGTGGTGTGATCATGGCTCACTGCAGTCTTGACTTCTTGGGCTCCAGCGATCCTCCTGCCTCAGCCTCCTGAGTAGCTAGAAACACAGGTGCACACCACCATACCTGGCTATTTTTAAAAATTATTTGTAGAGATGGGGGTCTTGCTATATTGCCCAGGCTGGTCTCAAACTCCTGGGCCCAAGGGATCCTCTTGCCTCGGCCTCCCAAAATGCTGGGCTCACAGGCGTGGGCCACCGTGCCCGGCAAGCTCTGGACCCAAGCTCTGGGCCTTCCTGCACGGTCGCCTGTTGGAGCAGAAACAGCCAGCGGCTCCCTATCCATTTGTCCCTACACATTCCGGGGCTCCGACGTTGGCTTCCGGGGCCAGAACTGCAGAGTCACCTGCTCTGCGCTCGAGTCTGGAATATCTCAGACCAGATCCCTCCCTTTAGAGCGTGAGAGAGGGAGAGACCCTGCCCAGGCCTCCCAGGGGCCTGCCCACCCGACAGCCCCTCACTCCCCCACCCTCATTGATCCAGAAACGGAGAGCTTCGGCCCAGGAGCGATCAATGCGCCCTAATGGACTTGTGTCGGGGGAGGGGCGCTGAGTCGCAGGAGACACCCTTCCCTGTGCAGAGGGGGAAACTGAGGCCGCTCCCAGGCCCCACGGGTCACTGGCGTGGAGCAGCGCGAGCCCTGCTGCGTCAGGAGTTGCATCTGGAGCAGCCCAGGGAGAATGAGGGTGGGGACCCTTCGTTCTGGGGCTCATTAAGGACACCCCGCCCAGCTGCGTCTGCCCAGGCTGGTCTCTTCCCCAGCTCCGACCGCCCCTCCAGCGTTTGGGGCTTACAGCTCTGCCCTGGGCTCAAGTCCTGGCTCCCACCAGGGGCTGTGGGGCATCCCCTCTGGGTCTGGGGTCCACAGTGCCTGTCTCCAGGCATGAGAGAAGCTTCTAGAGACAATCTGTGAGCATCTTTCAACAGCATCCCCCATCCCTGCCCCTCCCCAGCTCAAGCTCCAAAGGGAGCGTGGATGACAGGAGAGAGGAGGGAGGCATGGGGGGAGTTTATTATCACTCAGGGGCTTCCTCCGCCCCGACCTGGCCTCCCCCAGGGCTTCTGTGATTTTTTTTTTTTTTTTTTGAGGCAGGGTGTTTCTGTTGCCCAGGCTGGAGTGCAGTGGTGCGATCGTGGCTTGCTGCAGCCTCCACCTCCCAGGCTCAAGCAATCCTCCCACCTCAGCCTCTCGAGTGGCTGGGACCACAGGCATGCGGCTCCACGCTACCTAATTTTTTAAATTTTTGTAGAGATGAGGTCTCGTTGTATTGCCCAGACTGGTCTTGAACTCCTGGCCTCAGGTGATCCTCCCACCTCAGCCTCCTGAGTAGCTGAGACTGCAGGCATGAGCCACCACACGTGGCTAATTTTTGTATGTTTGTGTGTATTTATTTATTGATTTTCGTAGAGATGGGGTTTCCCCATGTTGCACAGACTGATTTCCCAACTCCTGAGCTTAAGGGATCCTCCCGCCTTGGCCTCCCAAAGCGCCGGGATTACAGGCATGAGCCACTGCACCCAGTCTGCGGCCCATTTTGTAGATAAGGAAGATGAGGTCAGAGAAGGGGAGTGCCCAGGCCCTGGGCCCCGCAGCCAGGACCCCATTAGGGTCCAGTGGATGGTGGAGGGGAGGCAGCCTGACCACTCCCGACTCCAGCCAGTCACCCCAGCCTGGCCTCCCACCCCGGCCTCCGGGGAGAGCAGCACAGGTGCCCGGAAAAGCAAAGAATGATGTTTATTCCCCACATGAGGAGAAGGAGCTGGGGGCACCCGAGTGGGTGGTCTTGGCGCTGGGCGGTCTTCGTGGCCCCCTAAGCGTCAAAAACCAGAGCTTGTTATGATCTTGTGATGGAGTGGGGGCCAGCCCCTCGCAGGGACGGCTGTCGGCCCCCTCCGCCCGCCCGCCAGGCACTAGAGTTATGGTTTGCAATATCCCACCTCCCTCCCAGCCTGAGCATTAGTGACGGTGGCACCCGAGTCCTCGAGCACCCGGGGCTGTTAGCATCGTCCGTCACGCTTGTGGCTGCAGCTCTAGAAGCTCTGTGGCCAGGAGGGGAAACCGAGGCACAGAGAGGTTCGCCTCAACCCCTGCGTGAGGGCACAGCAGCAGACATCGGATAAGCCCAGGTTCTGGTGTGCTCTCCACCACCCACTGTGGATGAGGCCCCTGTTGTCTGAGCCTCAGTTTGCTCATCTGGAAAACAGGCTACAGTGATGCAGGGTGGGGTCTCACATTCTGGGGGTTCCTGATGAGCAGAATCGCCAGCCCCATGGAGGCAGGCCCTTTGTTGCCTGATCCCCGCCCCCGACCTTCCCTGCGATCCCATTGTCCGGCGCAATGCCAGCAAGCCCTCCATGGATGTTTGTTGAATGACTGAATGAGTGTGTTGTGCGTGGACTCTGAGTCAAGTGCTCTTTCTCGACTACTGGGCAATACTAGAGGCAAAGGGCTCATTCTCCATCATTCACTCCTGCGGGAAGGCCTGGGGGGCAGGGGTGTTGGTGGGGACGGCCTCTCGAAGGTGAGGGGGGCAGCGGGGGAACTGCAGGAGCCAGCCGTGCTGGCTGGCAGATCTTTAAATTAAAATACATATATACACCAGATAAATAAACTCGGCCCACATCCTGGTGACAGGCGGAATTAAGTTGCCCAGTTGGGGACCGGGCAGCGAAGGCTGGGGGTGGAAGGGGATGGGGCCGAATTACCAAGGGCGGTAACTCAGCCCCATCCTCTCCCACATTCTATCCCATGAATATTCCCGAGACCCCTGTCCTGCTGGGTTCCTGGGAGGTGCTGAGGGGGTCAGGGAGTAAAGACCCAAATTCTGAGCCCCAAGTTGGGCCCCAGGATCTGGCTCAGCTTAGAGGGAGACCAGCTGCCCATGGGGTGCCCTGGCTGAGTCAGTGTCTTCATCTGAAGCAGGGAGACCGTGGCTCCCTCTCCCAGCACAGAGGCTGCCCTTGGCAGTGGGCATGGGGTGGACCTGGTTCAAGTCCCGGCTGAGCATTCAAGGGCTGGGAGCAGCCTCTGTCGGGTCGGGTACCAGGGAGACCCTGTTCTAGCTCACAGGGAGGCCCCCGTGGGGCCCACACAGCTGCAGGGTCCTCCCTGGGCCCTTCCCTTCGACCCAAGCCCGGGGAGGGGGCGGAGGGTGCGGGGGGGCAGTTTTCAATTACGGAGAAGCTAATCTCCCAGTGAGGGCCGTTCTGGGGCCCAGTAAATCTATTATGAAAAGCCTCTAAATGTATGTAAAACCGGCCTCCGACAATCCGGGGATTAGGCTGTCGGGAGGGGAAACCGAGGCGCAGGCCGCCTGGCGGATTAGCGCAGCGGGGCCCCTGGAGGGTTGGGGGGAGCAGTCCCCGGAGGTCCAGGGCAGAGGGAGAGAGGTCCTCTGAAGAAGCCAGCACCCATTTTATAGCTGGGGAAACTGAGGCCGGGGAAAGCCCCCCCCAGGCGTCCCCTCTCAATGTCAAGGGCACTTTTGCTGGCCACTCCTTCCTTTGTCGCAAACCCGGGGGTATTTTCCCACGAGGTGGCCTCGGTGGGTTGGAAGGATGGGGAGCTGGGGACCCCAGGGCTACGATCGTGGGACCCCTGCACCCAGCTTAAGGCTCCGTGGCCCGGCCTGCATCTTCTGCCGGCGTCCCAGACCCTTTGAAGCTGCCCCATCCTTTGGTGCTTTTGAAATGTCTCTTTTAATCACCTACTGTTTGCCAAGCCAGAGGCGGCAAAGGTAACAGAAGAGGGGATGCCAGTGCCCTGGCAGCTCAGGGCACTCGCCGAAGACAAAGGCAGCCAGAAGAGGCCTTTGCCAAGGACTCCCGCTTCTGCCGGGAGGTGGGGAGGAGGAGGTCACCCTACAGAAGTGTGGTGAGGCCACTCCAGGCCCGAGGGAAGGCCTGGTGGCCGAACGGAGACATGAGCTGAGGAGCCCCGTGGCTGGGCTGCTCCTGAGGGTGGCAGGGAGCTCTCAGAGGGTTTGAGCCTAAGTGGCATCCGTGGCAGGACCATGGACCCCCAAGCCCTTGGGGTCCACGCTTGGGAGCACAGCTTCCTCAGTGTGGCCCCACACTCTCCCAGGCTCACCCAGCCCCCTCGAGTAGGGCCTGCTCACCCTCCTGCCCGTGGGGCCCTTGGTCCAGCAGTTTCCTCTCCTGGACACTGTCCCCACCTGCTGAAATCCGTCCAGGAGCCCCAGTGCAGGAGGAGGAGGGGGGGCAATGCCCCTTCTCACCCCCACCTAGTGGAGTTTGCAGGCAGCTGGCAGCTGGAGAAACTGAGGCATGAGGCTGGGAGCGGTGGCTCATGCCTATAACCCCAGCACTTTGGGAGGCTGAGGCGGGCAGATCACCTGAGGTCAGGAGTTCGAGACCAGCCTGGCTAGCATGGTGAAACCCCGTCTCCACTAAAAATACAAAAATTAGCCGGGAGTAGTGTCGCGTGCCTGTAATCTCAGGTACTCGGGAGGCTGAGGCAGGAGAATTGCTTGCATCCAGGAGGCGGAGGTTGCAGTGAGCCAAGATTGTGCCACTGCACTCCAGCCTGGGGGACGAGAGTGAAACTCCGTCTCAAAAAAGAAAAGAAAAAATTGAGGCATGAGCTGACAGCCGTTTCTGCAGGCCTCGGGCGGCACCCGATAGGGCCTTCGTGGGGCCCCTGGCCTGGCCCGGGTCCAGCCACCAGCTTGTCCCTGCCTCCCGGTTGCTGGGGAATGAAAAGGAGGCGAGTGGTTTCTGTGACTCGTTCAGGCCCAGGCCTCCGAATTCCTCCAAGTCCCAGGCGAGGGGTTGTGCAAAGCTGCAGCAGGGTGGGACCGTCCCAGTGAGGGTGACCCTGGCGTCCGGGCCATGGTGGGCTTGCTCTGTGACCTGGGAGGGGGTGTGTGCCTGTCTGTGACTCAGTTTCCTCGTCCGTGTCATCAGCAACCACCAGATGCCGTTCCCAGCACTGGGTGGGGGCAGAGGGCCTGAGGGGTGTCGGGGGGTGCTCCAGGCGCCCCTGTCCCCCGCCCGGCCGTCAGTCAGCCTAGCCGGGCCCCCTTCAAGTCGTCACGGCCCAGCAGCGGCCACGGGAGGGATTATTCCGGCCTGTCCAGGGTGGACTGAAGTGGAACCAGGGCTGACGAGCGGAACGCACCCCCGCAGACCTGGCCCGCCCGCCTTTGTCTGCTGCCAGCCCCCCACCCGCCTGCCGTCATGGACCCCGCCTCCCGTGCCTGAGCCCCATTTCTCTGGGGGCCAGGCTGCCTCCCTCACGTGGCCCCTGCCTGGCCAAAGCCCTGCAGCTTCTCGGCCCGCTCCATCTGCTGGCTGCCTCAGTTTCCCCATCTGCAGCATGGGCGTGCGGGGTCCCTCTCGTCGGCTCATTGGCGGCTGAATGGGGGCTGTGTGGGCAGAGGCGCCTGGCGGGGGCACAGGCTCTCCCGGGGCTTTCCCAGGGTGCTCAGGGGTCCCTCTGCCCAGTCCCTCCACTGAGCCTTTGTCCAGGAAATTCGAGGTGGCAGGGAGAACGGATCCGCTCTCGGCCTGAATGGAGCCGCGGCAAATGCTGTTGACCCCTGACCCCAGCCTCCTAATCCCGGGGTTAAGGCTCTCACCAGAGAGGGGCCCTGGGAGATGAGCTGGGGCACGACCCCCGCCCCGGGCACCAAGGGGGGCTTCCGGGTCAGGGTCTGAGGGGCTGCAGGAGGACGCGGCTGCCCCGTTGGCCACGTGCCCGGTCATCACCTCTCAGAGGCCAACACGGGAAACTGAGGCGTGGAGGAGCCCTTGTAAGCCCCACAGCTCTGGGGTGGGAGCCAGGCCCGGCCGCCTGCAGGGAGGGACACAGGGCCGGCAGCTGCCCCTCTGTGTCACCAAACAGGAATTCTGGGACGTCTGGCTGGTCCTGGAAGACGCGGCTAGCTTCTAAACCCCGAGTCTTCAGGAACCCCTCTGGGTACCTGGCCCCTGTGTGTCCCCCCAGGAGCCCCTTGTCTGGAATAGGGGGAGGGGCTTTTCTGGCCACCCTCTGCCGCTCTAGATTTACCCAGTGTCTTCAGGAGGAAGAAATGAAGGAAGTGAAAGGAGGCGTCCTCATGCCTGCCAGCTGCTGCAGTTGAGCCCCCGTGCCTTGTGGCTACTTAGAGGCCTCAGCTAGCAGCATCCACCGCAGATTAAAAGATTCTCCGTCGCAGGCTGGGACGCGCTCACACGCTTGGGCGCCCCTGCTCCCCGGTGGCCGTGTGTCTGTTCCACCCTGCCGAGCTGTTCCCCACGATCAATTTCAATTTGGCCCGGTCTCTGCTTCTGCAGCACGACCCTCCTTGGGGGCTGGTGGAGGAGAAGGAGTTGCTGGCTTCCGCAGCCCTCCCTCCAGGTCCCTGGGACCGTTGCCTGCGATGAGAGTTCCGCTGGCCTGCCTCTTTTTTCCGGGCCTCAGTTTCTCCAGGTGTGGAACGAGGGTGCAGGGCAGCGCAGCGTGGAGCCAGCCTGATTTTCATCCAGCCTCATGCAGTCACCGAATGCCCGCCGTGCGCCTGACCCTGGGCTGCACCCTGGGGCACCGTGGGGGTCACGGCAGGCGAACTTGAGTAGGAGGCAGAGGAAGGGGAGGAAGAGCGTTCCTGCAGGGGTGAGGCTGTGTGCAGAGGGGTAGAGGGGGGAGGCAGGAGGGAGCATCCAGCCCTGGGGGAAACGGTTAAGGTGAAGCCACAGAGGAAGGTGCACAAGCCCAGGCAACAATATTACTTGACAGCTAACGTTTCTGTATTTATTTTTTGAGACAGTCTCACTCTGTCACTCAGGCTGGAGTGCGGTGAGCTGAGGTGCCATCTCAGCTCACTGCAGCCTCAACCTCCCTGGCTCAAGTGATCCTCCCATCTCAGCCTCCCATGTAACTGGGACCACAGATGCCACCACGCCAGGCTAATGTATTTATTTATTTATTTAGAGACAGAATTGCTCTGTCGCCCAGGCTGGAGTGCAATGGTGCAATCTTGGCTCACTGCAACCTCCACCTCCCGGGTTCAGGTGCTTCTTCCTCAGCCTCCCGAGTAGCTGGGATTACAGGTGCACCCCACTATGCCTGGCTTGTTTATTTATTTGTTTATTTATTTTTGAGACAGTCTTGCTCTGTCACTCAGGCTGGAGTGCAGTAATGCGATCTCAGCTCACTGCAGCCTCGACCTCCCTGGCTCAAGTGAGCCTCCCATCTCAGCCTCCCAAGTAACTAGGACCACAGGTGTGCACCGCCACACCCGGCTAATTTATTTATTTGTTTATTTATTTAGAGACAGAGTCTTGTTCTGTCGCCCAGGCTGGAGTGCAGTGGTGCAATCTCAGCTCACTGCAACCTCCACTTCCCGAGTTCAAGCGATTCTCCTGCCTCAGCCTCCCGAGGAGCTGGGATTACAGGCACCTGCCACCACGCCCAGCTAATTTTTGTAATTTTAGTAGAGATGGGGTTTCACCATGTTGCCCAGACTGGTCTTGAACTCCTGAGTGCAAGTGATCCACCCGCCTCGGCCTCCCAAAGTGCTGGGATTACAGATGTGAGCCACAGCGCCTGGCCAATAGCCAACATTTATTGAGTGCTTACTGTGTACCATGTCAGCCAGCAGGCTTTCCCTGCCTCATCTCCCTGGAACCTCCCAAGGATCCTCTAATACCCACTTTACAAATGAGGAGACTGAGGCCACAGATAGAGGCCGCTGGGAGGTGAGGGAAGGAGGCCACGGCCATGCTGGCGTTGGCAGCACTGGGGTTTCGGACCCAGCTCGGACCTGTCCGGGTCCCTGGCAGGACTGCGGTGCGGCTGGCTCCTTCCTCTGCGCGCTGCATTCCTTCCTTTCAGGCCTCCAGGCTTCCCTCCTTTTCCGGGGTGGCCGTGGAGGAACCTATATAGGCTCCTGGGTGCCGGAGTTCGATCTGAACCTTCCCGCTCATTCTGCGTGACCCTGGGGGCGTGCCTGGCCCTCCCGTGCCTCAGTTTCCCTGGCCGCACCTGCCGGACTGTGCGCCCCCCGACCCCCCACAGCCGGGGCGCCGTCTCTGGGCCCCCCGCGGCTCCGGGCTCTGGCCGCCGCTAGGTGGAGCGAGGAGGCCGGTGGAGACGGCGGCGCGGGCAGACGCGCGATCGGAGCTGCAGAGGCCAGGGAGCCGGACTGGCGCGCGGGCAGGGCTGCGTGGACACCCGCGGCCCCTCGGCGCTCGGAGCTCCGCCCCGCAGACAGCGAGCGCCCCTGGGAGGCCCAGCCGGACAGTCTGCAAGGGGCCCGCTCCGGGCGCAGGAGGGCGGCATCCGGGGCGCGTGGTTTGGGTCGGTCGGGACCGGGATCCCGGAGCAGGCAGGCTCAGAGGTCTGGATGGTCAGGGCGGCCTCAGGTGCTGGTGAGCCCCCCTGGCTGGACCTGGGGTCCTAGCTTCATGTCCACCTCCTGGAGCCTCAGGTCTGGGTCTGATGCCCCAACAGGAACCCCAAGCCCTGGCCACCACCCTTCCTCACCTCTGCTGCCCCTCCACTGCCCCGGCCAGTGGTTTGTGCCATAATCCTCTTGGAAGACCCATTTTTCACAGGAGGAAACTGAGGCACAGAGCGTTCTGTCAGTCACAGAACAGCTGGGTCCCTCCTGTGTGATGAGCGCCCCTGGGTCCTCCTGTGTCGTGACCACACCCGCGTCCACTTTCTGGGTCGTGGGCTGCACAACGTCACCGCTCCAAATACCCTCCCATGGGTGCTGTGGGTGGTTTCCTTGGTCTTGGGACGGTCCTCTCTACTCAGGCAGGGATACCCGTCTGGGTTCACCCCTTACTGCCGCTGCCAGGCAGGGCTGGTGAGGCCGTTTACACCCTGGGGGCCGTCTGGTGCGGCTGCAGCTTCCCACATCACGGCTGAGGAGAGGGTCCTACCCACGGGTGCCCTGGGTGGGTTCAGCTGGCCCCTGCTGCAGGATCCTGGTTGATTTCCGGTACTCCTGGCCTCGCCACTGTCATTCCCGCTGGGCGTGATGAACACCTGCTGTGCCATGCTCTCGGGCAGCTCTCCGGGGTCATGGAAACTTCTGTGCCTCAGTTTCCTCCTCTGGAATGTTCAAATCCTTAGAGAAATAAGCTGGAAGACCTGGGAGCAAGACGGCTTGGGTTTCCAGGTCGGGGGGGCCAGATACAACCCCAAGGCTTTGGGAGGTAAGGAGACACCTGCTGCTCCATCTGGACCCGTGCCCGCGAGCTCTGCTGCTCTGCACCTGGCCCATGACTCTGTCCACTTGCCCCATATGGGTTCAAGGCACCAGGAATCAAGAATCCGGCCCTCTGGGCCGGATGCGGACTCAGTGGCTCACGCCTGTAATCCTGGCACTTTGGGAGGCCGAGAGGGGTGGATCACCTGAGGTTAGGAGTTTAAGACCAGCCTGGCCAACGTAGTGAAACCCCGTCTCTACTGAAAATACAAAAGTTAGCCAGGTGTGGTGGCACGGGCCTGTAATCCCAGCTACTCAGGAGGCTGAGGGAGGAGAATTGCTTGAACCTGAGAGGTGGAGGTTGCAGTGAACCAAGATATCACGCCCCTGCACTTTAGCCTGGGGATAGAGCGGGAGGGAGGGAAGGAGGGATCGATTCAGCCCTCTTTCCTCCCCTTCCCGCTCACTCCGACCCAACCTCCCAGTTCTGTCTTTAGAACAAGCTGCTTTTGTCTCTGCCCCAGGGACTTTGCACAGCCTGCTCTATCCCTGCACGTGGCCAGCCCAGCAGCTCCCTCGCTGCCCACCTGTGGCCGGCCACATCCCTCCAATCTTCAGACACCCATTTTTTTTTTCTTTTTCTTTTCTGTTTTATTTTTTTGAGTTGGTGGGGGTGGTCTCCAACTCCCGAGCTCAAGTGATCCTCCCGCCTCAGCCTCCCAAAGTGCTGGGATCCCAGGCGTGAGTCACTTCGCCTGGACTTGACACCCATTTTTATGTTCAGTTTGACAATATTTGTGACAAGTGAGTCAGAGATGATACAGCAAGGGGACGAAGACATGTTCCCTTCCCTCTAGAAAGTCACCGTCACGCACAGAAGACAGAAGGCTTGCAGCACACAGCGACCGGATAAAGGAAGCAGCTCTGCAACAGAGTGAGTGGCTCTCAACTTTTCATCACTGAGATATAATTCACAGACCATGAGGTTCACCTGCTTATAGGTGTAATCCAGTGACTTTTAATGTATTTGCAGAGTTGTGCAAACATCACTTCTGTCTAGTTCCAGAATGTTCTCATCACCCCAGAAGGAAACCCTATCCCCATTAGCTGTTGCTCCCCGTCCCCACCCCAGCCCCGGCACCCACGCATCCCCTCCCTGCCTCTATGGATTGGCCTGTCCTGGACATTTCATAGAAATGGGATCACAGACTGGGTGCAGTGGCTCACATGCCTGTACTCCCAGCACTTTGGGAGGCCGAGGCGGGTGGATCACCTGAGGTCAGGAGTTCAAGACCAGCCTGGCCAACATGGTGAAACCCTGTCTCTACTATAAATACAAATAAATTAGCCGGGCGTGGTGGTGGGCGTCTGTAATCCCAGCTACTTAGGAGGCTGAGGCAGGGAGAATTGCTTGAACCTGGGAGGCAGAGGTTTCAGTGAGCCAAGATTGTGCCACTGCAGTCAGCGTGGGCAACAAAGCAAGACTACGTCTCAAAAACAAAAACAAAAAAACCCTGAAACTCAGATGGTGACCCTCCCCTGCCTCAGTCCTACGATGGCTCCCTGTGCCCCAGGATTAACTCCCACTCCCGGGCCTGGCTGGGCACAGGGCGAGGCCAGAAGAACTTGAAAAAGCCAGAGGGTCCCGGCTCAGCGAGGAATGGGAGGTGCTTCCTTCTACCCATATAGGAGCCTAAGAGAGCTGCGAGAGTGGGAAGTGGGGTTGCCCCGATTTTCCAGGGCAGGAAACCAAGGCTGGGGGTTGGGGCTAACACCCAGGTCAGGGCCCTGGGTCTCGCTGCCCAGAGGCTCCGGTGAGTGAGGCTTATGGCAGCATGAAGCTGCGCCCGCCGGACCCGCCTCCCGCCTGCCATTCCCGCTGGGGAGGGAAGGGCCGCTCTGGGCAGCTCAGGGGCCCCACCGCTGTTTCCGGGCTCTCGGTCGGGTGGGGAGGGCCGTTGTCAGAGTCCCCCTGAGACCGTGGGGAACACTGCCTGCTTAATGAGGGTCCCTGGGGCCTCTGCCCAGTTCGGACTGGGGAATAAAGGCCCCCTCTTCCATTCCGCTGTTTCTCCGCCCCCCGCCGTAATAGGATTGAGACTTTTGAAGTTAATAGGAAACGGGGCAGGCTGCCACGTAGAGAATGCGGACGCAGAGGGCTTAGAGGGCCTTTTGTGAGCCCGGCCGGGAGGCTCCCCCCGCCGGCCGGTCGTGATGAAAGCACCGTGAAATATACAGTGTCAGGACGCCCCTTGCACCATGACAGGCCTCTTTACTTAAAGAAAAGAAGGGGGGAAAATCCCCCACCAGTTGTACATGTGCATGTGAACGCACACGTATGTGTATGCAGTGCTCTGGCCCGGCCGGCCGCTGGGACGCTGTCCACACGGTGCCCACCCGAGGCCTCTGCTCAGCCAGGAGGGTTGGGATTCATTCCAGCAGCCAGGAGTTCGGTTTTCTTTTTTTTGTTTTTGTGTTTTGAGATGGAGTCCTGCGCTGTCACCCAGCCTGGAATGTAGTGGCATGATCCCTGCTCACTGCCACCTCTGCCTCCCAGGTTCAAGCGATTCTCCTGCCTCAGCTTCCCGAGTAGCTGGGATTACAGGCACCTGCCACCATGCCCAGCTAATATATATATATATTTTTAAATTTTTATTTTAGTAGAGACAGGGTTTTGCCATGTTGGCCAGGCTGGTCTCGAACTCCTGACCTCAAGTGATCCACCCACCTCGGCCTCCCAAAGTGCTGGGATTACAGGCATGAGCCACTACGCCTGGCTGAGTTTGGGGTTTTGGATGCTGGGCCTAAGAGTCAGAGGCCATTCATCACTCAGGGAAGGCAGCCTCACCCAAGGCTCACTCTTCTCCCCTTACACACCTCCAGAGACGGCAGGCTCACCACCTAGCAAGGCTCCTAGACAAGGCTTCCTTGTGTGTGGCTGCAGAAGAAGGTGAAGGTGACACCTTTCAATGTCACTGAGGAAAAATGACAGGGGACAGAAGGGAAGGCAATTTTTTTTTTGAGACATGGCCTCACCCCCATTCCCCAAGCTGGAGTTCAGTGGTGTGATCTCACCTCATTGCAGCCTCCACCTCCTGGGCTCAAGTGATCCTCCCATCTCATTTTTGCATTTTTTTGTAGAGGTGGGGGTCTCACTACGTAGCCCAGACTGGTCTCGAACTCCTGGGCTCAAGGGATCCTCCTACCTCAGCCTCCCAAAATGTTGGGATTACAGGCGTGAGCCACTGCTCCTGCCTCAGCCTCTTGAGTAGCTGGGATTACAGGTGCCCGCCACCGCGCCCAGCTAATTTTTGTATTTTTAGTAGAGACGGTTTCATCATATTGGCCAGGCTGGTCTCGAACTCCTGACCTCATGTGATCTGCCTGTATCGGCCTCCCAAACTGCAGGGATTACAGGTGTGAGCCACCGCGCCCGGCCCAAGGCGGCAATTTCTAAAACAGCTTTACTGAGATATTCACGTAGCATACAGTTCATTCATTTAAAGAATACAATTTTTTTTTTTTTTGTATTTTTAGTAGAGACGGGATTTCACCACGGGATTTGGCCAGGCTGGTCTCACACTCCTGGTCTGAGGTGATCCACTCACCTTGGCCTCCCAAAGTGCTGGAATTACAGGCGTAAGTCACCACACCTGGCCTAAAGTATCCATCAACCCAATCAACTTTCTTTTTTTTTTTTTTTTCGAGACGGAGTCTCGCTCTGTCGCCCAGGCTGGAGTGCAGTGGCATCATCTCGGCTCACTGCAAGCTCCGCCTCCTGGGTTCCCGCCATTCTCCTGCCTCAGCCTCCCTAGTAGCTGGGACTACAGGCGCCCGCCACCATACCCGGCTAATTTTTTGTATTTTTTTTTTTTTTAGTAGAGACAGGGTTTCACCGTGTTAGCCAGGCTGGTCTCGAACTCCTGGCCTCAGGTGATCCACCCACCTCGCCCTCCCAAAGTTCTGGGGTTACAGGCGTGAGCCACCACGCCCAGCCTAAAGTATACAATTGATTTGTTTTATTTTCTTCACAAAGCTGTGTGTCCATCAACCCAATCAACTTTAGAACATTTCCATCACCCCAAGAGGAAACCCCGTTCCCGCCCCGGCACCCACACATCCCCTCCCTGTCTCTATGGATGGGTCTGCCCTGGACATTTCATAGAAATGGGATGACACACTATGTGGCCTTTTGTGTCTGGCATCTCTCACTGAGCGTGGCGTCCTCAAGGTGCATCTGCGCCGTGGCCTGGGTCAGAGCCTCGCTCCTTTTCATGGCTGAGTCGTGTTCCAGTGGGTGGATGGCCGCGCTGCGTTTGCCCCATTGTTGTGTTGATGGACATTTGGGCTGTTCCAGACGTTTCTGAGTGTGCAGGGAATGCTGTTCTTGCAAACTCTTCCAATGGCCCTGGATTTGGGCCTTTGACCCTCACAGAAGGCCAGGCAGAGGCCAGGCAGGTCCCACCAAGGCCAGAAGCAGAGGGCGTGTTCCCCAGCAGGGCCTGGCGTGCGTTCGGGGCATGATACATGGAAACAGCTTCCAGGCCTGGCCCTGTGTCTCCCAGCTGGCCCCGCCACTTCCGGAGGTGACCCGGCCACCCTGTGACGCTGTTTCTTCGTCGGCAAAGGTGGCGGTGATGGGGGCTCTATGGCGGCAGCTGTTGTCATGGCGTGGCAGCTGCACACGGGAGGGCTCGTCCACGGGAGGGAGGCTTTCCGCAGGCGGCCCCTGCCCGTTTGAATGCTCCTGCAGACGGCCGTGTCATTCCCGTACCGCAGGCTGGGTGGGTGGAGAGGGTGTCTGTGTGTCCGGGGTTCCCCAGATTTCCGTTCAGACCCGTGGGAAGTCCACTTCCCTGCTGTGGGCTCCAGCATCGGGAGGGGTGGTCCGTGTGGAGCAACGTGTGGCCCTGTCCCCTCTACGGGAAATCCCGGGGAAAGGAGGGTGAAGGGGGCGGGAGTGTCCCGGAATCTGGTTGAGCTTTTGTGGCCCCCATGGATGCCTGCAGCCCGCCCAGCGGCACGGGAAGCCCCCTTGCCCGCCGGCTGGAAGGGGAGGGAGGCAGGTGGCAGGAGGTGGGTGGAGGGGCTGCTCTTCCCTGGGGGCGCCGGGGGGAGACCTGTCCCTGCCAGAGCACGGCGGCTGGCCACCCCCTAGCCCTTTGGTGGCAGCTGTGCCCTGTGGTGGGCAGGGTGATGCGTGGGTCACCTGCCCCTGCGGCAGGCCCAGCACCCTCCTGACTTCTCAGACCCTCCAGAGGAGGCAAAGGGGATCTCCCAGACAGAGTGAGAACACGTTGTTCCTTCAGGGGCAGCAAAACCAGTGCAGGTACTGCCCACCGGGGTCAGACATCAGAGGGACAGACACAGAGACAGACAGAGACAGTCAGAGTCAGAGAAAGACAGATGGAGACAGAGAGAGAGAGAGAGACACGAATGGAGGCAGAGAGAGACAGTGATAGAGACAGAGACAGAGACAGAGATAGAGCCAGTCAGAGAGAGACAGAGACACAGGGAGACGAGGGAGATAGAGAGAGAGGGAGACAGAGAGAGATGGAAGGAGGGAGAGACAGAAACAGAGACAGAGACAAAGGGAAACAGAGAGGGAGAGACAGAGAGAAACAGAGACGGAGAGACAGAGACAGAGAGGGAAAGAGACCGGGGGTGGCTGTGCAGGGCAATGGGCCGAACGCTCCATCCCGGCTTCCTGGCCCCTGGGCCCCCGTCTCCCAGCTGTGATTGGCCTGCTCTGGCCTTGGGCTCCACCTGACTTTTCTGGGTTTGGGGTTGAGGGCGCAGGAGGCCCTGGCAGGACAGGACTCTGGGTCCCCAGGGGCCGCCTCACCCTCCCACCCCGGAGTCACAGTACTCGGGCATCTCCCCATCAGTGGGTGACACGTGCCCAGCGGGGACTCGGAAAGGGGCTGGGGCACCTCGGGCTCTTCTCAGCTCAAGTGTCCCAGGAGTTTGTCAAGGGGCCCACAGCCAGCCCACAGCTGATGCTCAGGGGAACCCGCCTCTCCCAGGTGCCAGCCCAGGTGGGGCGGGGGAGCCTCAGGCCCTGCCCTCGGGTGCTCACAGCGTCTCTGGGACCTAGCAGAGGTCAGTGAGGGCTGAGGAAGCTTCATGCTGGGGTCTTGGTGCAGGAGGTGGGGGAGGGGATAAGAAAAGGCTTGAGGGGAGGGCCCAGATCCATTAATGGACACTGAGGCTGCTTGGTGTCTCCCTGGAAGATCTGTTCACATCCTGGACCCCGAAACTTGTGAACGGGACTTGATTTAGAAATAGGGTCTTTGCGGCCAGACGCATTGGCTCCCGCCTGTAATCCCACCACTTTGGGAGGCCGAGGCGGGCGGATCACAAGGTCAGGAGATCGAGATCATCCTGGCTAACACAGTGAAACCCCGTCTTTACTAAAAATACAAAAAAATTAGTTGGACGTGTTGGCGGGCGCCTGTAGTCCCAGCTACTCGGGAGGCTGAGGCAGGAGAATGGTGTGAACCCGGGAGGCGGAGCTTGCAGTGAGCGGAGATCGCGCCACTGCACTCCAGCCTGGGCGACGGAGCGAGACTCCGTCTGAAAAAAAACCAAAGAAGGCCTTTGCAGATGTGACCAACATATGACGAGGTCATTCGACTGGGCCCTGGCGCAGCGTGACTGGCGTCCATATAAAATACACATGCCCTGACTGGGCACTGGTGAAAAGGAACTGTTCCTTCAATCCCAGTCCCCACCTCTGGATGTTGCATAACCATTGTTTATGGCACCAGAAACTTCATCTCTGTAAACCACTTGGAGGGGTGTCTGGCACCAAGTCCCCCGTTCATGAGTGTTTGAAAATGGAATACAAATAAAATAGAAAAAATATAAAGAGAGAGCTGGTGCCTACACTCGGGGAGCCTACAGGACATGAGCTTGAAAGAGCCGGTTATCTCCCTGTCTCTCTGTCTCTCTCTCTCTGTCTTGGAAATGTCTAAGGGGGCAGGCAGGAGGGCTTCCTGGAGGAGGGGTCCTTTGAGCTGAGTTCAGAAGGGCGAGAAGGAGCCGGGTTTCTCATGGAGCAGCCAGTGCAAAGGGCTGAGGGCAGCCTGGAGCCTGGTGTGTCCTTCAGGGAGCTGGTGTGGCTGGAGCAGGGGATTCTAAGGCTGCTGAGGGCTTCATGGGCCGCAGGGAGGAGTTTGGTTTTTCTCTTGAAGGCACTGGGGAGCCACAGCAGAGTTTAGAGCAGAAGAGGGACATAATTTGTGCCCTGTGCCCGTGGTGAGAGGCGAGCAGGGAGGGCTGCCTGGAAGTGGGCAAGGACCTCAGAGCAGAATTCTGCCAGGGTGAAGCTTTGGAGGAAGTCTTCCTTTTCTCTTCTTTTCCCATCACGGGTTGAGAAATCAGAGGGAGAGGCATGGATGGAGCTTCTTGTGCCAGCGTGTGCAGGGGTTTTGGGGCCTGATACCCACCCCACGTGGGGACCAACGTGCCTGAGCCACCCCCTTTTCCCGCTAGAGGCCTCTCGTCAGTCCCTGGGGGCCCAGGGGTGACCTTGGGCCACAGGGAACATCCAGACCTGGGTCGGTGGCCTTGGCAGGTGCCCGGGGGATCTGCCCTCCGGTCCTTGTCTCAGTTTCCACAGCGGGTCAGGGGGGTCCCGGAGGCTGGGTGTCGGCAGCCCTGAAGATTTACGCTGCCGCCAGCCACACCCCGGGAGTCGGACCCTCCTCGGTGCCACTTTACAGATGGAGGAACTGAGGCGGGGGCTCTGGTCTTCACCCGGCTTGAGTTGCGGGGCTGGAACCCGAAGCGTTTGCCAGTTCCCAGGGCCTGAGCGCTCTGGCCAGTGTGTGTAACGCCCTCTCCCTGGATGCCTCAAGTTTAGGAAATGGCAGAGCCGCCCGGATTGAAATTCTCAGCCCGTGCACGCCCGGCGGAGAAATCCATAATGCATTGTTTAGACAGATGCCTTTAAACTGCGCCACGGCATGGGGGCGGCGGCCGGGGGGCCTGTACTGGGAAGGTCACCCTTTTTTTCTGCACAAAGGTCAGCCGTAGACCGTTGCCAAGACAACGGCCGGCTTAAAGATGGAGGCTTAAGGAGAACAGACAATTCCCCTCCCAAAGATGCCCCGTGCAAAGGGCCCGGCCGTGGGCTTGGGGGCTGGGGGCTTGGGAGGCTCAGGGGTTGTGAGGAGCTGAGGCTGGAGCACAGAGAGGGAGGAGTGGAGCACTGCGATGGCTTTGGGAGGCCCGGGAAGGAATGTGGGGGTCTGGGGGGCAGATCTTGGCTCGGCCCCTGCCAGGCTGTCTTCAAACCAGTGAGCCTCAAGGTTCCTGGCTGTGAAATGGGAACAATGTCTGCCCTTCAGGGTAGGAATCTCCAGGCTGGTCTGGTGTGGGAACCACTGTGTTAAACATGCAGACTGACCGGGCGTGGTGGCTCACGCCTGTAATCCCAGCACTTTAGGAGGCCGAGGCGGGCAGATTGTGACATCAGGAGATGGAGACCATCCTGGCTAACACAGTGAAACCCCGTCTCTACTAAAAATACAAAAAATTAGCCGGGCATGGGGGCGGGCGCCTGTAGTCCCGGCTACTTGGGAGGCTGAGGCAGGAGAATGGCGGGAACCCGGGAGGCAGAGTTTGCAGTGAGCTGAGTTCGAGCCACTGCACTCCAGCCTGGGTGACAGAGCGAGACTCTGTCTCAAAAACAAAACAAAACAAAAAAACATGCAGACTCTAGCCGGGCACAGTGGCTCACGCCTGTCATCCCAGCGCTTTGGTGGTTGGTTGTTTGTTTGTTTTTAAGATAGTCTCGCTCTGTCGCCCAGGCTGGAGTGCAGTGACAAGATCTTGGCTCACTGCAACCTCCGCCTTATAGGTTCAAGTGATTCTCCTGCCTCAGCCTCCCAAGTAGCTGGGACTACAGGCGTGTGCCATCACACCTGGCTAATTTTTTATACTTTTAGTACAGACAGGGTTGCACCATGTTGACCAGACTGGTCTTGAACTCCTGACCTCATTATCCACCTACCTTGGCCTCCCAAAGTGCTGGGATTACAAGTGTGAGCCACTGCACCTGGCCTCATCTCAGCACTTTAGGAGGCTGAGGTGGGAGGATTGCTTGAGTCCAGGAGTTTAAGACTAGCCGGGCAAAATAGCGAAATCCTGTCTTTATTTAAAAAAAAAAAAAAAAATATATATATATATATATATATATATATATATTTATGGGGCCGGGCGCGATGGCTCACGCCTGTAATCCCAGCACTTTGGGAGGCTGAGGCGGGCAAATCGTGACATCAGGAGATTGAGACCATCCTGACTAACACTGTGAAACCCCGTCTCTACTAAAAATACACACACAAAAAAAATTAGCTGGGCGTGCTGGTGGGCACCTGTAGTCCCAGCTACTCTGGAGGCTCAGGTAGGAGATGGTGTGAACCCAGGAGGTGGAGTTTGCAGTGAGCCAAGATCTCGCTACTGCACTCCAGCCTGGGCGACAGAGCGAGACTCCGTCTCAGAAAAAAAAAATGCAGATTCGTAGGCCCTCCAGGGGGCTCGTGCTCTAGAAAGCTTGGGGGTCTTGGCCAACATCCTAGGTGTCTCCTGATCACAGCCTTTTGGGGTGAGGCCCCATGAGTGTGAGCTGGGACTCTGAGGAGGCTTGGTTTCTCCTGCCCCCTTCCCCGAGCTGGGGCCGGAACCCTGGTGGCCCCTCTGGGCCGGAAGCGGACTGGAAGCTCAGATTTGCAAACCTGAGGGCAGAGGTCCCGGGAGCAATGAGATGGGCCTGAGACCCTCGGTCAGAGGTGGCTGTTTCTCGCTCTGCAGGATCTGAGGACCTTGGTGGCCAGCAGGGACGTGGCCAGGAGCTGGCCTCGGCTTTGGGGACTGAAGGCCTTTGCTGTCATAGCTTTTTGGTAGCTACATGAAAACGGTGCTGTTCACACAAACCAATCTCCCTGGAGGTGCTTTTAAGGACTGGTGAGAGCCACACGCCCTGATTACCATTTCATTTACCGGCGAGACTGCCTTACCTTTGCGACGGAGAGAACATCAGGAAGGTGACTGTTATTGAGGCAAAATTCACACAGCGCAAAAGTAACCTTTTTTTTTTTTTGAGACGGAGTCTTGCTCTGTCCCCCAGGCTGGAGCGCAGTGGCCGGATCTCAGCTCACTGCAAGCTCCGCCTCCCGGGTTTACGCCATTCTCCTGCCTCAGCCTCCCGAGTAGCTGGGACTACAGGCGCCCGCCACCGCGCCCGGCTAGTTTTTTGTATTTTTTAGTAGAGACGGGGTTTCACCGTTTTAGCCAGGATGGTCTAGATCTCCTGACCTCGTGATCCGCCCGTCTCGGCCTCCCAAAGTGCTAGGATTACAGGCGTGAGCCACCGCGCCCGGGCAAAAGTAACCATTTTAAAGTCAGCTTAATGATCTGTATCAGGCCTTACTCCCGTCCCCGGCCCCAGCCCTGACCCTATGGATCCGCTTTCTTCTTTCTTTTTTCTTTTCTTCTCCCCTCCCCTCCCCTCCCCTCCCCTTTCCTCTCCTTTCCTTTCTTCCCTCCTCCTTTCTTTTCTTTTCTCTTTTCTTTTCTTTTTTCTCCTTTCCTTTCTTCCTTTCTTTTCTTTTTTTCTTTTTTTTTTTTTTGAGACAGAGTCTCGCTCAGTCGCCCACGCTGGAGTGCAGTGGCGCAATCTCAACTCACTGCAAGCTCCGCCTCCTAGGTTCATGCCATTCTCCTGCCTCAGCCTCCCGAGTAGCTGGGACTACAGGCGTCCACCGCCACGCCCGGCAAATATTTTGCATTTTTAGCAGAGACGGGGTTTCACCGTGTTAGCCAGGATGGTCTCGATCTCCTGACCTCGTGATCCACCCGTCTCAGCCTCCCAAAGTGCTAGGATTACAGGTGTGAGCCACCGCACCTGGCCTCTTTTCTTTCTTTTCTGTTTTCTTTATTTCTTTTTCTTTCTTTCTTCTTTTTTTTTTTTTTTTTTTTTTTTTTTTGAGACGGAGTCTCGCTCTGTCCCCCAGGCTGGAGTGCAGTGGCCGGATCTCAGCTCACTGCAAGCTCCGCCTCCCGGGTTTACGCCATTCTCCTGCCTCAGCCTCCCGAGTAGCTGGGACTACAGGCGCCCGCCACCTCGCCCGGCTAGTTTTTTGTATTTTTTAGTAGAGACGGGGTTTCACCGTGTTAGCCAGGATGGTCTTGATCTCCTGACCTCGTGATCCGCCCGTCTCGGCCTCCCAAAGTGCTGGGATTACAGGCTTGAGCCACCGCGCCCGGCCTTTCTTTCTTCTTTCTAGACCTGTCGCCCAGGCTGGAGTGCAGTGGCATGATCTCAGCTCACCGCAACCTGCGCCTGCCAGATTCAAGCAATTCTCCTGCCTTGGCCTTCTGAGTAGCTGGGATTACAGGCGCCTGCCACCACGCCCGGTTAATTTTTGTATTTTTAGTAGAGACGGAGTTTCACGGTGTTAGCCAGGATGGTCTCGATCTCCTGACCTTGTGATTCAGCCGCCTAGGCCTCCCAAAGTGCTGGGATTACAGGTGTGAGCCACTGCACCTGGCCCACTTTATTTTTTTTTAATTATTTTTTATTTGGCTGGGCACGGTGGATCATGCCTGTAATCCCAGCATTTTGGGAGGCCGAGGCGGGCGGATCACGAGGTCAGGAGATTGAGACCAGCCTGATCAACATGTGAAACCCCATGTCTACTAAAAATACAAACTAGCTGGGCATGGTGGCGGGCACCTGTAGTCCCAGCTACTCGAGAGGCTGAGGCAGGAGAATGGTGTGAACCCAGGAAGTGGAGCTTGCAGTGAGCCGAGATCGTGCCACTGCATTCCAGCCTGGAGGACCGAGTGAGACTCTGTCTCAAATAAATAAATAAATAAAAATAATAATTTTTTAAAATAATAAATTAAATAAATAAATTATTTATTTATTTTTCAAGATGGAATCTCGCTCTGTCGCCCAGGCTGGAGTGCAATGGCGTCATCTCGGCTCACTGCAACCTCTGCCTCCCAGGTTCAAGCGATTCTCCTGCTTCAGCCTCCCAAGTAGCTGGGATTGCAGGCACCTGTCACCATGCTTGGCTAATTTTTGTATTTTTAGTAGAGACAGGGTTTTGCCATGTCGGCCAGGCTGCTCTCAAACTCCTGACCTCAGGTGATCCTCCCACCTCTGCCTCCCAAAGTGCTGGGATGACAGGGATGAGCCACCGCGCCCGGTCGAGCAGTTTTTAATTTTTGGAAAATGGGCATCTCCAGTGTGAGAAGCGTCTGGATGTGGGTTGTGGTTTGAGTGCCCTGAATTAGTTAAAGGCCTTCCTTCTTCTCTGTGGTTCCCTGCAGACCTGACGGTCTGTGATTCTGCAGATGTCAGGGCTGTACAGAAGAGGGTGGAGGCCGGGCCAGCCCCAGCTCCTGCTCACACAGGGAATTAGTGTCAGAGCTAGACTGGGGTCGAGAGGCGGGCTGCTGGGACATCTGCCCTTTCACCCCCATGCTGACTCCAACATCAAATTGCTGTCAGCCTGGCTGTCCGAAAAGAACGTACCTGGGGCTGGACGCAGTGGCTCACACCTGTCATCCTAGCTACTCAGGAGGCTGAGGCAGAAGAATCGCTTGAACCAGGGAGACGGAGGTTGCAGTGAGCCGAGACTGTGCCACTGCACTCCAGCCCGGGTGACAGAGTGAGACCCCATCTCAAAAAAAAAAACCAGACTAGGCACGGTGACTCACGCCTGTAATCCCAGCACTTTGGGAGGCCGAGGCTGGCAGATCACCTGAAGTCAGGAGTTTGAGACTAGCCTGGCCAACCCAGGCTGGCCAACCCAATTTTTTTTCTCTCCTGAAAAAAAAAAAAAAAAAAAAAAATGCGGGAGGCTGAGGCCGGAGAATCGCTTGAACCAGGAGGCAGAGGTTATAGTGAGCCAAGATTGTGCCACTGCACTCCATCCTGGGCAAGAGAGGGAGACTCCATCTCAAAAAAAAAAAAAAAACTACAAAAATTAGCTGGGCGTGGCGGTACACGCCTGTAATCCCAGCTACTCGTGAGGCTGAGGCAGGAGAATCGCCTGAACCCAGGAGGCGGAGGTTTCAATGATCCGAGATCGCACGACTGTACTCCAGCCTGGGTGACAGAGCGAGACTCCATCTCAAAAAAAAAAAAAAAAAAAAAGACATACCTGCTTTTCTCGCCAGTTAGGACAGGACATCGGGAACCTAGAAAATTTGACCAACACAGGCCGAGCGCGGTGGCTCAAACCTGTAATCCCAGCACTTTGGGAGGCTGAGACGGGTGGATCACGAGGTCAGGAGATCGAGACCATCCTGGCTAACACGGTGAAACCCCGTCTCTACTAAAAAGTGCAAAAAACTAGCCGGGCGAGGTGGCGGGCGCCTGTAGTCCCAGCTACTCGGGAGGCTGAGGCACGAGAATGGCGGGAACCCGGGAGGCGGAGCTTGCAGTGAGCTGAGATCCGGCCACTGCACTCCAGCCCGGGCGACAGAGCAAGACTCCATCTAAAAAAAAAAAAAAAGAACCCCCACGTGTGTGTCCCCACCCACGTGTGTGTCCGGGCGTGGTCGCATACGCAGGCACCTTCCTTTCGCAAAGAGTGATGTTTTAGCTGCTGATATGTACCTGTTTGTCACTTCACACTGTGTTAATATCACAGCTCTTTTCCCATGTAAACCAGTCTTCTGGGACAGAATTTGTTTTTATTTTTATTACAAAATGTTTACTTTGAGACAGAGGCTTGCTCTATCGTTCAGGCTGCACGATCTCATCTCATGGCAACCTCTGTCTCCTGGGTTCCAACGATTCTCCTGCCTCAGCCTCTCGAGTAGCTGGAATTACAGGCACACACCAACCCCCACTAATTTTTGTATTTTTAGTAGAGATGAGGTTTCACCATGTTGGCCAGGCTGGTCTCGAACTCCTGACCTCAGGTGATCCACCCACCTCGGCCTCCCAAAGTGTTGGGATTACAGGCGTGAGCCACCGTATCCAGCCTTATTTTCACTTTCAGAGATGGGAGTCTCACTGTGTTGCCCAGTCTCACTGTGTTGCCTCGAAGTCCTGGGCTCAAGGGATCCTCCCCACTCAGTTTCCCAAAGTGCTGGGATTACAGGCGTTGAGTCCCTGCGCCCGGTCCCGAGTTTTTAATCTTTGGCTTCTAGCAAGGTGCTGCTTCCTTTTAGCTTCTAGAATGTTCTCCGCCACAAACAAGATTAAAGTCTCCAACAACAAAACAAAACAAAAAACGCTTCCAAACTGCAACTCGTCGAGGGACGGCAGAGGCTTGTTTCAGACTCCAGTTGGGAAGGGGAGGTAGGGCGGGTGCTTCTCCGAGAAAGGCCCTGGTGTGGGGGAGGGGGGCTGAGGTTGGAGAGGGGGCACCCAGAGGCCAGGCGGGAAGGAGCCTTCCTGGGAGCCGAGGTCTCCACGTTGCCACCATGGCTGGGGGTCACTCTCTGCACCACCCGAGATGTCTCCCGAGACTTCAGCTTTAAAAAGCTGTGTGGGGGGCCGGGCGCGGTGGCTCACACCTGTAGTCCCAACACTTTGGGAGGCCGAGACGGGCGGATCACGAGGTCAGGAGATCGAGACCATCCTGGCCAACACGGTGAAACCCCGTCTCTACTAAAAATACAAAAAATTAGCCAGGCGTGGTGGCAGGTACCTGTGGTCCCAGCTACTCGGGAGGCTGAGGCAGGAGAATCACTTGAACCAGGGAGGTGGAGGTTGCAGTGAGCCAAGATTGTGCCACTGCACTCCAGCCTGGGCAACACAGACTCCGTCTCAAAAAAAAAAAAAAAAAAAAAAAAAAAAAGGCTGTGTGGATTCCCCTGGGCCTCCGGAGTCCGGAGTGGGGGCTAGGAGCTGCCTGGGGAGGGGCTGGAAAGGAAGCAGCAGACAATGGGCTGGGCCGCACCCCTCCCCGGTTCCGGTTCCCCCCAAATCAGATGGACACGGCTGCAGAAAGCCGAGGCCGGGCGCTGGGCGCACAATGCCTGCTGTCGTCCCGTGTTTTCTGCCGTCCCCGCCTCCGTTGTCTGGGTCCCCTGGGGCGGCTGTGGAAATTGGGGTTTGAGAGCCCTTCCAGGCAGGCTCTCTTTGTGACTGTGTCATGCATCCTTTGGGAGACAGTAGGGGACACCTTCCCTTTCGCCCTCTGGATGAGGCAGGGGTGACGGCGTTGGTGCGTGTACCGGGTGCCGGAGGGCTCTCGGGAAGGAGGAGGGGGCCCGGCTCCCGGTCCCCTGTCACTGCTCAGTCCCGGTTGCAGGCATTGTGGGCACCGCCCGTCCTGCTCACAGGAAGATCACTGTCCGCAGAGCATCCTGAGCTGTGACCTGCGTGTATTTCCCCATGGGGATGTGGGGTCTCCCTCACGTCAAGACAGTCGGTGTCGCACAGGCATTTAACCCACCGCTGCCACGGGATTGGGATCGGCCCAGCCCCGCTGTGGCAGGAGAGGGGCCTGGGAACCCACCAGCAGCCTAGTCCTGGAAGCTGCGTGTTGCAGATTATGGAAAATGTAGTGGCGCTCAGAACGAAACATCTGAAAATGGTGTTGAAAGAAAACAAGGACCCATCACTTTTGTGAATGTTCCCGGCAAGGACTCTCAGGCTGTGATGAGTGGTTTTCGTTTTTTTGTTTTGTTTAGTTTTGTTTTTTTGAGATGGAATCTCACTCTGTCGCCCGGGCTGGAGTGCAGTGGTACAATCTCGGCTCACTGCAACCTCTGCCTCCCGGGTTCAAGCAATTCTTCCGCCTCAGCCTCCCGAGTAGCTGGGATTACAGGCGCCCGCCACCATGCCTGGCTAATTTTTATATTTTTAGTAGAGACGGGGTTTCCCCATCTTGGCCAGGCTGGTCTCAAACTCCTGACCTCAAGCAATCTGCCCGTCTCAGCCTCCCAAAGTGCTGGGATTACAGGTGTGAGCCATCACGCCCGGCCCAGCAGTGATGAGTTTTACAGAATATACAGATTATTTAGTTTTTATTTTATTTTATTATTATTATTTTTTGAGATGGAATCTCGCTCCGTCTCCCAGGCTGGAGTGCAGTGGCACGATCTCGGCTCACTGCAACCTCCACCTCCCAGGTTCAAGCAATTCTCCTGCCTCAGCCTCCCAAGTAGCTGGGATTACAGGTGATTGCCACCACGCCCAGCTAATTTTTTGTATTTTTAGTAGAGACAGGGTTTCACCATGTTGACCAGGCTGGTCTCAAACTTCTGACCTCAAGTGATCCGCCTGCCTCGGCCTCCCAAAGTGCTGGGATTACAGATGTGAGCCACCTTGCCCAGCCTGTTTGTTTGTTTGTTTGTTTGTTTGAGACGGAGTTTCACTCTTGTCACCCAGGCTGGAATGCAATGGCATGATCTCAGCTCACTGCCACCTCTGCCTCCCAGGTTCAAGTGATTCTCCTGCCTCAGTCTCCCAAGTAGCTGGAACTACAGGCAGTCACCACCACACATGGCTAATTTTGTATTTTTAGTAGAGACGGGGTTTCACCACGTTGGCCAGACTGGTCTCAAACTCATGACCTCACGTGATCTACCTGCCTCAGCCTCCCAAAGTGCTGGATTACAGGTGTGAGTCACTGCACCTGGCCAGGTACACCATTTTTAAAAAATAAAATAAGAAGCCCAGGCCAGGAGCATGGCTCACACCTATTAGCCCAGCACTTGTGGAGGCCAAGGCAGGAGGATCACTTGGGCTCAGGAGTTTGAGACCAGCCTGGAAATATAGTGAGACCTCATCTCTACAAAAATAAAAATTTAGCTGAGCGTGGTGGTGTGCACCTGTGGTCTTAACTACTCAGGAGGCTGAGGTGGGAGGATCTCTTGAGCCCAGGAGGTGGAGGCTGCAGTGAACTGTGATTGTGCCACTGCACTCCAGCCTGGGAAACAGAGTGAGACCCTGTCTCAAAAGAAAGACCCCCACCAAAAAAAAAATTTTCAAATGAAATTAAAAAAAAAAAAAAACCCCAGTCTGGGCGTGGTGGCTCACACCTATAATCCTAGTACTTTGGGAGGCTGAGGCAGGTGGATCACTTGAGGTCAGGAGTTTGAGACCACCCTGGGTAACAGAAAAATGCCATCTCTACAAAAAAGAAAAAATTAGCTGGGCGTGATGGTGTGCGCCTGTAATCCCAGCTACTTGGTAGGCTGACGTGGGAGGATCGCTTGAGCCCAGGCGGTTGAGGCTGTAGTGAGCCGTGATTTTGCCACTACACTCCAGCCTGGGCAACAGAGCAAGACTCTGACTGGAAAAAAAAAAAAAAAAAGGATTTGTGTGTGCGTGTGTGTGTTTTGCTGTCCCCCAGGCTGGAGTGCAGCGGCGCAATCTCGGCTCACTGCAACCTCTGCCTCCCGAGTTCAAGTGATTTTCCTGCCTCAGCCTCCTGAGTAGCTGGGATTACAGGCGTACACCACCACGCCCGGCTAATTTTTGTATTTTATTTATTTATTTATTTATTTATTTTTTTTTTTTTTGAGACGGAGTCTCGCTCTGTCGCCCAGGCTGGAGTGCAGTAGCACGATCTCAGCTCACTGCAAGCTCCGCCTCCCGGGTTTACGCCATTCTCCTGCCTCAGCCTCTGGAGTAGCTGCGACTACAGGCGCTCGCCACCTCGCCCGGCTAGTTTTTTGTATTTTTTAGTAGAGACGGGGTTTCACCGTGTTAGCCAGGATGGTCTCGATCTCCTGACCTCGTGATCCGCCCGTCTCGGCCTCCCAAAGT
Organism: Macaca fascicularis; assembly: GCF_037993035.2. Classification (NCBI taxonomy): domain Eukaryota; kingdom Metazoa; phylum Chordata; class Mammalia; order Primates; family Cercopithecidae; genus Macaca; species Macaca fascicularis. The sequence continues at coordinate 1,919,063 of NC_088393.1, forward strand.
GCTGGGATGACAGGCTTGAGCCACCGCGCCCGGCCAATTTTTGTATTTTAATAGAGACGGTTTCTCCATGTTGGCCAGGGTGGTCTCGAACTCCTGACTTCAGGTGATCCGCCCACCTCGGCCTCCCAAAGTGTTGGGATTACAGGGGCGTGAGCAACCGTGCCCGGCCGTATTTATGTATTTATTAAATAAAATAACTGGGCACGGTGGCTCATGCCCGTCATCCTGGCACTTTGGGAGGCCCAGATCACCAGCGCTTTGCACGCTGTGCCTGTTGGCCTCGGTTTCCCCACTAAAAACTTGTGATGATTACATGGAGCCCAGAACCATGAATAAAACACGAGGTCTGGAGTTAGTGCTTCCTCTCCTACAGCGAATGCATAATCAGCCCAAAACTGCGGCGACGAGGCGTCCGAGGCGGCCGCACCCCAGCAGCGATCAATGATTCATGGCTCGATCTGCTAATTGCCTCTCGGGCCCAGCTTCGGGCTGATGCGTTTGACAAGGCGAGGAGTCCGAGACATGCATTAGGCACTCAGCAGCCCCCGCCAGCCCCAGAGGATGAGACTGCTTCCCCCTCCTGGGGGTGATCCGTCATTTTGTCCACGGGGGAGTTGGGGGGCTGGGGGTTAAGAGGGGCTGGATGCTTGGGCCCTGTTTGTAAACAGCATCGATTTCTGAGCTGAGATGCCGTGGCGAGGCCCGGAGCAGGGCTGTGTTCACAGCCGTGGAGGGGTCTGCCGGCCGCTGCCTGCTATGGAATCTTGGGTGGGGCTGGGGGCACAGGACCTCCTGCCTGACCTCAGACAGCCCCTCCTGCCAAGGAGAACTCCAGCTGCCAGTCGCAGTCATTTGTGCACCACTTGGAGGCAGAGCGGGGTCTCCGGAGGATGGCTGGTGCCCGGAATCTGCTGCAGTTTACAGGGCCCTGGTCCCCGCAGATGCTCCAGCTTCTCCTTAGGGCTTCCCGGCTAAGATGGACCTGCAAGTGTGTTTTGTTGTTGTTGCTATTTTTGGAGATGGAGTTTTACTCTGTTGCCCAGGCTGGAGTGCGGTGGCGCGATCTTGACCCACTGCAGCCTCCACCTCCTGGTTCAAGTGATTCTCCTGCCTCAGCCTCCTGAGTAGCTGGGATTACAGGCATCTGCCACCACACCCGGCTAATTTTTGTATTTTTTAATAGAGATGGGGTTTCACCATGTTGTCCAGGCTGGTCTCAAACTCCTGACCTCAGGTGATCCGCCTGCCTTGGCCTCAAAGTGCTGGGATTACAGGCATACATTTTATATATATATATATATATTTTATTTTTATTTATTTATTTATTTTTTTGAGACGTAGTCTCACTCTGTCGCCCAGGCTGGAGTGCAGTGGCGCAATCTCGGCTCACTGCAAGCTCCGCCTCCTGGTTCATGCCATTCTCCTCCCTCAGCCTCCCGAGTAGCTGGGACTACAAATACCCGCCACAGCGCCTGGCTAATTTTTTGTATTTTTAATAGAGATGGAGTTTCACTGTGGTCTCGATCTCCTGACCTTGTGATCCGCCGGCCTCGGCCTCCCAAAGTGCTGGGATTACAGGCGTGAGCCACCGCGCCCGGCCACATTTTGTATTTTTTAGTAGAGATGGAGTTTCACCACGTTGGCCAGGCTGGTCTCGAACTCCTGACCTCAGGTGATCCGCCCGCCTTGGCCTCCGACACTGTTGGGATCGCGGGGGGATCGCAGAGTCTCGTTCTGTTGCTCAGGCTGGAGTGCAGTGGCAAAATCACGGCTCACTGAGCCACCGCACCCGGCTTGTCCCGTATTCTTACTGCTGTGTCCAGCAGCACTGTCTCGACAGGCCTGGGACCTGCCATCTCCTTGGGTCAGGCTCAGGCCTCTCTGTCCACCTCTGGGCTCCTCCTGGCATGTACTGGAATGAGGCCTGGAGCAGCTCTTGAGGCGTGTTGGCCCCTCGGGCCCACTGGCCCCGGGTCACATTGGGTCACCGAGGGGTGTTCACCCACAATGGTGCAGCAGGAGGCCGTTCTCAGCAAGACCCGCTCTCATCCCAGCGTCACTCAGCAGCTGCCGGGAACGCCCTCTGCTCGAGGTGGGAGAAGGGGCTGGGGGCACCTGGCCCAAGGGAGCCCTGGAGATGCTGGTAAAGCTTTGCATAGGCCTGGCAAGGAGGAAGCAGGCTCTTCACCCTGCCAGCACCAGGCAGGTCCCCAAATAGCATCAGAGAAACCTACTTTTCCAAACCGATGCTGAGTGAAGCCTTCATTTGCCTGGAGGTGAAAATGTAAATGGTTTCAAGACAGATTTGGGGCCAGCGTGGGCGACAGACACAGACAGGCACACACATGCTCCCCGGTCCCAGCTCCCCGGGCTGGGGTGTGAGGACGCCGTTGCCCCTGGTTACAGAAGGGCATCCCCCCAGCTCAGCACAGGCTGGGGGCCGCCACCCAAACACGGTCACCAGCAGTGGCAGGAGGGAAGCAGAGAGACCCCCCTTTCCCGGGGCCAAGAGACCAGGTCGTACCTCAAAAGCCTCCAGCTCGGGGTCTCTGTGCCATTAGCGAGTGCCTCTCGGCTGCCCCCCAGGAGTCAGCGGGCTAACTGCCCCACAGCAGAGGAATGGGAGGGCTGTTTAAAGCCCTCTGTGGGAACTTTTCTTCTTCTTCCTGTTATTATTTATTTTATTTTTGAGATGGAGTCTTGCTCTGTCGCCCAGACCGGAGGGCAGTGGTGGGATCTTGGCTCACGGCAACCTCCGCCTCCTGGGTTCAAGCAATTCTCCTGCTTCAGCCTCCCAAGTAGCTGAGATTACAGGCGCTGCCACCATGTCCGTCTAATTTTTGTGTTTTTAGTAGAGATGGGATTCACCATGTTGGCCAGGCTGGTCTCGAACTCCTGACCTCAAGTGATCCACCCACCTCGGCCTCCCAAAGTGCTGGGATTACAGGCGTGAGACATCGGACCCGGCCCTTCTTCTTGCTATTATTTCATTTTATTTATTTATTTTTTTGAGACGGAGTCTCGCTCTGTCGCGAGGCTGGAGTGCAGTGGCATGATCTCAGCTCACTGCAAGCTCCGCCTCCCGGGTTCACGCCATTCTCCTGCCTCAGCCTCCTGAGTAGCTGGGACTACAGGCGCCCGCCACCACGCCCGGCTAATTTTTTGTATTTTTAGTAGAGACAGGGTTTCACCGTGTTAGCCAGTATGGTCTCGATCTCCTGACCTCGTGATCTGCCCGCCTCAGCCTCCCAAAGTGCTGGGATTATGGGCATGAGCCACCACACCCTGCCTTTCTTTCTTTCTTTTTTTTTTTTTCTTTTTTTTTTCTTTGAGACGGAGTCTCGCTCTGTCGCCCAGGCTGGAGTGCAGTGGCCGGATCTCAGCTCACTGCAAGCTCCGCCTCCCGGGTTTACGCCATTCTCCTGCCTCAGCCTCCCGAGTAGCTGGGACTACAGGCGCCCGCCACCTCGCCCGGCTATTTTTTTGTATTTTTTAGTAGAGACGGGGTTTCACCGTGTTAGCCAGGATGGTCTCGATCTCCTGACCTCGTGATCCGCCTGTCTCGGCCTCCCAAAGTGCTGGGATTATGGGCATGAGCCACCGCACCCCGCCTTTCTTTCTATTATTAGTAGACTTTATTTTATTTTTATTATTTATTTTAAAATTTTCCTTTTTGAGACAAAGTCTCACTCTGTCACTCAGGCTGGAGTGCACTAGAACAATCTTGGCTCACTGCAGCCTCGACCTCCTAGGCTCAAGTGATCCTCCAATCTCAACCTCCCGAGAAGCTAGGATTACAGGCACCTGCCACCACGCCTGGCTAATTTTTGTATTTTTAGTAGAGACGGGGTTTTGCCATGTTGGCCAGGCTGGTCTCAAACTCCTGAGCACAAGTGCTGAGATTACAGGCGTGCACTACCATGCCTGGCTATTTTGACTTTTTCTTAAAAATGGGTTCTCACCATATTGCCCAGGCTAGACTCAAATTTGTGGACTTGACCGTGCTTGGTGAGTTATGCCTTTAATCTGAGCACTTTGGGAGGCAGAGGTGGGAACATTGCTTGAGGCCAGGAGTTCAAGATCAGCCTGGGTAACACTGTGAGACACGCCCCCATCTCAATTTTTATTAAAAAGAAGAAGAAAAAAAAAAAGGCCGGGCGCAGTGGCTCACGCCTGTAATTCCAGCACTTTGGGAGGCCGAGGCGGGCGGATCACGAGGTCAGGAGATCAAGACCATCCTGGCTAACACGGTGAAACCCCGTCTCTACTAAAAATACAAAAAAAATTAGCCGGGCGTGGTGGCGGCGCCTGTAGTCCCAGCTACTCGGGAGGCTGAGGCAGGAGAATGGCGTGAACCCGGGAGGCGGAGCTTGCAGTGAGCTGAGATTGCGCCACTGCACTCCAGCCTGGGCGACAGAGCGAGACTCCGTCTCAAAAAAAACAAACAAACTCCTAGGCTCAAGTGATCCTCCTGCCTTGGCCTCCCTGGTAGAATAGATTTTTTAAACAATTTTTGGGCCGGGCACCGTGGCTCGCGCCTGTAATCTCAACACTTTGGGAGGCTGAGGCGGGTGGATCTTCCGAGGTCAGGGTTTTGAGACCAGCCTGGCCAACATGGTGAAACCCCATCTCTACTAAAAATACAACAGTTAGCTGCGTGTGGTGGCGCACGCCTGTAGTCCCAGCTGCTTGGGAGGCTGAGGCAGGAGAATCGCTTGAACCTGGGAGGCGCAGGTTGCAGTGAACCAAGATCATGCCACTGTGCTCCAGCAAGACAGGGCCTCATTCTATCACCCAGGCTGGAGTGCGGTGGCACAATCATGGCTCACTGCAGCCTCGACTCCAGCCTCGGCCTCCTGCGTAGCTGGGACTAAAGGCGCCCGCCACCACGGCCAGCTAATTTTTCATTTTTTGAAGAGCCGGGTCTCACTATGTTGCCGGGGCTGGTCCCAAACTCCTGGGCTCGAGTGATCCGCCCACCTCAGCCTCCCAAAGTGCTGGGATTACAGATGTGAGCCACCGCGCCAGCCGGTTTCTCCCTTTTACAAAATTCACCACTAGGAGCCAACATATTTTTTCCCACGCTCGTTAGCCGTTTGTGCTTCTGTTATCATCCCCCTCATCTTTTCGGAATGACCACTTCTCTTGTCATGATCTGACACGGCTGTCTGGGATGGGGTTATTAAGCCCGTCCCAGCAAAAACTGCAAATATGTTTCCCAGCTGGGAAGGTGCTGAGGCATGTGTCCCTCTCCTCCTGTGTCCTGAGATGCATTGTCTCCAACTCCCGAGAAGTAGGTCAGGGTTTCAGTTCCTGGATCCCTATCTAGGGATGCCACATGGGAGTATGGTTTTAGAGAACAACTTGGGGCCAGGTGCTGTGGCTCACGCCTGTAATCCCAGCACTTTGGGAGGCCGAGGCGGGCGCATCACCTGAGGTCAGGAGTTTGAGACCAGCCTGGCCAACATAGTAAAACCCCATCTCTACTAAAAATACAAAAATTAGCCGGGCGTGGTGGCGGGCACCTGTAATCCCAGCTACTCGGGAGTCTGAGGCCGGAGAATCGCTTGAACCCAGGAGATTCATCCCGGGAGGTTACACTGAGCCAAGATCGCGCCACTGAACTCCAGCCTGGGAAACAGAGCAAGACTCTGTCTCAAAAAAAAAAAAAAAAAGGGCCGGGTGCAGTGACTCATACCTGTAATCCCAGCACTTTGGGAGGCCGAGGCAGGCAGATCACAAGGTCGGGAGTTCAAGACCAGCCTGGCTAACATGACAAAACCACGTCTCTACTAAGAAGACAAAAATTAGCCAAGCATGGTGGCACGTGCCTGTAATCCTAGCTACTCAGGAGGCTGAGGCAGGGGAATCGCTTGAAACTGGGAGGTGGACGGAGCTTGCAGTGAGCCAGGATGGAGCCACTGCACTCCATCCTGGGCATCACAGCGAGACTCCATCTCAAAAAAAAAAAAAAAAAAATGAATAGCAAAGACAGGGCAAATCAGGGGCGTCGCCTATCCTGACCCCCGTGACTGAGAGGCAGCCCCTGCATCACAGGGCGTGGAAAGCTTGGGGCAGTTGCGGGGACCACCGTGTTAGCCACCCACCCAGGGCCCCCGGCATCTCTCCAGCGTCTCCTCCATTTGAGCTCATACATGGGCCCTTTCTACAATCAGCTTTGTTTGTGTGGGGTTTGGAATTGCCGTCCTGGAGTCCCTGGTTACTGTTGTGATTCCGAGGCTGGTTTCCTCCGGGCTCCACGTGGTGGGGGCCTCTGGCGAAGCTGCTGTAAAAAGACCACAAACCGGCCGGGCGCCGTGGCTCACGCCTGTAATCCCAGCACTTTGGGAGGCCGAGGCGGGCCGATCACAAGGTCAGGAGATCGAGACCATCCTGGAGAACACGGTGAAACCCCATCTCTACTAAAAAAACAAAAAAAAAATTAGCCGGGCGTGGTGGCGGGCGCCTGTAGTCCCAGCTTCTCGGGAGGTTGAGGCAGGAGAATGGCGTGAACCTGGGAGGCAGAGCTTGCAGTGAGCTGAGATTGCACCACTGCACTCCAGCCTGGGCGACAGAGCGAGACTCTGTCTCAAAAAAAAAAAAAAAAAAAGACCACAAACCTGGTGACTTGAAACGGCACACGGTCACCGTCTCACAGTCTGCAGTCCAGGGTCTTGCTCTGTCGCCCAGACTGGGGTGCAGCGGTTCAATCGTGGCTCACTGCAGCCTCCACCTCCGGGGCTCAAGGCATCCTCTCACCTCAGCCTCCCAGAGTGCCAGGACCACAGGTGTGAGCCACCACCATGGCTGGCCCAAATCACCCCTATTTATTTATTTATTTATTTATTTATTTATTTATTTATTTTGGAGACGGAGTCTCACTCTGTCGTCCAAGCTGGAGTGCAGTGCTGCAATCTGGGCTCACTGCAACCTGCGCCCCACCGCCAGCCCGGTTCAAGTGATTCTCCTGCCTCAGTCTCCCGAGTAGGTAGGATTATAGGTGACCGCCACCACGCCTGGCTAACTTTTGTATTTTTTTTTTTTTTTTTTTTTGAGACGGAGTCTCGCTCTGTTGCCCATGCTGGAGTGCAGTGGCCAGATCTCAGCTCACTGCAAGCTCCGCCTCCTGGGTTCACGCCATACTCCTGCCTCAGCCTCCCGAGTAGCTGGGAGTACAGGCGCCCGCCACCTTGCCTGGCTAGTTTTTTGTATTTTTTTGGTAGAGATGGGATTTCACCGTGTTAGCTAGGCTGGTCTCGATCTCCTGACCTCGTGATCCGCCCGTCTCGGCCTCCCAAAGTGCTGGGATGACAGGCTTGAGCCACCGTGCCCGGCCATACTTTTGTATTTTTAGTAGAAACTTGGTTTCACCAAGTCGGCCAGGCTAATCTCGAACTCCTGACCTCAGGTGATCCACCTGACTCGGCCTCCCAAAGTGCTGGGATGACAGGCATGAGCCACCGCGCCCGGCCAAATTTCCCGTCTTTGTAAAGAAATCAGGCACATTGGATCAGGGCCCACTGTCTTGCAGAATGACCTCATGTTAACTGATTACCTCTGCAAAGACCCTATTTCCAGGTAAGGTCCTGGGGTTACAACTGCAGCCCGTGGATGTTTTGTGGGGGATGTGGTTCCACCCTAGTGCCCGCCACCTGCCGTCTCTCTGTGGGTTTCGTGCCCCTGGGGTGCCTGGCACCTCACTCTCAGCCGCTGCCAAAGCCCTTCTTGAACTTGTCAAGGTCACCGTGGATTCTAATCCCAACCCCCAGGCGCTTCTTGGCATCAGGAACATTTTCTGCAGGTGGCTGTGAAGGAGCCGGGAGCTGCTCTCAAAGGCTTCCTCCTAACAAGCCCCCTCTGTCCTGGGGACTGGCACTGTGTTGAGGAGACTCCGCAGAGGGCACCATCCTGCCTGGAGGTTCAGGACTGCCACCATTCATCTCTGCGAGGAGCCGGAGCGGGCATCCTACCTTTCTGTGTCCTCTACCCTGGCTTTGTGTGTTTTTTTTTTTTTTTGAGACGGAGTCTCGCTCTATCGCCCAGGCTGTAGTACAGTGGCGTGATCTCGGCTCACTACAAACTCCATCTCCCCGGTTCATGCCATTCTCCTGCCTCAGCCTCCAGAGTAGCTGGGACTACAGGCGCCCACCACCACGCCCGGAGAATTTTTTGTATTTTGAGTAGAGATGGGGTTTCACTGCATTAGCCGTGATAGTCTCGATCTCTTGACCTCATGATCCGCCCGCCTTGGCTTCCCAAAGTGCTGGGATTACAGGCTTGAGCCACTGCACCCGGATAATTTTTTGTATTTTCAGTAGAGATGGGGTTTCACCACGTTAGCCAGGATAGTTTCGATCTCCTGACCTTATGATCCACCCACCTCAGACTCCCAAAGTGCTAGGATTACAGGCGTGAGCCACCGCGCCCAGCTTCTACCCTGGCTTTGAATAGAAGGTGTCCTGGCCGGGCAGGGTCCTTCAGGGAGCAGGTAATCCGGTGTTCAGCCAGATTCTCGAAAACCCCCTGGGCCAAGCGCATGGCTCCTGCCTGTAATCCCAGCACTTTGGGAGGCCAAGGCAGGTGGATTACCTGAGGTCAGGAGTTCGAGACCAGCCTGGCCAGCATGGTGAAACCCCGTCTCTGGTAAAAATACAAAAATTAGCCAGGCACGGTGGCGTGTGCCTGTAATCCAAGATACTCTGGAGGCTGAGGCAGGAGAATCACTTGAACCCGGGAGGCGGAGGTTGCAGTGAGCCGAGATCGCGCTCCTGCACTCCAGCCTGGGTGACAGAGCGAAACTCTGTCTCAAAAACAGAAACAAAACATCCAGCCCCACACCAGCGTGGGGACCGCAGCACCCACAAGACTTGGGTCACGGTGACTCCCGGAGGCTATGCACATTAAGCCGCCACCTGCCCAGGGACACTGTGGTCACCTTCCCCCGCGAGATCCCTGCGGACCTCCCCTGTCTGTGTTTTGAGAAAGGAGTTTTTTTCCTGTTGCTTCTGGAAGCCTGAGTTGTCCTGCAGAATATAAACACCCTCCTTCTTTATGACAGGATGCAGAGCCGCTCCCTGGCAGGCATTCCCGGTCCCAGCAGGGGTTTGCAGAGACACAGTGTGCCAAGGGATTCTCCACAAGGAGACGGGTTTCAGATGCGTCAGCCCACGCCCTCTGCAAGGCCCTGTCCCCAGAGAGCTTGGGCCTGTGGGTCCCACAGCTCCCACGAGGGACCACCACTGTCCAGGGCCCCTCAGACTGTTCACTCACAGGTCTCGGTGGAGGCAGACATCCAGGGAGGGACCCCAGGGGTGTAGCTGAGGCTGCACAGAGGGGCCCCTCCACGCCTCCTGGAGGGATGAGACTTAGTCTTGGCTGGAGTGGAGGGTGGGGGACCCGGAGTCAGGGGCACTCAGGGTCCAGGTGGGAAGCACCTGCTGCAGGGACCCTGCTTCCCACCGTGCTTCAGGGGACACTCAGGGTCCCCCACCTGGGAGTGGCCACATGGGTGGCCCTTTGCTGCCCTGCACACTACAGCCCCGCCGGCTTTGGGGGAGAGCTGACATCTCAAGGAAGTCCTTTTAAAAAATTATACTTAATGGCTCAGACCTGTAATCCCAGCACTTTGGGAGGCTGGGACAGGTGGATCACGAGGTCAGGAGGTCAAGACCATTCTGGCCAACATGGTGAAACTCCATCTGTACTAAAAATACACAATTATCTGGGTGTGGTGGTGTGCACCTGTAGTCCCAGCTACTCAGGAGGCTGAGACACAAGAATCGCCTGAACTTGGGAGGCAGAGGTTGCAGTGAGCCAAGATCATGCCACTGCACTCCAGCCTGGGTGACAGAGTAAGACTCCATCTCAGAAAAAAAAGAAAAAAAATTTATTTAAAAAACTTTTATTAGCCGGGCGCGGTGGCTCACGCCTGTAATCCCAGCACTTTGGGAGGCCGAGGCGGGCGGATCACAAGGTCAGGAGATCGAGACCACGGTGAAACCCCGTCTCTACTAAAAATACAAAAAAATTAGCCGGGCGTAGTGGCGGGCGCCTGTAGTCCCAGCTACTCAGGAGGCTGAGGCAGGAGAATGGCGTAAACCCAGGAGGCGGAGCTTGCAGTGAGCCGAGATCGCGCCACTGCACTCCAGCCTGGGCGACAGAGCGAGACTCCGTCTCAAAAAAAAAAAAAAAAAAAAAACTTTTATTAGGGCTTTCCCTATGTCGCCCCTGCTGGTCTTGAACTCCTAGGCTCAAGCAATCCTCTTGCCTCAGCCTCCCAAAGCGTTGGGATTACAGGTGTGAGTCACTATGCCTGGCTTTTAAAACATGTTTTAGGCCGGGCGCGGTGGCTCAAGCCTGTAATCCCAGCACTTTGGGAGGCTGAGACGGGCGGATCACGAGGTCAGGAGATCGAGACCATCCTGACTAACACGGTGAAACCCCGTCTCTACTAAGAAATACAAAAAATAGCCGGGCGAGGTGGCAGCGCCTGTAGTCCCAGCTACTCGGGAGGCTGAGGTCGGAGAATGGCGTGAACCCGGGAGGCGGAGCTTGCAGTGAGCTGAGATCCGGCCACTGCACTCCAGCCCGGGCTACAGAGCGAGACTCCGTCTCAAAAAAAAAAACAAACAAACATGTTTTAATGTATTTCAAAACTTTTAGATCAGGCGTGGTGGCTCATGCCTGTAATCCCAGCACTTTGGGAGGCCAAGGTAGGTGGATCACGAGGTCAGGAGATGGAGACCATCCTGGCTAACACGGTGAAACCCCGTCTCTACTAAAAATACAAAAAAATTAGCCGGGCGTGGTGGCGGGTGCCTGTGGTCCCAGCTACTCGGGAGGCTGAGGCAGGAGAATGGCATGAATCTGGGAGGCGGAGCCTGCAGTGAGCAGAGATCGCGCCACTGCACTCCAACCTGGGCGACAGAGCCAGACACCGACTCAAAAAAAACACAAAACACTTTTAATTCTGAAATAATTATAGAATCACAGAAAGGTATAAAGAAACATACAGGAACATTCCGTGTGTGCCTGGTGTAACTAGAGTAGCCAGATACGGGAGTAACTAGACACCACTCAGATACTAGAGTATCTAGTAGTATCTACTCATACTTTCATGCCAGAGTAACCAGATACTAGAGTAACTTGTTACTAGATACTACTATAACTAGGTACTAGAGTAACTGGATACTAGCTATTAGAGTGATTGGATACCAGAATAACTAAATGCTAGCCTTAACTAAATAGTAGGGTACCTACTAAATATATATTAGAGTACCTGTATATGCGGCAATTGGATACTAGATACTCTACTAAACTAACTAGATACTAGAGCAATGAGATATTAGCAGAGTCACTAGATACCAGAGTAACGAGATGTTTTTTGTTTGTTTTTTGTTTTTTGAGACAGAGTCTCACTCCGTTGCCCAGGCTGGAGTGCAGTGGCATGATCTCGGCTCACTGCAACCTCGTCTCTGGGGTTCACGCCATTCTCCTGCCTCAGCCTCCCGAGCAGCTGGGACTACAGGTGCCCACCACCACGCCCGGCTAAATCTTTTGTATTTTTAGCAGAGATGGAGTTTCACCTTGTTAGCCAGGATGGTCTCGATCTCCTGACTTCGTGATCTGCCTGCCTCGGCCTCCCAAAGTGAAAGTGCTGGGATTACAGGTGTGAGCCACCGCGCCCGGCCACTAGATGTTAATATTAGCTAGATAATAGCGTATCTACATAATATATTATATACTACATACGAGTATATACTACATACGAGTATATATTATATACTACATACGAGAGTACCTGGGTACTAGAATATTTAGATGCTAGAGAGTATATGATACTGGAGTGTCTAGATACTCAAGTAACTAGGTTTTAGGGTAACCAGATACTAGAGTAGCCAGTTGCTAGAGTAAGTGGATACTAGAGATTAGTGTAACCAATACTGGAGTGACTAGATCGTAGACACGTGGTGTCACTAGATACTAAAGTAATTGGATACTAGATACCGGAATAACTAGATGCCAGAGTAACTAGATGCTAGTCTTTTTTTTTTTTTTTTTTTTTGAGACGGAGTCTCACTCTGCCGCCCAGGCTGGAGTGCAGTGGCCGGATCTCAGCTCACTGTAAACTCTGCCTCCCAGGTTTATGCCATTCTCCTGCCTCAGCCTCCCGAGTAGCTGGGACTACAGGCGCCCGCCACCTCGCCCGGCTAGTTGTTTTTTTTTTTTTTTTTTTTTTTTTTTTTTTGTATTTTTAGTAGAGACGAAGTTTCACCATGTTAGCCAGGATGGTCTCGATCTCCTGACCTCGTGATCCGCCCGTCTTGGCCTCCCAAAGTGCTGGGATTGCAGGCTTGAGCCACCGTGCCTGGCCTAGATGCTAGTCTTAAACTAGATAGTAGGGAACCTACACAATATGTAATGTACTAGATTAGAGTACCTGGATGATACAGCAATTCAATGCCAGAAACGATATGATCCCGGAGTGCCTAGATACTAAAGTAACTAGGTATTAGAGTAAACAGATACTGGAGTACTTAGATACTAATCAGGTACTAGCATGTTGTTGTTGTTGTTGTTGTTGTTTTTGAGGCACAGTCTTGCACTGTCACCCAGGCTGGAATGCAGTGGTACGATCTCAATCTCGGCTCACTGCAAGCTCCGCCTCCCGGGTTCATGCCATTCTCCTGTCTCAGCCTCCCGAGTAGCTGGGACTACAGGCGCCGCCACCACCCCCGGCTAACTTTTTGTATTTTTAGTAGAGACAGTGTTTCACCATGTTAGCTAGGATGGCTCTGCCTTTTTAAGTCCCCAAGAGCCTTGGCTCAGACTCCAGGCCGACAAAATCTCCAGGAAGAAGGTCTAGTGGCTCCCAGAGAAGTGTGTCCACAGCATCGGGCTGTCCTCCCCCACTTCAGGGTTGGACCCCGGCTAGGAATCAAACTTGGGCTTCCTTCCCCCTCCTTTTGCCTTCACAATTGTCTGTACCGTAATTATATTGGCTGTAGTCTTCATCTCACCCACCGTGGCGGGTGACCAGAGTTACGCAAACATGACACTCTAAATGTGTCCATTGCAAAGTGGATTTGAGGGAACCTTATTTATTTATTTTTATTATTTATTTTTGAGACAGGGTCTCACTGTATCTGTGACTCAGGCTGGAGTATGGTGGCACGATCACAGCTCACTGCAGCCTTGACCTCCTGGGCTCAAGCGATCTTCCCACCTCAGCCTCCCAAGTAGCTGGGACCACAGATGCACACCTGCACACCCAGCGCTAGTTATTTTTTTCTTTTCTTTTGGAGATGGGGTCTCACTCTGGCACCCAGGCTGGAGTGCAGTGGTGCAATCTCGGCTCACTGCAACCTTCACCTCCTGAGTTCAAACAATTCTCCTGCCTCAGCCTCCCAAGTAGCTGGGATTACAGGTGCCCACCACCATTTCCGGCTAATTCTGTATTTTTAGTAGAGACGGGTTTCTCCATGTTGGTCAGGCTGGTCTCAAACTCCCGACCTCAGGTGAACTGATTGCCTCAGCCTCCCAAAGTGCTTGGATTACAGGCGTGAGCCACGGCGCCTGGCCTTTTTTTTTTTTCTTGAAGCAGGCTGGAGTGCAGCGGTGCGATGCCGGTCACTGTAGCCTCTACCTCTTGGGTTCAAGTGATTCTCTTCCCTCAGTCCCCCAAGTAGCTGGGACTACAGGTGACTACCACCACACGTGGCTATTTTTTTTTGTATTTTCAGTGGAGATGGGGTTTCATCATGTTGGTCAGGCTGGTCTTGAACTCCTGAACTCAGGTGATCCACCCACCTTGGCTTCCTAAAGTGCTGGGATTACAGGCGTGAGCCACTACGCGTGGCCTTCTTCTGCGGGTTTGACAAAGGTACCATGTTCTGCACCCACCTTGCACTCTCAGACCGAATAGCTTCACTGCCCTAAAAATCCTCTGTGCTCTGCCTATTCATCCCTTCCTCCGCCGGCCCCTGGCAGCCTCTGATCTTTTTACTGTTTCTGTAGTTTAGCCTTTTCCCATAATGTCCTATAGCTGGAATCCTGCAGCACGGAGCCTTTGCAGACGGCCTTCTTTCACGTAGTCACATGCATTCAGTTTCTCCATGTCTTTTCCTGGCTTGAGAGCTCTTTTTTTTTTTTTTTTTTTTGAGATGAAGTCTTGCTCTGTCACCCTGGCTGGAGTGCAGCGGTGCAATCTCAGCTCAGTATGACCTCCGCCTCCTGGGTACAGGTAATTGTCCCGCCTCAGCCTCCCAAGTAGCTGAGATTACAGGCACTTGGCAGCACACCCAGCTGACTTTTGCATGTTTATTTTATCTTATTATTATTATTATTATTATTGAGATAGAGTTTCCCTCTTGTTGCCCAGGCTGGAGTGCAATGGTGCAATCTTGGCTCACTGCAGCCTCCGCCTCCTGGGTTCAAGCGATTCTCCTGTCTCAGCCTCATGAGTAGCTGGGATTATAGGTGCCCACCACCACACAGGATAAATCTTTAGTAGAGACGGGGTTTCGCCATGTTGGCCAGACTGGTCTTAAACTCCTGACCTCAGGTGAACCGCCCGCCTTGGCCTCCCAAAGTGCTGGGATTACAGGCGTGAGCCACCGCACCCGGCCTATTTTAGTATTTTTTTTTAGACAGGATCTTGCTGTGTTGCCCAGGCTGGAGTGCAATGGCACGATCTCAGCTCACTGCAGCCTACGCTTCCTGGGTTCAAGCAATTCTCCTGCCTCAATCTCCCAAGTAGCTGTGATTACTGGTGCCCACCACCATGCCCGGGTAATTTCTGTATTTTAGCAGAGACAGGGTTTCACCATGTTGCCAGGCTGGTCTTGAACTCCTGACCTCAGATGATCCGCCTGCCTCCGCCTCCCAAAGTGCAGGGATGACAGGCATGAGCCACGGCACCTGGTCAAACCTGGGTTTTTTTTTTTGAGACGGAGACTCGCTCTGTCGCCCAGCCTGGAGTGCAGTGGCGCGATCTCGGCTCACTGCAAGCTCTGCCTCCCGGGTTCACGCCATTCTCCTGCCTCAGCCTCCCGAGTAGCTGGGACTACAGGTGACCACCACCATGCCCAGCTAATTTTTTGTATTTTTAGTAGATATGCGGTTTCACCATATTAGCCAGGATGGTCTCGATCTCCTGACCTCGTGATCCGCCCGTCTTGGCCTCCCAAAGTGCTGGGACTACAGGCATGAGCCACCATGCCCGGCCAAACCTGGGTTTTTTTTTGTGTGTTCCTAAGAACATGTACGTACATATCTGTCATCCGGACACAACAGTTTAATTTCCCATATGGATCTGTTTAAGAAATTAAAACCTCGCCAGGCGCGGTGGCTCACGCCTGTAATCCCAACACTTTGGGAGGCCGAGGCGGGCGGATCACGAGGTCAGGAGATCGAGAACAGCCTGGCCAACATGGGGAAACCCCGTCTCTACTAAAAAATATATACATATAAAGGTTAACCAGGCGTGGTGGCGGGTGCCAATAATCCCAGGTACTTGGGAGGCTGAGGCAGGAGAATCGCTTGAACCAGGGAAGCGGAGGTTGCGGTGAGCCGAGATCACAAGACTGCACTCCAGCCTGGGCGACAGAGTGAGACTCCGTCTCAAAAAAAAAATAATAATAAATAAATAAATAACAATCCCGCAAGATCCGCATTTGAGGTCAGTGTGTCTGGGGGTAGAAACTGAAGCAGAGTTGGGGATGACCCTGAGAATTCTGGGTTCTCTGTGGCAGGTGCAGCAGTCACCCAGTCTCCCGGGGGAGATGGGAGGACGGGGCAGTTGTCCGCAAATTGCAGGCTGTGTCTGCGTGTGAGAGTTTCAGACAAAGAAGGAAGTTACTGGCTGAGAACAATAGAAGACAATATGATGGAGGACCTTGAAGAAAAATAAAAGATGGTTGTGGATTACCCACGTCGGAGAGAAGAACAAGGAAGGAGAAAGAAGACAGGAAACAAATCCTCAAACGGCAGTGTTTTGTTTTGTTTTGTTTTGTTTTTGAAATGCAGATGACACCGTGCAGCCTGCCCTGAAATGCCTAACAGTTAAAATGAAAGGCTTTTTTTTTTTTTTGAGATGGATTCTCACTCTGTCGCCCAAACTGGAGTGCAATGGCACGATCTCGGCTCACTGCAACATCCGCCTCCCAGGTTCAAGCGATTCTCCTGCCTCAGCCTCCCGAGTAGCTGGGATTACAGTCATGCGCCACTACGTCCAGCTAATTTTTTGTATTTTTAGGAGAGACGGGGTTTCTACATGTTGCTCAGGCTGGTCTCGAACTCCCAACCTTAGGTGATCCTCCCACCTCGGCCTCCCAAAGTGCTGGGATTACAGGCTTGAGCCACCGCACCCAGCAATGATTTTTTTTGTTTGTTTGTTTGAGTCGGAGTCTTACTCTGTCTCCCAGGCTGGAGTGCAGTATCGCGATCTCGGCTCACTGCAACCTCCACCTCCCGGGTTCAAGCAATTCTCCTGCCTCAGCCTCCCAAATAGCTGGGATTACAGAGGCCCACCACTGCACCTGGCTAATTTTTATATTTTTCATAGACATGGAGTTTCACCATGTTGTCCAGGCTGGTCTCCAATTCCTGACCTTGTAATCTGCCCACCTCGTCCTTCCAAAGTGCTGGGATTACAGGTGTGAGCCACCGCACCTGGCCTATGACTTTGGTTTTTGTTGTTTGTTTGTTTGAGATGGAGTTTCCTTCTTGTTGCCCAGGCTGGAGTGCAATGGCACTGTCTCAGCTGACTGCAACCTCCGCCTCCTAGGTTCAAGCAATTCTCCTGTCTCAGCCTCCCGAGTAGCCGGGACTACAGGCACGTGTTACCACGCCCAGCTAATTTTTATAGTTTTGGTAGAGACAAGGTTTCACCATGTTGGCCAGGCTGGTCTTGAACTCCTGACTTTAGGTGATCCGCCCGCCTCAGCCTCACAAAGTGCTGGGATTACAGGCGTGAGCAACTGTGCCTGGCCTTAACTGCTAATTTAAAAAAAATTTTTGGAGAGACAGGGTCTGGCTCTGTTTCCCAGGCTGGTCTCAAACTCCTCGGCTCAAGCGATCCTCCCACCTCAGTCTCCCAAGTATCTTGGGATTACAGGTGTATGCCACCATGCCCAGCTAATTTTTTTTTTTTTTTTTTTTTTTTTAGAGACAGTCTCACGCTGTCGCCCAGGTTGGAGTCCAGTATTGTGATCTCGGCTCACTGCAAACTCCACCTCCCGGATTTAAGCGATTTTCCTGCCTCAGCCTTCCGAGTAGCTGGTATTATAGGCATGCACCACCGCACCCGGCTAATTTTTGTATTTTAGTAGAGACGGGGTTTCACCATGTTGGTCAGGCTGGTCTCGAACTCCTGACCTCATATAATCTGTCTGCCTCAGCGTCCCAAACTGCTGGGATTACAGGCGTGAGCCACCGTGCACAGCTCTAATCTCTTCTTTCATAAGGACACCAGTCACGGTGGATTAGGGCCTAGCCATATGACATTTTACCTTAATCCCTTCTTTGTTTTTGTTTTCGTTTTTGTTTTTTGAGATGGAGTTTCACTCTTTTTGCCCAGGCTGGAGTGCAATGGCATGATCTTGGCTCACTGCAACTTCTGCCTCCCTGGTTCAAGCGATTCTCCTGCCTCAGCCTCCCAAGTGGCTGAGATTACAGGCATGTGCCACCATACCTGGCCAATTTTTTGTCTCTTTAGTAGAGATGGGATTTCACTGCGTTGGCTGGGCTGGTCTTTAACTCCTGACCTTGTGATCTGCCCTCCTTGGTCTCCCAAAGTGCTGGGATTACAGGTGTGAGCCACCGCGCCTGGCCTAAAGAACTCGGTTGAATGGACTTACAGTTCCACGTGGCCGGAGAGGCCTCACAATCATGGTGGAAGGTGAAAGACACGTCTCACATGGCAGCAGACAAGAGAAGGGAGCTTGTGCAGGGAAACTCCTGTTTTTTTAAAACCGTCAGATCTCAGCCAGGAGAGGTGTCTCACACCTGTAATCCCAGCGCTTTGGGAGGCCGAGGCGGGGGGGATCACCTGAGGTCAGGAGTTCGAGACCAGCCTGTCCAACATGGTGAAACCCCATCTCTACTTAAAAAAAAAAAAAAAATGGCTGGGCACGGTGGCTCATGCCTACAATCCCAGCACTTTGGGAGGCCGAGGCAGGCGGATCACGAAGTCAGGAGATCGAGACCATCCTGGCAAACACGGTGAAACCCCGTCTCTACTAAAAAATACAAAAAATTAGCCCGGCGTGGTGGCAGGCGCCTGTAGTCCCAGCTACTTGGGAGGCTGAGGCAGGAGAATGGCGTGAACCCAGGAGGCGGAGCTTGCAGTGAGCCGAGGTCAGGTCACTGCACTCCAGCCTGGGAGACTCCATCTCAAAAAAAAAAAATTAGCCAGGTGTGGTGGCGGATGCCTGTAATCCCAGCTACTCTGAGGCTGAGGCAGAAGAATCACTTGAACCCAGGAGACAGAGGTTGCAGTGAGCCAAGATTGCACCACTGAACTCTAGCCTGGGTGACAGAGTGAGACTCTGTCTCAAAAATAAAATATAACCATCAGCTCTCGTGAGACTTACTTGCTATCAAGAGAACAGCACTGGAAAGATCCGCTGTCACGATTCAGTTGCCTCCCACCAGGTCCCTCCCACAACACGTGGGAGTTATGGGAGCTACAGGATGAGGTTTGGGTGGGGACACAGAGCCAGACCCTACCAAGGGTCTTAACTTTTTTTTACTTTGTTTGTTTGCTTTACAATAACAGAATTAATACAAGCCCCAGGTAACCAGTCAAAACTAAGAAACGGAATAGAAAAGACACTGATCCTGTCCCTATTCCAGGACCACCCCAGGCCCCTCGACGCCCCCCACCCCCATCAAATCAGTGTAATGTGGCCAAACCAACTCTCAGGGCCTCAGTTATCTGACAGCACAGAGAGGCTGGGGTTTGTGGTTTTAATTTGTAGCTTGGTTCTCCCCAGTTTCTTGTGAATTCCGAGAGTTTTCCCAAAAATCATCTTTTTTTTTTTTTTTTGAGATGGAGCCTCGCTCTGTCGCCCAGGCTGCAGTGCAGCGGTGTGATCTTGGCTCACTGCAACTTCCGCCTCCCAGGTTCAAGCCATGCTTCTGCCTCAGTCTCCCAAGTGGCTGGGATTACAGGCACCCGCCACCATGCCCAGCTATTTTTGTATTTTTAGTAGAAACGGGGTTTCACCGTGTTGGCCATGCTGGTCTCAAACTCCTGGCTTCAAGTGATCCACCTGCCTCAGCCTCCCAAAGTGCTGGGATGACAGGTGTGAGCCACCGCGCTTGGTCCCAAAGTCACCTTAATATCCATCCCTTACGGCCGGGCTCAAGCCTGTCATCCCAGCACTTTGGGAGGCCGAGATGGGCAGATCATGAGGTCAGGAGATTGAGACCATCCTGGCTAACACGGTGAAACCCCGTCTCTACTAAAAAATACAAAAAACTAGCCGGGCGAGGTGGCGGGCGCCTGTAGTCCCAGCTACTCTGGAGGCTGAGGCGGGAGAATGGCGTAAACCCGGGAAGTGGAGCTTGCAGTGAGTTGAGATCCGGCCACTGCACTCCAGCCCGGGCGACAGAGCGAGACTCCGTCTCAAAAGAAAAAAAAAAAATTGGCCGGGCGCAGTGGCTCACGCCTGTAATCCCAGCACTTTGGGAGGCCGAGATGGGCGGATCACGAGGTCAGGAGATCGAGACCATCCTGACTAACACGGTGAAACCCCGTCTCTACTAAAAAAAAATACAAAAATTAGCCGGGCGAGGTGGCGGGCGCCTGTAGTCCCAGCCACATGGGAGGCTGAGGCAGGAGAATGGTGTGAACCCCGGAGGCGGAGCTTGTAGTGAGTGGAGATCACGCCACTGCACTCCAGCCTGGGAGACAGAGCGAGACTCCGTCTCAAAAAAAAAAAAAAAAAATTCATCCCTTACGAGGACACACACACCCCCCACAAATCTGCTGGGTGCCAGCCAGGGTCACTGGGGCTACCCAGGCTCCAGCAAGGCCTGCCTATCTCTGCCTCAATTTTCTTTTTTCTTTTTTTTTGAGATGGAGGTTTGCTCTTGTTGCCCAGGCTGGCGTGCAATGGCACAGTCTTGGCTCACTGCTCTCTCCACCTCCCAGGTTCAGGTGATTCTCCTGCCTCAACCTCCTGAGTAGCTGGGATTTTAGGCACCCGCCACCACACCCAGCTGATTTTTGTATTTTTAGTAGAGACGGAGTTTCACCATGTTGGCCAGGCTGGTCTTGAACTCCTGACCTCAGGCGATCCACCCTCCCTGGCCTCCCAAAGTGCTGGGATTACAGACATGAGCCACTGTGCGTGGCCTCTGCCTCAATTTTCTTTGAGTCAATGTCTCGCTCTGTCACCCAGGCTGGTGTGCAGTGCTGCAACCACAGCTCACTGCAGCCTCGAACTCCTGTATTCAAATGATCCTTACGTCTCAGCCTCCCAAGTAGCTGGGACCCCAGGCGCGTGCACCACCACATCTGGCTAATTTTGTGATTTTTTTGTAGAGGTGGGGTCTCACTGTGTTGCCCAGGCTGGTCTTGAACTCCTGAGCTCAAGGGATCTGCCCGCCTCAGCCTCATGAGTAGCTGGACATGCATTTCCATCTTGCTCTGTGTTAGCCGGGGGAGGCCAGCTCCCGAGAGCCCTTGCTCTTCCTGAAATGCTAGAGGACGTCCGGATCCCCCATTTCTCCTTCCTGTGTCTCTCTGGCTGTCTCTCTCTGTCTTCACCTCTCTGGGTCCCCACCTTCCACAGCCCCTCTCTGGCGACCCCCAGATTGCAGCTGCATTCTCCTGCAGAGGAGTTCGACGGTCTCTTTGTGGGTCCTTTTTCTATCTCATGCCCTCAGGCCTCCCTCACGCGCCCCTGGCCCTAATTAAGGTATTTTCCTAAACAAGCCCAGATGCGTCTCTCAAATGAATTCTGGTGCCAGCTGGTAAAATTAATTTTTTTCTCATCCTCTACAATGCGAGAATGAATGACACACGGTTGCTCGTCCGCAGGAGGCCGGCGTCCTGCGGAAGGACAAGCGTGTAGACCAGTAATTACGTTCCAGTGTGGAAAGTGTCCCACATGAGTGCAGCGGAGCGAGGTAGCACTGAAACGAGGGGCATCCCCACGGCGCAGCTACTAGACACAGCTAAGGTTGATTTCACACTCACCCTTGCTGGACCATGTTGGATAGTGTCAGCCCAAAATACTCATCTCCCCAGAACCTCAGAATGTGACCTTCCTTGGAAGTAGGGTCTCCACAGACATAATTAGTTAAGACGAGGCTGTGGCCGGGCTCAGTGGCTCACGCCCGTAATCCCAGCACTTTGGGAGGCTGAGGCAGGCGGATCACCTGAGATCAGGAGTTCGAGACCAGCCTGGCCAACATGGTGAAACCCTGTCTCTACTAAAAATACAAAAACATTAGCCGGGCGTGGTGCCACGTGCCTGTAGTTCCAGCTACTCAGGAGGCTGAGGCAGGAGAATCTCTTGAACCCGGGAGGCGAAGGTTGCAGTGAGCCGAGATCTCGCCACTTGACTTCAGCCTGGGCAAAAGAGAGAGACTATCTCAAAAAATGAATAAATAAATAAATAAAAATAAAAGATGAGGTTGTATTGGAGAAGGGTGTGCTCTAATCTAACCAGGTGTCTTTATAAGAGGAAGAGGCATAGACCATGCACTTTGGGAGGTCGAACGTGGGGGATCACTTGAGGCCAGAAGTTCCAGACCAGCCTGGGCAACATAGCAAGACCATGTCTCTACAGAAAATTTTTTTTTTCTTTTCTTTTCCTTTTTTTTTTTCTGAGACGGAGTCTCGCTCTTATCACTCAGATTGGAGTGCAGTGGTGCGATCTTGACTCACCACAACCTCTGCCTCCCGGATGCAAGCAATTCTCCTGCCTCAGCCTCCCAAGTAGCTGGGATTACAGGCACACAGCACCACGCCTGGCTAATTTTTTTGTATTTTTAGTAGAAACAGGGGTTTTACCATGTTAGGCTGGTCTCAAACTCCTGACCTCAGGTGATCCACCACCTCAGCCTCCCAAAGTGCTGGGATTACAGATGTGAGCCACTGCACCTGGCCATTTTTCTTTACTTCTTTCTTTTTTGAGTTGGGGTCTCACTCTGCTGCCCAGGCTGGAGTACAGTGGTGCTATCCTAGGTCACTGTAGCCTTGATCTCCTGGGCTCAAGTGATCCTTCTGCCTCAGTCTCCCAAGTAGCTGGGACTGCTGGTGTGTGCCACCACACCCCAATCTTTTTTTTTTTTTTTTTGTAGAGACAGGGGTCTTGCTACATTGCCCAGGCTGGCCTTGAATTCCTGGTTCAGTAAAGCGATCTCCTGACTCAGCCTCCCAAAGTGTTGGGATTACAGTTATGAGCCACTGTGCCCGGGCTGGAATTTTCCAGTTAAGATTTCCTGACTGTAGGCCGGGCACAATGGCTCACGCCTGTAATCCCAGCACTTTGGGAGGCCGAGGCAGGTGGATCACGAGGTCAGGAGATTGAGACCATCCTGGCTAACACGGTGTAACCCTGTCTCTACTAAAAATACAAAAAATTAGCTTGGCGTGGTGGCATGCACCTGTAGTCCCAGCTACTTGGGAGGCTGAGGCAGGAGAATCGCTGGAACCTGGGAGGCAGAGCTTGCAGTGAGCCGAGATCACGCCAATGCACTCCAGCCTGGGCAAGAGTGAGACTCCGTCTCAAAAAAAAAAAAAATTCCTGACTACAGCTAACTGGAACCGTATAAAGCGAACCCTCGCATAAGGGAGGACTGCGGTAACCCATTTGTCCTATGGCCCAGAAAGAGGGTACCTGTGTCAGCGCCTGAGACATGGCGGGCTTTGGGGCTGCATGACCTGGGCCTTCACACAGGTCTCATGCTGTGGAAAGCGTCTGCTTGCCATTTGGACAAGGAGTCTGTTTTCGCTTTAGTCTCTTCCAAATTCCGAGAAACTGTGAAGGAGTCTGTTGTTTTGTTTTTATTTTTATATATGTATATAGGTATGTTATGTATGTATGTATGTATGTATGTATTTTGAGACACAGTCTCGCTCCGTTTCCCAGGCTGGAGTGCAGTGGCACCATCTCAGTTCACTGCAATCTCCACCTCCTGGATTCAAGCAATTCTCCTGCCTCAGCCTCCCAAGTTCCTAGGATTACAGGCATCTGCCACCACGCCCAGCTAATTTTTGTATTTTTAGCAGAGATAGGTTTCACCATGTTGGCCAGGCTGGTCTTGAACTCCTGACCTTGTGATCCGCCCGCCTCGGCCTCCCAAAGTGCTGGGATTACAGGCGTGAACCACTGCACCTGGCCGGCCTTGTTTTTTTTTGGTAGAAACAGGGTCTCCCGCTGTTCCTGGTTGCCCATGCCTGAGTGCAGTGGAGTGATGTCGGCTCACTGCAGCCTTGACCTTCTGGGCTCAAGCCATCCTGGTCTCCCCAAGATATTCCTGACTTCCATGGAGCCCCTGGATCTCCAGAAACACCAGTCACAGCCCTCTCTCTTGTGTTCTGAATTTCCTGTGTAAACCTCGCTTGTGTGAAGGGGGCTGGTAATTGGACATCTGTAAAGCTCCTTGGCGGTGGGGCCCCGTCGAAGCTGGCGGTCGTAGCTCCGTGTTAACAAGGTCAAGGTCTGGTCAAGGTTTCCAGTGTGGTCCCCTTATGGCCTAATTAGGGACTTGAATGGGTTGGAACACTGGTTGAGTTTCAGTTCAGAGGCTATTTTGATGTTACAGTTCAATCACTTTAGAAAATACAGATTCAGTTCTGGTTCAGGCTGGCACACTAGGTGTGTGTCTGTGTGTTTTAATCTTTGATTTAGTTCATGGTTCAGTAACAAACTTAATACATTTTTCACCCATCATCAAATTAACAAAGATGAGAGAAATCATCGCGCCCGGCCCTTGTGCAGGGTGTTAGATGGGCCGTGGTGAGCGGGGCGGCTGCTGACGTGAATTGGTACCTTTCTGAAAAGCAACTTGATGTTATGTGTCAAATGCCTTGAGGATGTCCAGACCCTCAGACCCAGCAATTTCTGCCTCCAGGGATTTATCATAAGGATATAATCAGATGTGCACCAAGATTTACATACGCGAGTTGCTTTCTGTGGCCTTATTTAAATCATGGAAAAATCAAGAATCGCTGAGATGTCCCACAATAGCGGTCTGGTTAACACAAATACGATAGCCACCGTTTTTTTTACAACGTCTTGAGTAACGGGAGGGAATTGTGTATGATACATTTCCAGCAGAAGGGGAAACGTTTTAATTAAAGCCGTAACTGAGGTGCCAGCCGGAAGGAGCCTATGAAAGGACGTTCTTGCAGCGACCTGCCAGGCCTTTGTGCTGCCTTAGAAGCAGACCCTTTATTGCAACTGCGAATCTCTATGGTTTAGGATAGAAATTCATTCTTTAAACAAAATTTGAGTGAGTGCTCGGTGACAGGGACTGGGCATACAATGGTGAAGAAAATAGGACTCAGGGAACTCACAGACGAATGGCGAAGACATTCAATAAAATAAGACCTAACATTTCACCGCTGGCACAAGTAGTTTAAAAGCATTAATTTATTTAATACCAGAGCCAGAGGCTGGGCACGGTGGCTCACGCCTGTAGTCCCAGCACTTTGGGAGGTCGAGGTGGGTGGATCACAAGGTCAGGAGTTCGAGACCACCCAGGTGGGAGTGGTGGTGTGTGCCTACAATCCCAGCTACTCAGGAGGCTGAGGCAAGAGAATCACTTAACCTGGGAGGTAGAGGTTGCAGTGAGCAGAGATTGCGCCACTGCACTCCAGCCTGGGCTACTGAGAAAGGCTGTCTCTAAAACAAACAAAACAGCTCATTTGAGCTCATAGCAGCTTTGAACTCCTGGGTTCAAGCGATCCTCCCACCTTGGCCTCCCAAAGTGCTTGGATTCCAGGCGTGAGCTGTTGCCACGCTCAGTGTTTTGTTTTTGAGATAGGGTCTTGCTTTCTCGCCTGGACTGGAGTGCAGTGGTGCAATCACGGCTCACTGCGGCCTCGATCTCCCAGACTCAAGCAATCCTCCTGCCTCAGCCTCCTGGGTAGCTGGGACTGCAGGTGTGCATCACCATGCCCGGCTAATTCTTTTTTGTTTTTGTACAGGCGGGGTCTCACCATGTTGCCCCGGCTGGTCTCGAACTCCTGGGCTCATGTGATCCTCCCGCCTCAGCCTCCCAAAGCACTGGGGTGACAGGTGGGAGCCACCACACTGGGCCCCACTCCTCCTGAGGCAGAGGCTTGGATCTGGCACATCATCCCTTCTGCTGTATCCCCGGGCTGAAGCAGCTCACAGGCCAGTTCAGAATTTTTTTCTTCTTCTTTTTGAGCCAGAGTCAGTCTTGCTCTGTCACCCGCACTGGAGTGCACTGGCGCGATCTCGGCTCACTGCCACCTCCACCTCCAGGGTTCAAGTGATCTTCCTGCCTCAGCCTCCCAAATAGCTGGGATTACAGGTGCACACCACCAAGCCCAGCTAAGTTTCGTATTTTTAGTAGAGATGGGGTTTCTCCATATTGGCCAGGCTGGTCTCGAACACCTGACCTCAGGCGGTATGTCTGCCTCGACCTCCCAAAGTGCTGGGATTACAGGCGTCAGAAAACACCAGCTCAGATTTAAGGTAAGAGGATGGTATCAGAGACATGGTTTTTGCCAACCACCCACAGACCACCACCCCCATGTTATAGACAAACTGAGACTCGGCTGGGCAAGGTGGATCCTGCCTGTGATTCCAGCACTTTGGGGGGCCAAGGTGGGAGGATCACTTGAGCCCAAAGGGTCGAGACCTGCCTGGCCAGCATAGCAAGACCCTGTCTCTACAAAAAATAAAAATTTTAGCCAGGCATGGTGGTACGCACCTGTGGTCCCAGCTACTGTGGAGGCTAAGGTGGAAAGATCATTTGAGCCTGGGAGGTTGAGGCTGCAGTGAGCTATGATTGCGCCACTGCACTCCAGCCTGGGCCACAGAGCCAGACTTTGACTCAAAAATGTAAATAAAAAACAAGTTAAAGGTGAAAATTCTCAACTTAATAAAGGAAAAAAAATCAGTTGCTGAGGTTGCTAGGATTGACGGAAGACATGAACCTTCTATTCCTACAAGCATGCGAAGGAAAAAGAAATTTGAGCCGGCTTTGCTGTTGCCCCTTCCCCTTGAAAAGTCGGGGCCAGTGCGTGGCGAATGCGGCTACCAGTCTTTTTTTTTTTCCTT
Organism: Macaca fascicularis; assembly: GCF_037993035.2. Taxonomy (NCBI): domain Eukaryota; kingdom Metazoa; phylum Chordata; class Mammalia; order Primates; family Cercopithecidae; genus Macaca; species Macaca fascicularis. The sequence goes on from NC_088393.1 coordinate 1,945,336, forward strand.
TTTTGAGACAAAGTCCCACTCTGTTACCCAGGCTGGAGTGCAACGGTGCGATCTCGGGTCACCACAACCTCGGCCTCCCGGGTTCAAGCCATTCTCCTGCCTCAGCCTCCTGAGTAGCTGGGATTACAGGGGCGCGCCACCACGCCCGCTCATCTGTGTTATTTGTTGCAGAGAGGAGGGTTTCACCATGTTGGCGAGGCTGGTCTCAATCTCCTGACCTCATGTGATCTGCCCGCCTCGGCCTCCTGCTAGGATTACAGGTGTGAGCCTGTACCTTTTTTATAGAGATGGGGTCTCGCTATGTTGCCCAGGCTGGTCTCGAATCTTTGGGCTTAAGGGATCCGCCAACTTGGCCTCCTTGTGCTTTTAAACACCTGTGGGAGCCGGTGAGGTGGCTCAGGCCTGTAACCCCAACACTTTGGGAGGCCGAGGCAGGCGGATCACCTGAGAGCAGGAGCTCCAGACCAGCCTAATCAACATTTAGTATTCTCTACTAAAAATACAAAAATTAGCCGGGCGGGGTGGCGCACACCTGTAATCCCAGCAGGAGGAGGCTGCAGTGAGCTGAGATCGCGCCACTGCAGTCCAGCCTGGGTGACAGAGCGAGACTCCTCAAAAAAAATAAAAAAACAAAAAAACAAACAAAAACAGCTCAGGGAGACGCCTGACACTGACGCAGCGACTGCTCCGGTGCTCCCGCCACCCGCGGCTGTTTCTGGCGCCCCCCCGGGGTCTTGGGACCCTCCCGAGGCTGGGCCTCCTCTAGTTCAGAAGCGTATGACGCCTTTGTGGGGACGCCGGGCCGCCTCGGCTTTGGCATCGGTGGACATCGGTAGGAATCGGGTCCGTAACGCGCAGCTCCCAGGCTGGGAGGTGCCTCAGGACCTGGAAGATTCTCGAAAGTTCTGGAAGGTTCTCTCAGGGGTCGTCACGGGCGGGGTAGCCTCTTTTCCCACCGAGACCCGCGAGGGCGGCGTCCGGAGTCTGACTGGAGGACAAAGGGCCGGGAGCGCGGGAGGGCGGCGCCCGGCAGCGGTCACACGTGCCCCCCCAACCGCTTTCCTCAGGCACGACTCGAGGGAAAACGGAGGCGACGCGCGGCGGAAGGGGCGGGGCCAGCGCGCGGCCGTGACGCAGGAGAGGGCGGGGCCTGCGCTGCTTGGGAGTGCGCGCGTCCCATTGGGCGGCGGGGAGAAGAGGGCGGAGCTTGGCGCCGCCGCGAGGCAAACCCCGCCCCCGGCCCCGCGGGGAGCGGCGGCGGCGGCGGAGGCGGTGAGCGCGGGCGGCGCGGACGGCGGCGGTTGGCGGGCGGGTCCTCCGCCGTTGGGGCCGCTGCGGCCTCCTTGCCCGGGCTCGGGGCTCCGCGCTGGGGAACGCCGGGGGCCCGGTGAGCCCGCGGGATGCGTTCCTCGCTTCCGTCGGGCGGGGGCTGAGGCGAGGAGGCCGGGCCTGGGGGGAGGGGCGGCCCCGGCCTAGAGACTCCTCTGGGACGCTCGGTCCCCGCCGCCATGGGCCCCCCACTCTGCCCGGACCTTCTTTCCCGCCCCTGGCGCCACGGACCCACCACTCTGCCCGGAGCCCCTTTCCCGTCCCTGCCTCCGTGGGCCCCTCACTTTGCCTGGACCCCCTTTCCTGTCCCTGCCTCCGTGGGCCCCTCCACTCCTGCCTGGACCCCGTCACCTGCGTGGACACCCTCCCCCATCCTTGCTGCCTGGATCCCCATCTCCTTACTTGGATCCCCATCACGTCTGCCGTGAACCCCATCTCTTGCTTGGACCCCTATCTCCTTCCTGGATTCCCCCCCAACCTTGAAATTCCCCATCCTTGCCACCTGGACCCTCCGCTCCACCTCCTCCGTGAGCCCTCATCCTTGCTCCCTGAGCCCTCCCGCTTCTGCTGTGACCCCCTCTTCTGTTGTCCGAATCCCCCGTTCCTGAAAGCCACAACCCTCCCTCCGCCGTGGAATCCCTGTCCCTGCTGCCTGGACCCCAACTTCTGCTGCTGCTGTGATCCCCTCCTCTGTTGCTGGAAATGCCACCCCCACCTCTGCAGGGAACCCCCTCTTCCCTGCTGCGGGGACGCCCCCCTCCGTTGCTGCTGAATTCCACCCCCACCCCAAGCCTCTTTTTCATTTCTGTCAACAACCGAGCCAGCCCTTCCCATTGATGCTGTGAACGGTCTGCAGCTGTCCCTGTCCTTTCAGGGACATGGCAGCCAAAAGAGCAGTCGTTTTTCCGCTCTTAATTTTTTTTGTGCTGTGGTCAACTCTTAACTCCCCAAATTGGGGAGGGTTGTGAGCTTTGATTGTGTAAAATGCCTTTCCTGCCGAGGTCGGAGGCAGGCCTTCTGCACGGAGACGATTGATTCAGGAGCCTTTTAAAAATAATCTAGACAGAACCTTTGGGAGGGACTGTGCTGTATTTTATTTGTGAAAAAAATGCAGGCGCCTCCCTGGGTACCGAGCCCCGTCGTTTCTGTTTGTCAGTCTGCTTTTTGGCATTGAGCATCTCAATGCAAGATTGTGGAATTGAACCATCTACTTGAGGCTAAGCCGAGCTAACCTTTGCCCCCGAGGGCTGTGTCTGCGTTAACATCGCAAGCAAACAGTTGTATAAACCACCGTGCAAATTTTGTTGCAGGGCACATCGGCGTCAGACCTGGGAGTACTTTGTGCCAAATCATTGCCACTTGCTACATGAGTGTAAATGATGGCGGATGCCAAGTATGTCCTCTGCCGATGGGAAAAGCGGTTATGGCCTGCAAAGGTGACAGCCATTATTCTGTAATTTCAGGAATTAGAAATGACTTTCGGGTGACAAGTAAAATCTTTATCAGGAGATACCTAGGATTTGCTTCAGTGAAATAATTGAGCCAGAACGGTTGGCACTGATTCTCGTTCCCCATTTAATGGGGTTTTGGTCTAGTGCTTCCAAGGTTACTCTTCCAGAAATGTCTTTTTTTTTCACACTTAAAAAAAAAAAAAAGAATCAGCTATAAAAAGGCATGTAAGGCTGTAACTCAAGGAAAGATCTGGCAAGCAGCCCTGTGATAGTAAATTATCGTCGTGCCCAGGGATGCTTTCCAGCAATTCAGTAGACAATGCTCAGCTGCAGTGCAAAAGCCCGGGTCGTTGTCTTTGTCTGCCACTGGCTTCTCATGCCTCAGTTTCCCCATCTGTGAAACAATGGGGATTGGACGAAATATCTGAAATCCCGTGGTTATAGGCCTTCAGGATTACCTGTTAAATTTGTACTAAATGTTGCCACTGTTTCTCACTATGTCAACTGTTTTAATAACAAGGATCTTTTTTTTTTAAAAATAGGTTTTGGCCCGAACTGAGACTTCAACAAAAAATAAGAGAAAAAAGGAGTATTTTCTAGATGTTCAAATCCTCTCCCTAGAGGAAAAGTTAAGTGTCGTGTTTTTTTAATACTGTTTTTTCCTGTGTAGATTTCTGATACGTCAATCCGTTACCACCCTAAAACAGTTGAAGCCCATTCTTAATGGGCTTATTCATCATTTATGTAATTCATTAATGCTCATAAAAACCTCACGAGAAAGCAACTAGTTTGATTTAATGTCAGTTTGGAAGCTGAAGATCTAAACGAGGCATTCTGTGAGATCTACGGAGAGATTGGTACAAACATTGAATACGTGTAAATTATACTCAGGGTAGACCCTATTTGTGGTTAAAATAGGGATATTTCCTTTTTTTTTTTTTTTGACTACCATGCCAGAAAAATAGGGATGTTTCCTTCCCAGAGATCTGTGTGTCTTTTTTCAGAAACCTCTGTGACAGGCCCATCAATTTGGAAATATTTGGTTTTTGAGCCTGTCACTCTAAATTAGTCTTTAACATTCAAAAGGCAAATAACTGATTACCAGGCGGCACATTGTTCTGCTCCGTGAGTGTCAGGCACTGGGAAGGTGTAGATTGTCTAAAATAACGGGGATTCCGACGCCCCAGTCCTGTGTGATTGTGGCGAGGGCACGTCTGCCGTGAAAATTCCGCGTTCTGAAGAGAGCAAGGAGACTGACCCTGCGTAGTCCGAGCCACTGGCTCCGCTGTTGGTCTTGTGGAGCTCCCCCTGCCCCGCTCTTTCCTGCCTGCGTCTTCAGGACGCACGCTTGGTCCCCAGCTCACACTTCCCTGCGGCTGGGAAGGTAATTGAATACTCGAGTTTAAAAGGAAAGCACATCCTTTTAAACTAAAACGCACCTGCTGGGCTGTAAACAGCTTTTAGTGACATTACCATCTACTCTGAAAATCTAACAAAGGAGTTATTTGTGCAGTTGAAAGTAGGATTTGCCTCATAAAAGTCACAATTTGAATTCATTTTTTCTTTTAAATCCAGCCAACCTTTTCTGTCTTAAAAGGGGGATCAAAAAAAAAAAAAAAAAAAAAACACCAAAACATTCACCAGGGTTCTTGCTGCCTCTAACTTCAGGCAGATGAATTCCTAGTTGGCTGTGACTTTTGGTTTAAGTAGAAGGTTGAGGAGGAAAATGAAATTAATTCTTTTGTTATCTAAAGGAAAACATGTTTGAAAATATTTTGGCGGCGTTGGCTGGTGGTGTATAACGCCAGTTCTGTCTCTGCAGGATTAAGGTGAAAAGCACCGAAGTTGAGATCCTAGAGAAGTCTCAAATTGAAGCCATTGCCTCCTCGTTAGGTAAGAGCGGATTTCTAAGCGGCCATTAGGTTTTCATAAAATAAGAGGTCGTTTGGGAGAATGTGAAGGCTCAGGTTTCTGGGTAAAAATTCACCCTGTTCACCATGTTTTTCTTCATACAAGGGAACGCGAATCCCCTGAGCTGAAGGAGAAGGAAAAATGGATCTGCTTTCTTAAACCTTTCCAGAATTTGCCCCTAGAATCACTCCTATTCTTGACGCCCAGAATGGTCAGTGGTGAGCATCAAGGTCATCTCATTACCTCCGTGGCCTCCAGTACACAAGACGAGGAAGGACTTTGCTGCCTTGAGGGGGGATGTTCTCCTTTTTCCTTTCCTCTTCCTATAGTAAGACTTCCCGTGGTTCTGTTGCTGCCTGGCCAGTCTGGTCTCAGCCCAAGGTTTGAGAAGCAGTGGGTTGTGTGTTTAAAATTCCAGAGCGGAGCCCAGGGGAGAGAACCGGTGGCCTGGCACTGAGGTTGGTGGCACCCATTGTTTGAGGCACTGTCTTGGTGGGCACGAGGCAGGTCGGAAGTGGAGCTCTCGGCTTCCTGTCCATCCGGGTGTGCTTTCTTCCAGGTCAGCACCCACCTCCTTTGCACGCTGTGGGTGAGAAAGGGTTTGCCTGAGCCCAGCCAGGGACTCATGCACACACGCAAGTGAGGAGCATTGGTGACTGCCTGCCCCCCAGCCACAGTTCCGCAAACCCAACGTGCCAGCCTGCCTTCTCCTCTTCTCAAAGTGGGACTGTTTATCCCATTTGCAAATAATTGTTTCTCTTGTGAAAAGATGGACCGGAATTCCTTCAATGATGTTTATGAAATCAACTCTGTTTTCCTGTGTTTTCCGAAAAACAGCTCTTGTTTAAACCAGGCTCCATCTCTGCATCACTTAGGCAGGGCTGACCGTCATCTCGGATGGCGTCGTCCTTGTTGGCGCAGATTGTGTTGGGGGGCTGGTTGTCTATGGGTGCCTTTAATATTCAACGGGGAAAATACTGTTTTGATTGAGGCATTACGCCCGCTGAGTTGTGATATTACATCTATCATCTTGTTCAAATAAATAGCGCTGTATCTGTATGTCGGAATGAATAAATAAAAGTACTGCAGCAGGGAGGTTGGGTTGGAAACCAGAGGCCCACGATGCTCTTTGCTGGCTTTGAAATGCCCTTGCAAAGAAGTATTGAAAATTTACCAGCCCACAATGAGCCTTTTAAATCTCCTGTTCCTTGCTACCACCAACCCTCGCACCAAGCAAGAATATGTTGCCAGCAGAGTTATTTAGTTGGCATTGGTTTTTATTGACCCTGATTGAATTTGAAATTGTAAGGCTGAGAGAGGATTTGCAAAACATTTGAATACATTTTGCTCACAGTATTGTTTTGTAACTTGGAGGAATTTATCTTTTTAGCCAATCAGGTTAAGGTCAGTAAATTTGGTTTTTAAAAAAATGAAGCCTCGAATCCTGGAATGAATAGCTGTTGTTCTGTAGCCTCATCCCCTTTCTGGGAAAATGTAGGTGAGAAATGTTAGTCCTCCCCTTCAGTGATTTAGGTATGAAACTAGCCGTCAGAATGAGACAAGCGGGCTTTTAAAGTGATGGCGTGACCGCAGTGCCTGCCCAGTGAACGTAACCAGCATTGTGTATGTTCGGTCCTTGCAGCCTCGCAGAGTGAGGTTCCTGCGGCACCCCTGGAAGAACTGGCCTACAGACGGTCACTTCGCGTGGCTCTGGATGTTCTGAGCGAGGGGCCCATTTGGAGTCAAGAAAGCTCCCCAGGGACAGGCAGAGCCGACCAGTCTCTGCGAGAGAAGCCCACGGAACACGTTTCCTCGCCCTGTGATTCCAACTTCTCATCTATTCCCCGTGGAGATGTGTTGGGCAGTTCCGGACCTCACAGGAGGAGGCAATGCGTGCAACAAAGCCTGTCAAGTTCGTTCACTTGTGAAAAGGACCCCGAGTGTAAAGCGGACCACAAGAAGGGGCTCAGGAAAAGTGAAAACCCAAGAGGCCTGTCGGTCCTCTCAGCTGGAGGTGGTGCTCAGGATGAGAGCGGGTCCAGAATCCACCGCAAAAATTGGACTTTTGCAAGTAAGAGGGGAAGAAACTCAGTGCAGAAGTCTAGCTTGTGCCGGAATGGATCTTCCCTTTCAGAGGGCGACGCGGAGAGAGACATGGGGAGCAAGGGAGGCAGCTGGGCAGCCCCGTCCTCGCCTTCCGGGGTCAGGGAGGACGATCCCTGTGCCAACGCTGAGGGACGCGACCCCGGTCTGCCGTTGGGCAGCCTCACTGTGCTCCCAGCCCCTGAGCCCTCAGCCTGCTCAGAGCCCAGAGAACGCCCTGCGAAGAAGAGGCTGCGCCTGGATGGCAGCCAGAGGCCGCCTGCCGCACAGCTGGAGCCCAGGGCAGCAGGAGACGCACCAGCCCCCGGCCCGGGGCCCAGAGAGTCTATGACCCTGCGCAGCACCACCAGGCTCGGCCCGCCTCCCTCCCACGCCTCCGTGGATGAAACCAGACGTCCTCCTTGCCCGGATTCCCAGAAGCTGGAGGAAGGTAAAAGTTTCTCGTGGAGGCGGAGAGTGTGGAGGGTGGAGTCCTGCCCCTCCGTAGCTAGACGGAGCCAGGCTCGTGGGTGTTTTTGACCAGATCTTAATGAGATCGTTTCCAAAATAGACTTAGAGCAGAGAGTTCCTCATTCCTTTTTGTCTCCCCACTGGGCTATAATTGCTTCAACTTCTAAATATTTGTCTTCTTATTTTTGTTTAGAAGGAAAGCGAGTTGAGTGAGTGGGGAGCCCATGGAGGGGCGGCAGGCCACGATTGTCTGCGACAGGGCTGGGAGCATTGTGGCTGTGCTGAGGCTGCAGCTCCGGCTGCACCCCTGAGGATTAACTCTTTTACAGAAGCAATAATGTGTTCCCATTAAATTGGGCAGGAATCTCAAAAGTGATTCACTCACTCAAGACTCCTGACTTTTTAAGAATTCTTGTGCAGATATATTTTTGTGTGGTTGCAGGCAAGCCCTGTGACTTTTTTCCCTTTAACATTGTAGCATCTCTTATTTTTGAAATGCTATTTCAGAAATCTTAATTAGGGCATGATCAAATGTCTGGAAATCTACTCGCTACAAACTTACTGCGGAGATATTTCAGTCTTTACTCTGAACTTCTTTCCTGAGGCCGTCATCTCCTTAGATGTTGAGGTTGCCACGCTCTGAAGACAAAGTGACCGCACCCCTGCCCTGCTCCATAGTCAGCTCCTGTCCTGGCCCCTTCCTGCATCTCCGCACCCCTGCCCTGTTCCATAGTCAGCTCCTGTCCTGGCCCCCTCCCTGCGTATCCACTGAGCGCTTCAGATGTGAAGGGGCAGCGGGGCCGGGACAAAAGGGATTCCCACCCAGAGTGCTCACAGCTTCTGTGGCCGAGGAGGCTGCTGCTTAAGGCCCGCCTTCCCTTCACCGCAGGCCTCTCTCCCTCCCTCCCTCCCTCTTGCGTTTTTCTTTAAAATGTAGTTTAAGAGAAGCACACTGTATTTGAATCTGGCAGTGTGGAGTTGTGTGTAGCACAGAACCTTTTCTTTATGCATCAGTGGTCATGTGTCATGAAGTGTTTTCTTGGGATGAGTCATCAAGATAATACAATGACAATGAAAGTCTAATATCACGTTGTTGGCAGACTGCCAGTCTTCCGAAGCATCCATGGGGCCTAATTCCGTGCGTTCTGTCCTGGAGGAAGACGAGGAAGACGAGGAGCCACCAAGAGTCCTTTTATACCATGGTAAGAAATGACCACGGGGTGCGCCTACAGTCCTAACGGTGCACTCAAAGGCAGTGGCGGCGGGGCTCTGAGATCGGACCCCACATCCTCCACGAAAGGTCCCCTGCGAGTTCATTTCTCTCCCACTGAACCGAGACCTGGAAGGGACCTTCAGAAGTGCCACATTTTCAGTCCTCTATCTGAAGACTAACCTACACAAAGGGAAGAGGGACTCCTGGGAAGAGATGGCCCAGCCCTCCCTGTTAGAGCATTACTCCTGTCACCTCAAGCCCTTGTCCTCCTGTCCCCTCGCTGAGAATGAGGGACGGCCCAGTGAGCTGAGGGGCTGTGTTGCCATCGCTTGGGTGTGGCCACGTACTGTCTGGCGGCTTCCATGATGGCGTTTTGGGGGCCGTCCTGGGAGGCAGGGTCTTCAGCCCAAGGGGGAACTGCTCCCGCACCCCTCCTGTAAGTAGCTGCTGCACGAGAGGAAAACCTGCCTTAGGTGCTGCTGAGCATCTGCGTGGAAGGGACTAGAAGCGAGAGACCCGAAGGTCTGAGCCAGCCGTGGACAGAAAGTCAGCCTTGCGAACCGAGTCATGAGAACCAGCCCCACTTGAGACTCGCCATGAACGTTCCTCTGAGCCGAGTCTTGTTTTTCTTTTCTTTAACCTTACAGTTTCAAAATAATTACAGATTCACAGGATGTTGCAAAAATAGTACAGGGAGGTGAGGGGGCTTCTTACCCGGGCTTCCCCACTGGCAGCATCCGTAAGATGCAGGATGCCCCCTGGCCAGGAAGCTGGTGCCTGTGCAGCCCTGGGAGCGCCATTCTGTGCACACTGGTGTGCCTGTGGCCTTGTTATGTTGTTTGTCCGCACTGTTTGAGTGCTCTTCCCTCATTGAAAGGGCTTCATTGCAGTTTCACATTTTCCCTTTTTTTGTCTAATGCTAATGGTCAGACTTTTTAACAGTTTTCCACATGCTCTTCTGACCCTTTTCCTCTGGAGTGAGCAGTCACCACTCACCAAACCCTGCCCATCCATTGGGTGCCCGTCTGGGTGGTCCCAGGACCGCAGGTGCCGTGGGGCACCCATCGGGACTTCCAGGAAATCATTTCTGCAGGATCAGTTCGCACACAGAAAGAACACAGTGCCCTTGGGAAGGGCCCCTTCCGACCACGCTGCCCCACTGGGGTCGGCTCACCGGGACGTCGTCGAGCCTGGTGCTGCCTGCCTTCTGCCTGCAGTGGGAATTGGGTGTTGCTCCCGTTTGGTTTTGTTTCCTACCTGTCAGGCTGGGCATCTTTCTGAGGGTTCCCTGACCGGCCTTTGAATTGGTTGCTTGTCCACGTGGGCCTGGAAGTTTCTCTTAAAGATGAAATGCCCCTCACCGGGGAAACGAGCTGTGCACGTTCACGGCAGGCACTCACCCCTGTGAGCCTCCCTTCTCCTCTGGTCATGTAACGGCTACTTTACAGGCCTTTGGGTTTTGGTCTGTGTTCGTGTACCACGGCACTTCCTTCCACCTTCCACAGTGCGGTCAGACACAGGCTGTGTGTCTAACGACAGACTGTTTCCAGTAGTTTTTCTGATATTTTAGTTTTAAAATTTTAAATAATTCGCCCTTTTTTGGCATTGAAAATAATTCATTCTTACATAGTTTTCTGGTTATGATTTAAATAATTTTCCCATTTTTGACTGTAGTTTCTCAGAATCCTCTTTAGAATCTCAGTCCTTGTGTTTGGGTCTTCTTCGCGTACCATTATCTCACTTCTGTTTTGTGCCACACTCTCTTTAAAAGTGCCTCCCTGTGGAGTTATTTTAGACTTATGGAAGTCGTGCACACGTAGGACAGAGCCCCTGCCGCCCATCATGCGCCGCTCCCGTCCCGAGGGTGCGTGTGTCACAGCTGAGAACCTGGTGCAGCCCCACACTCAGCTGCTGTGGTTTTACTGTGTCATTGACGCTGGTTAGACTCCAGTAGTGTGGGGAATGTGAATCTGCCTTTCACATTCTCCTCATCTTTTAAGCGAATGACATAAAGTCAGGTTTCAACAATATTGCGCTAACTGTGTTTTCTCAGGCTGTTACATCCCGTGCTTGATATGGATTTGACTTGTCTATTCTTTTTTTTGTTTTTCTTTTTTCTTTAATTCTAGAACCACGTTCGTTTGAAGTAGGAATGCTAGTCTGGCTTAAATATAAAAAATACCCCTTCTGGCCAGCAGTGGTAAGAACAGCTTCCTCCGTCTTCTAAGATGTAGTTATTTAAATTTCATGAATTTTTATTCCACCCATCTTCAGTTCTTGATAATTTGACCTGGATAAATGTTTTCATTATTTTGTTATTCCTGGGAAAAGTTGGTGGGTTTATACAAAAGACTTCAAGAGATGCCTGTACCTAAATTAAGAAATGGTGTTAAGTTTATAGGGCAGATTTTCACCAAGCAGGCTTAGAAAGACCTGCTCGAAAAAAATATTTGTGGCCGGGTGCAGTGGTTCACGCCTGTCATCCCAGCACTTTGAGAGGCCGAGGTGGGTGGATCACCTGAGGTCAGGAGTTTGAGACCAGCCTGGCCAACACAGTGAAACCGTGTCTCTGCTAAAAATACAAAAAAATTAGCCTGGCGTGGTGGTGTGCGCCTGTAATCCCAGCTACTTGGGAGGCTGAGGCAGGAAAATCGCTTGAACCCGGGAGTTGGAGGTTGCAGTGAGCCAAGATCGTGCCACTGCACTCCAGCCTGGGCGACAGAGCAAGACTCCATCTCAGGAAGGAAGAAAAAGGGAAAAAAAAATTTGTGATTTGCTCATTTTAATTGTGCATTTTACCCCGTTTTCCCCCATTAGAGCTCATTAATTTGGATTTTGTGGTGGGGTTGGTTGCATGCATACAAACAGGAGTTTGAAATCCTGTCCAAGTTCCCGGTGTGGGTGATGCGTTCAAGCCGGGGCAGATTCTCTGCTTCCGTCTCTGCAGGCCTGGAAGTTGCAGGTCATTAGTTGATTGTTGTCCTGGGCACAGGTGCTGTCCTGGCCTTCACTTCTTCTTCATATTTTATCCCTTTTTTCCCTTTATCCTCCTAAGAGACAATGATGTTTAAATCCAAAAGGCGCTTGCTTTGCAGTAATCCGGAGATGCTTTTGTTTCTGTAATGACTGACCTCACCCGAGTCACCCAGGCTCCTTGCATGTGACTGATTATGGTTCCGGGAAACCTGGGATTGACTCTGTGTGCTGTTTGCTGGGGAGGTTCAACACATTTATGGCCTAGTTGGGCTCCTCTTATCGCCTGCTGGTCTGCAGTGATGGAGGCCGGGCTTCTGGGCCCTCCGCCCTCCCTTGGCACTGGCTTCCCCTCCCGCACCTTCCTAGTCTTCTCTTGTTTTCATCAGTTTCTGGGGTCCCTGCTGGGTTAACAGGTCACTGATGTGACAGGTTCCTGGGGCATAAGAACAGGCAGCCTCCCTGAGAGTGCAGGGTGGAAGGGCCACCGGAGGCGCTGGTCGCTGGCGCTCGTCGCTGCCTTCTCACGGTGACCCCGGGAGGCCAGGACTGGGGAGGCTGGGGGGAGGTGGCAGCGCGGGCGCAGTCCCTGCCCCTCCCCCATGTGGCCCGGGCTTGTTCCCGAGCCTTTCTGCACTTCCTCCACTCCCCCAGAGCGTGAGGAGGACAGACCTGCCCCCCGAGCTGCTGGAGAATCTCAGGACGCTTATTTAAAGAGGCAGCTGGCAGCGGTAGCTGTGGCTGTTTTTATTCAAAAACCCAAACAAAACTGGCTGATTCTGCTCTGCTGGGAAAGCGTTGAAGTGACGCATGTGGCAGAGCGTGGGGCCGTTTCTTAACGCCTCCTTACGGGAGACTCTGCTAGGGCGCCCCAGAGCTGGGGCAACGCCTGTTAGATGTATCATGTGATGTCAGCCATGGTCTCTCTTTTGACGTTTTATTTTCTTGGATTTGCGAACAGGTCAAAAGCGTCAGGCAGAGAGATAAGAAAGCAAGTGTGGTCTACATCGAAGGACAAATGAACCCGAAAAGGAAAGGGTAACCCGCTGTTCTTGGTTTCTGTGAGTGGGCCCGGGTGGCAGGCTGGCCGCTCTCATTGCAGGCGTGGGGATAGGGGCAGAGGGGAGACGCCGGCACGAGTCCAGGCCTGGGCAGGGCTGGCGGGGTCTCATTGGAGGCATGTCCTTCTCGTGACCTCTCCCTCGCTGGGAAGGGTGAGTCACACAAAGGCTGTGTGTGAAGGATCTGGTCAAACACTGCAGTTTTCACAACCTGATTTGCTGGCTTTGAAAGGCAGCCCAACCAGACACTCCCTGTGGCCCTGTTTCCCACAAACTAGCAAAATGTCCACGCAGGTGTGCAGACAGCGTCCTGCATCCACCTGAGATTGCCCCTGGGTTACGTGATTGTTCCTTAGTCATGGGACGAAAACACACGTGGATGGATCAGCCGGCCGAAAGCAGCCTTTAAAACCTTCGCACTGCACATCCCCAAGTCAGACGTGCAGAACCGGTGTCATCTGGTGCTTCTGTGCTGCTCCCGAGAGGTGGGAGGTGTGGAGTGGAGACCCAGGCCCCAGAGTCGGCCTGGCCTGGCAGGGCCCAGTCAGTGCTGCTGAAGTCACTGGGCCCACCATGGTGCGTTGGGGGCTTCTTGGCAGCTGGGGAAACGGTCACCTTCCGTAAATAAGCTGGGGCTGGCGGGGACTCCAGCGGCCTCCACTGATCTTAATCAGGCAGGGAAAGGTTTTTAGCTTATTAGAGGAAGTTCATTCTTGTTAACTTTTCCCTCTCTCTGCTTCAAGTTTCACAGTGTCTCTTAAAAGTTTAAAGCACTTTGATTGTAAAGAGAAACAGACACTTCTGGTAGGTGGATTATGGTTTGTGCTTGCTTTAAATGGTTTACTTTGTGATTAGTAAATGTGTCCTCTGTGTGTAGCTCTTGAAATCCTGGCTGCGGTGCATGCGTGTGAATGATTGTGGGAAGTAACAGAGCCGGGCTGCACTCTGGCCGTTAGAGTTAGATCACGGGCTCAGTCACTGCACTAAATTCTCACGACTGTCCTGGGAAGTTGTGGCCCCATTTCCCCGCTTTACAGGTAAGGAAGCTGGGACTCTGGTGAGGACAGTTTGCCCAGGGCCACCAGGCAAGGCTGCAGCAGAGAGCCCCTGCGCAAGGCCACCGCCTTCCCCGGCCGACTGTCTCAGTCCACCCCACGGCACGGGGGCCTCGGTAGCCAGCGCCTTGCAGCCGGGGGCGTCCCTAGGTCAGCGTCGGGAGCCCTTTGGGCCCTTGAGTGCCACCTGTGAGCCTGGCTGATACCACGTGGTAGACAGCTTGCTGCGGAGCGGCTTCCCGCTCCCTGGATCTGCAGCCAGCTTTCATCACGTGCTGTCGATGAACTGCAAGGGGTTTGTCTAACTCAGAAATGTCTATTTTCCCTCTAGAAATACTCATTTTGTTGTAGCGACTTTCAGGACCAACACGTCAACTCAGTGCAGTTATTTTTACTCCTCTGGAAAAAAAGAAAATGTGGTGGGTCTTTTCCACTCTGAGGGATCTGAGTTACTTTCTTTTCTTTCTTTCTTTTTTTTTTTTGAGACAGAGTCTCATTCTGTCGCCTAGGCTGGAGTGCAGTGGTGTGATCTTGGCTCACTGCAACCTCTGCCTCCTGGGTTCAAGCGATTCTGCTGCCTCAGCCTTACGAGTAGCTGGGACTACAGGCATGCACCACCACACCCCGCTAATTTTTGTATTTTTAGTAGAGACGGGGTTTCATCATACTGGCCAGGCTGGTCTTGAACTCCTGACCTCATGATCCGCCTGCCTCGGCCTCTCAAAGTGCTGGGATTACAGGCGTGAGCCACTGTGCCTGGCCGGATCTGAGTTCCTTTCTCAAAATGGATGAAGGTGTGGGGTGAGGAGGACAGCAGGAAGCTCCGTGCCTTAAATGTAGAAGGGCTGCTGTTTATATAAAACACCCTGGGTCCTGAGAGTGCACTTGCGTCTGCCCGTGAGTCAGGTGTGTGGGGCTCCCGAAGCCCACTGGATTCAGTGGCAGTCACTGTGGCCTCCGAGGGATGATGTTGGGGAGGCCGTGCTTTAGGAAAGTGCAGGGGCTGCGGGCCGGCAGAGAGCGGCGTCCACCCGGCCCTGGGGTGTTCTGATGGGTGCCCCCAGTGGCCCTCGGCTCCAGAGCCTTCCCTGGGTCGTTGTGTGATGGTCGTGGCTTTGTGGCATCTTTGGGGCTGCTGTGTCCTTTTCTGAGGACCCACCCTGCTGCCAGCCCAGGTGCTGTTAGCGCAGCCCAGGTGGTGGCCTAGCCTGGCTGCAGTCAACAGCTCCCAACAAAAACGGCTGTTAGAGCAGCTTATTTCCAGGACATCACGTCCTGTCATGTGGCACAGTGGCCACATGGGAGGTGTTTCCACCATTGATGCGTTCAGATTGGCCCAAGCCGTCGGGTCCCCTGTGCCCACCATTTGAGCAGCTCAGGGCCCAGACCTGTGCCTGGTGGATTTCCCGTTTCCCAGGGGATCCCTGCCTGAGGTGTCTGCCCCTTTGTCAGGGAGGATCAGAGGTGTGGACTGGAGGGTGGGGATCCTGGACACCTGGCTGGTCCGTGGGCTCTGTGTGGCTTCTGAACCCGGGGTGCTTGGCACTGCCTCCCACTGACGCCTGTCGCCCGGGTCTCATTGTAGAACCAAGCCAGGGTGGACTTCGACCAGGCCATTGGTTGGTGCATCTCCCTCATCACTGACTACAGGGTCCGGTTAGGTATGCAGGGTGCTGGGGAGGGGTGGAGCCGGGCGGCAGGCATCCGGCCTCCTCTGAAGACTCCCTGGAGGGGTTGGGCTGGAGCTGCCTGGAGGCAGAGCATATTTTCATGGCCCTGGGACATTCCCTGTGGGTGGGCTGGGGTTCTGGCCTGGCCTGATTATTTCCTAAACAGAGATACTGGGCTGGCTCCTGGCACACACTTCCCGGGACTCCTCTTAAGTCTACAGAGTGCTCTCTCCCCTCCACCCCCTGCAGGCTGCGGGTCTTTTGCTGGCTCTTTCCTGGAATATTACGCGGCTGATATAAGTAAGTCTACAGGCACATCTTGGAAAGTGTAGTCTGCCTTTTAGTCCTTTAGAAAAAGCAATCTTCTATGTCTAGAGCTGTGGAAGGGGACGTTGGGGTCAAGGCACTGTCCATAGCCACACAGCATTGTGCAACCCCTATGAGGTTTTGACCCCTGAGGCTCCCTGGGACCTCCGGCTGCTGGTGTCCACTGGCACAGCTTCCCCAGCCTGCCCTGGGGCCCTCGTCCCATGGGCCACACCCACCCTGTCCCCGCTGTGGCTGGTGGCTGCACACATCAGCTATTGTTAGGAATGTAGGCCAGGTATGGAGGCTCACACCTGTAACCTCAGCACTTTGGGAGGCTGAAGCAAGAGGATTGCTTGAGGCCAGGAATTCAAGACTAGCCTGGGCAACAGAGCAAGACCCTGTCTCCACAAAAAAAATAGAAAAAAATGAGCTAGGCATGTGGCATGCGCGCCTGCAACCCCAGCTACTTTGGAGGCAGAGGCGGGAGAATGACTTCAGCCTGAGAGTTCAAGGCGGTGGTGACCTGTGTGTCTGCCCTGCTGCACTCCTGCCTGAGTGACAGAGCAAGACCTTGTCTCAAAAAAGAACGTGTCGTTGGCCGGGTGCGGTGGCTCAAGCCTGTAATCCCGGCACTTTGGGAGGCCGAGACGGGCGGATCACGAGGTCAGGAGATCGAGACCATCCTGGCTAACCTGGTGAAACCCCGTCTCTACTAAAAAAAATACAGAAAAACTAGCCGGGCGAGGTGGCGGGCGCGTGTGGTCCCAGCTACTCGGGAGGCTGAGGCAGGAGAACGGCGTGAACCCGGGAGGCAGAGCTTGCAGTGAGCTGAGATCCGGCCACTGCACTCCAGCCTGGGCCACAGAGCGAGACTCCGTCTCAAAAAAGAAAAAAAAAAAAAGTGTCACGGACACCAGGATGTTTGGCCACCACTTCATTGTCGATCCAGCATTTTCCGTTATCGACAGTAGTGGGGTTTTCCATGCCTCCCAGTTGGTAGAGGAGTGGACGTGGCTGAATTGATTCTTCTTGGGCAGTGCTACACGGGTAGCCACTTTGCTCTGGTCTAAGGGTTAAACCTGGTTGCAGGGCCCAGTGAGGGGAGAAAGGCCAGGGGTCCCAGCAGAGGAAGTGTCTTTAGGAGCAGGAACACTCCACTCCTATGCTGACACGGAGCTCGAGCGCTAGGGTCTGCCCTCACCCCTGCCGTGTCGCAACCTTCATCGGCCCTGACCCATTCCGCTCGAGGAAGGCAGCCCACGCACTGGTCCCGTGACAGGCGCTTCCTTTGCAGGCTCTCCTGTCCGAAAATCCATCCAGCAGGACGCCCCGGGGACCAGGTTTCCTCAACTGAGCAAGGGGAGCCCTGAGGAGCCTGTGGTGGGGCGCCCCCTGGGGCAGAGGCAGCCCTGCCGGAAAGTGCTCCCCGACCGCTCGCGGGCCGCCCGGGACCGGGCCAACCAGAAGCTGGTGGAGTACATCGTGAAGGCCAAGGGCGCGGAGAGCCACCTGCGGGCCATCCTGAAGAGCAGGAAGCCGTCTCGCTGGCTGCAGACCTTCCTGAGCTCCAGCCAGTACGTGACCTGCGTGGAGACCTACCTGGAGGACGAGGGGCAGCTGGACCTGGTGGTGAAGTACTTGCAGGGCGTCTACCAGGAGGTGGGCGCCAAGGTGCTCCGGCGCACCAACGGTGACCGGATCCGGTTCATTCTGGACGTGCTTCTGCCCGAGGTGAGCCGCAGACTGGTGTGTCGTGTGGGCAGGGAGGAGCCTATGCTGGGATTTTCCAACACTCTGCACGAGGAGGCTGCGGAGGCCTCGTGTGTTTACGTCCCATCAGTGCTGGGAAATGTGAGCGCGTGCACTTGACCCCTGTGCAGAGACAGAGCCGCTTGGAAGCTGTCCTAAGCTGTCAGCACCAGGGGGTGCGAACTCCCTCCCCACCGTGGGCAAACAGATGCTCCCCGGCCTCGGTGGGTCAGTCCTAGGAAACCCACGGTGAGTTGGAAATTCCCAAGTCAGAATCGCATTTAGTACCCAGGTAAACCCATTGTAAGTTGAAAAATTGTGAGTCGGTTATGCATCTGATACTCTGATAAACCCATGGTAAGTTAAATAAAACAGAAATTAGACTGTCTGTGATTTTGAACTTCAGCTGCGGATTTGGTGCTTGGTGAGGAGCAAATACAGATTATTTTGAAGTTTGTATCTGAAATTTCAGAGAGGACATTGCTGGGCATATGTGTACATCTGTGGGAGAAAAACATACTCAAAACTATTCATAACTATGGGAATTTTCAAATAGACCCCAAAAGAAAATAACATAATGAACTCATAATGTGCCCATAAGCTGCCTGGAATTATTTTGGAGCATAAAAACCCTCAAGCTTTTTTTTTTTTTTTTTTTTGGAGAAAGAGTCTTGCTCTGTCACCCAGGCTGGAGTGCAGTGGTGCGATCTTGGCTTACTGCAAGCTCCACCTCCTGGGTTCATGCCATTCTCCTGCCTCAGCCTCCCGAGTAGCTGAGACTACAGTACAGGCGCCTACCATCACGCCTGGCTAATTTTTGTATTTTTAGTAGAGACGGGGTTTCACCGTGTTAGCCGGGATGGTCTCGATCTCCTGACCTCATGATTCACCCGCCTTGGCCTCCCAAAGTGCTGGGATTACAGGCGTGAGCCACCGTGCCCGGCCACATTTTTTTTTTTTTAACCCATAAATACTTTAGTGTGTAAAGTGATTCTGTCCCCTGGGGGACACTGGCAGTGTCTGGGGACATTTGTGCTTGTCACAGCTAGGAGTGCTTCTGGCATGGAGTGGGTTGGGGCAGGGCTGCTGCTCAGCACCCTGCAGTGCCCAGGACGGCCCCACCCCAGAGAACAGTCTGGCCCCAATGTCCACAGGGCCGAGTGGGAGAGACTCTGCTCTGAACCAAATGGACTCTGTTAAAAATGTATTTACCATAATCATAATACTAAAACAGGGATGATTCCTTAGTGTCAGGTATGTATTGTGTATTCAGGATATTCCTTTTTTTTTTTTTTTTTGACAATAAACTTAAGGCCAGGCGTGGTGGCTCATGTCTGTAATTCCAGCACTTTGGGAGGCCGAGGCAGGCGGATCATGAGGCCAGGAGCTTGAGACCAGCCTGGCCAATATGGTGAAACCCCGTTTCTACTAAAAGTACAAAAATTAGCCGGGCGTGGTGGCACGTGCCTATAATCCCAGCTACTCGGGAGGCTGAGGCAGGAGAATCACTTGAACCTGGGAGGCGGAGGTTGCAGTGAGCTGAGATTGTGCCACTGCACTCCAACCTGGGTGACAGGGCAAGACTGTCCCAGAAAAAACAACAACAACAACAAAAACTTAAAATTTTTCAGAAATGCACTTGTGAGTTTGGGTCTTGCCTTTTATTCTGTGCTTTTAGTGATCTGAGCTATTGTTTCTAGTCCAAAAGATAACACTGATTTAATTAAGAAACATCATTACAAGCAGGGGTTCATGGACTAGGTTCGTACCTTCTGAATCATGAGCCAGACCTTGTCTGGAGGGCGGAACCTGGTGACTTGGGCTTCCTGAGGCCTTCTCAGCTGCGGGCCACATGGGGCCGGTTGGGCAGTGCCGGCTGCTGCTGAGCCTCGTGCCCTCTCACAGGCTATCATCTGTGCGATCTCTGCAGTGGACGAGGTGGACTACAAGACGGCCGAGGAGAAGTACATCAAGGGGCCTTCGCTGAGCTACCGGTAGGCTGCTCCCGGCGCTCTCTCCAGCCACTAGCATCTCTGCCTTGCAGGTTGTGTTTCTACAGGCAGTTTGGCTCCAGGTGCCACAGCCCCTCCCCCTCACGAGGTGGTCCAGGTGCTGGGCGGTGAGCTGATTACACATGCTGAACCCGCCCTGCGGATCACTCCTGCCCTCCAGGAAGACTGGGCCCGGGTCTCCCCAGCTGGTCGCTGTGGGCAGCACGGTGCCACGGGCACGTGCCTGGGCCACGTCTGTTCTTAATCTCTTTTTGCAAGGGTTGATGTTTGCTTTTTGAACTTTCCTCCCCTCTTTCCGCAGCCCCATGGCTGTGTGAGAAGTACGGCGAGATTAAGCAGCAGCAGGGCCCGGTGCTTTCCAGCAGCCAGAAGAATGCTGTGATCAAGATGTTTCTCTCACATCCGTGTGCTTAGCTGCCCTTGGATGTTTGGCCCCCAGAGCGCCTAATCCTGTCTCTGGGCATGCGGCCAGGCCTTGCTGGGAGCCAGGCGGGGCCCACGGGGCAGTGACAGGCTGAAGACTCAACTAGAGTCAAGGACAGGGTCTCTGGCCAGGGCGACTTGCGCAGCCACCGACGTCTCCCGGTCCCACAGTCACAGGAGACTCGTGGTGAAGATGCTGAACTCCCTCACCAGCCCCATGTCCTCCCTGGGCAGGGCAGGAGGGGCTGCTGGAGAGGTCAGGGAGGAGGAGGTGTGGGGCCTCGGTGGCTTTGGCAGGCCAGCCCCGCAGAGCTGCCCAAAGGTGGAATTTGGCCTTGTTTAGGGAGTGTTGGTCCAGCTGGCTTTACCAAAACGGGAAAGGTCTTTGGATGCAGACACGGGCTGTTTTCCTGCTGGATCTTCATGGTCCCCTCGTCAAGCTTGCCGTAAGAATCAGTGAGGTCCGGGGAAGTAAGGTCAGAGCCAGCACACCTGGACTCAGCCTCCGGGTTTGTCCTCTGCCTCCGTCTCAGAAGCCTCTTCACCGCTCCACTCCCATCTGTGGAAATCTTCCATCCTCCTGATTTTTTTTTTCTGAGTCTGGGTTGCCGACATCAGTACCCATTAGGTGTTCATCACGGCTTCTAGTTACCATCAAAACCTCCAGCCAACTGCGAGAAACGGTGCAGGTGCTGTGATGGCGAAGTTGGTTGGGTTGAATACACAGGCCGTGATTTTATCGTGCCGGGGACGTGGTCAAAGTAAGGCCAGTGAGCAGCATCGCATTTGACCTTTGGCCTCAGTGGAGGCTTGGGTCACACACTGGGTGTCCTGGGACCCAGTCCCCGCCCCCTGCACGGCGTTTCCCAGGCTCTCTTGTCCTTTTAGAGTTGCACCATGAGCCGCTCTGCACTCTTCCCAAGGCTGTCCTTCTCACACCTGCCTTTCTCGGCACTGCCGCTGGCGTGCTCTCCCCTGTTTCCAGGTCTGCTGGGGCACACGTCAGAGCCAGCAGCCCTTGTTGATCTCTTTTGATCCGGGGCAGCCCTGTTCCTGGGAGGGGTTGCTAGCTAAGCAATTGTTATAATTTTCCTTTACAGGGAGGTCATTTAGTAAGGACAATTTGGCATCTCATACTCTTTCGTAAAAAATTATTTTTAGCCAGTCACAGTGGCTCATGTCTGTAATCCCAGCACTTTGAGAGGCTAAGGTGGGAGGATCCCTTGAGCCCAGGAGTTTGAGGCTGCAGCGAGCCGTCATGCCACTGCATCCTAGCCTGGGTGACGGAGCAACACCCTGTCTCTAAAAATAAATATTATTTTAAAACATTGTTAAGGCCAGGTGTGGTTGCTCATGCCCATAATCCCAGCACTCTGGGAGGCTGAGGCGGGTGGATCATGAGGTCAGGAGTCCGAGACCATACTGGCCAACATGGCGAATCCCTGTCTCTACTGGAAAAAAAAAAAAAAAAAGCCAGGCATGGTGGTGCGGCACATGTAGTCAGTCCCAGCTACTCGGGATGCTGAGACAGGGGAATCACTTGAACCAGGGAGGTGGAGGTTGCAGTGAGCCAAGATTGTGCTGCCGCATTCCAGCCTGGCAATAGAGCGAGGCTCCGTCTCAAAAAAAAAAAATTACACATAGCATAAAAGTTACCGTCCTTCCCTTTTTCAGTGTCCGGTTCGATGGCGGTGAGTACATTCATACTGCTGTGTAGCCGGCAGCACTGCTCATCTCAGAACTTCATCCTTCCAAACTGCAGCTCTGTCCCCATCAAACAACTGCCCTCTCATGTGTATATACATACAGACACCCACACACACACACACATATATATTTCTTTTTTTTTTTTTGAGACGAAGTCTTGCTCTGTCACCCAGGCTGGAGTGCAGTCGTGTGATCTCAGCTCACTGCAACCTCTGCAACCCCCAACCCCTGGGTTCAAGTGGTTGTCCTGACACAGCCTCCGGAGTGGCTGGGATTACAGGTGCCTGCCACCACGACCGGCTAATTTTTGTATTTTTAGTAGAGGCAGCATTTCACCATCTAGGCCAGGCTGGTCTTGAACTCCTGACCTTGTGATCCACCCGCCTTGGCCTCCCAAAGTGCTGGGATTACAGGCATGAGCCACTGCGCCCAGCCTCTCTGTCATGTTCTTTTTTTTTTTCTCTTTTTTTGAGATGGAGTCTTGCTCTGTCACCCAGGCTGGAGTACAATGGTGTGATCTTGGCTCACTGCAACCTCCGCCTCCCGGGTTCAAGCGACTCTCCTGCCTCAGCCTCCTAAGTAGCTGGGATTACAGACTGCACCACCACGCCCGGTTTTTTGTTTTGTTTTGTTTTGTTTTTGGTATTTTTAGTAGAGACGGGGTTTCACAGTGTTAGCCAGAATGGTCTCAAACTCCTGACCTCGTGATCCACCTGCCTCGGCCTCCCAAAGTGCTGGGATGATAGGAGAGTGACCACACCCAGCCCTCTCATATTCTTTAACACACAATGATGAATTACTAAAATGAAGACTCTTGTTTTCTGAAGGGAAAAAGAAATATTTGACAACCAGCTCCTTGAAGAGCGGAAACGGCGCCGTTGGTGATGGAGCGGCCAGCTGTGCTGTCAGCGGGGCCTGGCGGTGGGAGCGCCTCCAGTATGCATGAGCGTGTCTGAAGATGGGGGGCTCAGGGGCACATTTGCGTTTGGGCCTGTCTGTGCATTCTGCATGGCTGTCCTGATTTCCATACTTCTGGAGAACCCATTTTGTTAACATTGAAAGCCAGTTCTCTTTCCCTGGCAATTTTTTTTCATTTTATTTTTGGCATTTTTTTCAAGACACCGTTCCGGAAAGGCTTTTGAAAGGACAGAAGCGTGTTCACTGTGCGTCAGTACTCGTGACTGTGCTATGGTTTCTCCCGACGTACACATTGATCTTGTCTGTGGCATCTGATATTAAACGGGAGGTTTTAAGCATCTGCCGTGATGATGGAGCTTCGGAAGCGGGAATAGTTCTTCCGGGTTTGTCGTTTTGTCTGTTTCCCCCTCGTGTGGTTTCTGCCTGCGACAGTTCCAGAATTTGCTCTGCCACTCAGTGTGCTTTGCAGCTGTGAGGAAACAGCCTTCGTTAGAGGCGGGAGCTGAGACGAGCCGCTGCTCTGTGTCGTGTTTGCTGTGGCTGCAGGGAGAGGAGCGGGACACGCACCTTTCCAGGGGCCTCTGTGCTCCGCACTGTGGGTGAGTGGACCACAGCGCACAGCCACATGCCCTGGCTGCTGTGGGCTGGACCACCTCCACCTCCCCCGCCCGTCCGCCTGGCCTGAGTGAGTTTTCCTGCGTTGTGTCGTCACTGCATGGCCAGTCACCGTGGTCATCGGCCTGGATGGCTGTGCTGGCCGCAGCAGTCAGGGTCACTGTGGGAGCCCTGGGGTCGAGTGAGAAGAAGGCCTTGTCCTGTGCCCCACCATCGCGGAAGTGCAGCCTTTGTATGGAAGCCCAACTGCGCTCCTGTCTGGAGAAACGGCTTCCAGGCTGTGGCTGCTAGGTCGGCTCTGGTCCACAGCATAGTGCCGGGCGGTGCCGGGTCTGCAGGTTGTTGAAGGCTGTGACTCGGTGGGGCTCAGCCAGGCTCCAGCAGGGTCCCATGTGCTGTTAAGAGCAAAGCCACAGACGATGAAGGGTCCATTCTCAGCCGATGCTCTCCCGGCTGCGCCTGGACGGCAGTGCTGGTGAACTTCCCAGGGTTCCAGGGCCCGGTGGCCTGGGGGCTGCTTTCTCCCCACTAGGTGGGCTGCATCTGGCCCTGGCTGGAGGCCTTACTTTGAGGGGCCATGACCCTCTTCCCCCAGGCCCTCCCCAGCTGACCACAGCCACCGGAGAGGAGATCAGAACACGATTGTCTCGGGGTGCAGGGCGCTGAGCAGGACGAAGCCTCAAGGACTCTCGTATTGGGTCCTTGGGACTCGGGAAGTGCCAGAAGGGGCGGCTGCTCTGGGACTCGGTGTTCACTGGCTTTTGTTTCACCTGATTCTGCTCAAATCCGAGAGCAGGAAATCCGGCCCTGGCCTGGCAGCTCTGCCTCCTATGCCCGCACGCTGGGGTCTGTCTTGTCGGGAGCAGTGGGGCAGACCTCTGAGGAGGCGGGGGTCAGGGGCGTCGGCCCTGGCCCCCTGCTGGTCGCTCTTTCAGGGACAAGAAGCAGCCAGTACCACCGCCTGAGGAGGGGCTCAGCAGCATTGCGTGTATGGGCCTCGTGCTGTCTCGTGGAAAATCCCCCCAGCCGCCCTCCATGGTGGGTTCCTGAGGGTAGGACATGTCACCACGGTTTTGTGGGAACCACGCCTCCCCCTGCTGGAATTTTTCTGCTGTTGTGAAGTAGTTTTATCCATTTGTTTCTCTGCTGACCTTGCCAAGTTGTTTGAGGTGGAATTAAACACCTCCCAGACCTCTGGCTTGTCTTTTCTGAACCCCCAAACACGTCCCACTGTGTGGGTTGTCCAAGCTTGGAAATGGGGGAGTGACTCTGCCATCCTCAGGGACACGGCCTGGCCCCAGGGTGGATTCCCACCTCACTGGCGGGCCTAGGGTGCTGTTTAAACAGCAGCCAGAGGCCAGGCGCAGTGGCTCACGCCTGCAATCCCAGCACTTTGGGATGCTGAGGCGGGCGGATTGCCTGAGGTCAGAAGTTCGAGACCAGCCTAGCCAACATGGTAAAACCTCATCTCTACTAAAAATACAAAAATTAGTCGGGCATGGTGGCGGGCGCCTGTAGTCCTAGTTACTCGGGAGGTTGAGGCAGGAGAATTGTTTGAACCCGGGAGGCAGAGGTTGTAGTGATCCAAGATTGTGCCACTGCACTCCAGCCTGGCGACAGAGTGAGACTCTGTCTCAAAAAAATCAGCAGCAGCAGCAGCCAGGGGCCTCACTGGGGTTCGTGCCTGTGGCCCCAGCTGCTGGGGAGGCTTAGGTGGGAAGATCACTTGTTTGGAGGTCAAGGCTTCAGTGAGCCGAGATCACACCACTGCACTCCAGCCTGAATGACAGTGAGCACTTGTCTTGGCCGCGAAGCCCTGCCCAGCAGGTGGAACCAGAACATGCCAGAGGTCCCCGAGTGCATCCCACCCCGCCGGCACCCTCTGCCCTTACTGTCCTGTGGGCTCTGAGGCCGTCAAGGCCGCTGGGGCAGGCTCTGCCTAGGCGCTTCCCTCAGTAATGGTGGGTTGTGGGTGCTCTGGGTTGTCAGCTGGGCAGTTGGGTGGGAGTCGGGGGTGCTGACCTGACAAGCACGGCCAGGGAGGAGCATTCCAGGGCTCCAAGGATGCCAGCATGGGTGGTCCTGGGCTCGCCCTCCCCGCAGCATGGCTGGCGCGCCTCTACTTCCTCCAGAGCCCCAGGAAGACAGGCTTGACCACATGCACACACGCAGGGAGACTCCAGGAGCCCTGCCCTCAGGAGCACGCTCTGCCCCTCTCCTGGCAGCTAGCCGACACTGCGACCCCACCTGGGCCTGTCCCTGGCACTGAGGACATTGGACCTGGGTCCCTGGGGTGGGGCGTCCTGGGTCCTGCTAGGTGCTCAGCGGTTCCATGCCAGGGGCTCCCGCCTCTACCATCGTGCTGACCACAGATGTCCCCAGACATGGCCTGGTGCCCCATGGAAAACTGCTGGCCACAAACCATGGTGTCCTTCCCCTGACCCCTGACCCCTGCCCCTTCCCTCTGACTTGGCCCAGCTGGTGTCTCAGAGCCTGGGTGCGTGCTTCTGCCAGCCCCCCAGCCGCCTGGCCCACACTCCCCAGCCCCCTTCACTGAGCCGCAGAGACCCCCATGTCCCTGCCAATGCTTTTTCCAAAGCTGGTCTCAGTGGTTCCCAGCAGTGCAAGGGGAATTGGGGTCCCCCTCACTGCGGCAGCCGCACCTGTCTGATCACTTCCAACAAGGAGACCTTGGTGGCCGCACAGCGCACTTTGTCCATCTTAAAAGGGGCAACACAGGCACGCAGCGAGAATTCCAAACCACAGAAACCTCACTCTCATGGACCCCACTGGCTGAGGCATTTCTGTTTTGCTTTTTGTTTGTTGGAGACGGTCTGGCTCTGTTGCCCAGGCTGGAGTGCAGTGGTGTGAACGTGGTTCACTGCAGCCTTGACCTCCCCGGCTCAAGCGATCTTCCCACTTAAGCCTCCCAAGAAGCTGGGACCACAGGTATGTACCACCACGCCTGGCTAATTTTTGTGCTTTTTGTAGAAATGGGGCTTGCTGTGTTTCCCAGCCTAAGTAATCCTCCCTCATCGGCCTCCAAGGTGCTGGGATTATAGACAAGAGCCACCGCAGCTGGCCTGCCTGGGTTCTCGTGCCTCTCTGCCTCCCTCCCTGTGCCAGCCTCATGCCCCCTTCTCACCTTCCCCAATTGCCACTCTGACCCCGCCCTGGGTCCTTCCCCTCTCGCTGGCCCAAGCTGTTCCTGGAACTGCTGCCTGCCCTCTGCTCACATCCTGCCTCCGCCCGGTGAAGCCAGCTCGTCCCTGTTCCCTGTCTCAGGGGTGTCCTCCAGGGCCCGGAGTTCCTGGACCAGATTCCTCTCTTCCCCACCTACCTCGCCCTTCCATCCAGTCAGCCTATCAATCAGCCCACTTTGCAGCAGAATGCCCCCCCAAAACCCAGCGGCTGGAACGTTCTCCACACGGTTTCCATGGGACAAGCATCTAAGAGCAGCCCGGCCAGGGGTTGTTGGGGTGGCTTGTGGGGCTGCGGTCTAGATGCTGGCTGGGGCCACATCAACTGAAGGCTCCAACGGGGCTGGGGGTCCAAGGAGCCTCGCGCGGGGCAAGGCATGGGAAGGAGGCTGCGGTTCTCCTCCACGTGGGTCAAGCTTCCTGAGCGCCCGCCCTCTGTAATGGCCAGCTCGCCTCTGAGTCAGCGGCCCAGGGTCCCCAGCAGCTGCACACGAGTATCGTCGCCATTCTGTCGGTCACACGGAGCAGCCCCGGCTGAACATGAAGACCCTGTAGGAGCTGGGTTTGGTGGCTCACGCCTGTAATCCCAGCACTCTGGGAGGCCGGGGTGGGCGGATCACCTGAGGTCAGGAGTTTGAAACCAGCCTGGCCAACATGGTGAAAACCCATCTCTACTAAAAATTCAAAAATTAGCTGGGTGTGGTGGTGGATGCCTGTAATCTCAGCTATTCAGGAGGCTGAAGCAGGAAAATCGCTTGAACCCAGGAGGCAGAGGTTGCAGTGAGCCGAGATTGTGCCATTGCACTCCAGCCTGGGGGACAGAGCGAGACTCAGTCTCAAAAAAAAAGACCCTGTAGGAAGGCAAGAGGCTGAACAGCACACACAAGCCCAGGGGCCCTGTCATCCCAGTGGCCCGAGGACCATCCCCCGGGCCCCTACTAGGCTCAGCTGCAGTCTCCACCCCATCCCCCACCACCAGCACTAGGACTAAGAGCCGCCAGAAACCCTTGAGCTGGCTTCACTGTTCCTCCCGGGAGGAGTCCAGGGCAGCGGACACATGACCCCGACATGGCACGCCGGGGACAGGGGAGGCACTCTGCTGTCCCTGACCCTGTAAAAAAAGCCCACAAGCAAAATCTCTAATGAGCAACGTTCTGCAGTATTAAGTCCTGCCTCAGACCTGCAGGGCGTCAGAAATAACGCCTGAGAAACGGCCAGGGTCCCAGGAGCTGAGGAAACCACACCTGATGCCACGTGGGGTCCTGGAGGGAGCCCTGGGCCAGTAAAGGGCATTAGAGGAAACCCAGGTAACTTGGATGGAGTGTAGATTTTGGTCAGTAATAATGTATTATGTGACAGATGTGTCCCACTCATGAACTGGGCATGGGGTACTCAGAACTCTATTCTAAAAATATGTATATAAATTTAAAACCAAAACCATGGCTGGGTGCGGTGCCTCACTCCTGTAATCCCAGCACTCTGGGAGGTCGAGGTGGGCGGATCACCTGGGGTCAGGAGATCCAGA
This sequence comes from Macaca fascicularis, assembly GCF_037993035.2. Classification (NCBI taxonomy): domain Eukaryota; kingdom Metazoa; phylum Chordata; class Mammalia; order Primates; family Cercopithecidae; genus Macaca; species Macaca fascicularis. Next base: position 1,973,010 of record NC_088393.1, read on the forward strand.
CCAGCCTGGCCAACATGGTGAAAACCTATCTCTATTAAAAATACAGAAATTGGCTGGGCGCGGTGGCTCAAGCCTGTAATCCCAGCACTTTGGGAGGCCGAGACGGGCGGATCACGAGGTCAGGAGATCGAGACCATCCTGGCTAACACGGTGAAACCCCGTCTCTACTAAAAATACAAAAAAAAAAAAAAAATTAGCCGGGCACGGTGGCGGGCACCTGTAGTCCCAGCTACACGGGAGGCTGAGGCAGGAGAATGGTGTGAACCCGGGAGGCAGAGCTTGCAGTGAGCGGAGATCGCGCCACTGCACCCCAGCCTGGGCGACAGAGCGAGACTCCGTCTCAAAAAACAAAACAAAACAGAAATTAGCCGGGCGTGGTGGTGTGTGTGTGTGTGTAATCCCAGCTACTCAGGAGGCTGAGGCAGGAGAATCACTTGAACCAGGGAGGCGGAGGCTGCAGTGAGCTGAGATGTTGCCACTGCACTCCAGCCTGGGTGACAGAGCAAGACTCCATCTCAAAAAAGTAAATAAAAATAAAACCAAAACCCTACAGCATGGGCAGCTATGAGAACTATAGAAGGAAGACAGTTTTGTGCAACTGCCAACCTCTTAGATTCCTGTCAGCTTTTCTCCAAGTCTTTATTATTTGTAGAGATGGGGTCTTGCTATGTTGCCCGGGCTGGTCTTAAGCTCCTGGCTTCAAGTGATCCTCCTGCCTTGGCCTCCTAAAGCACTGGGATTACAAGTGTGAGCCACCATGCTGGACCCCTCCAATCCTTTTGAGCTGCCCAAGAAGAGAGACCAGGTCTGGCTTTGTTCAGCAGTGCACCCCCAGCCCATGGCATGAATTCAGTAAACACCTACCGTAGGCCGGGCGCGGTGGCTCAAGCCTGTAATCCCAGCACTTTGGGAGGCCGAGACGGGCGGATCACGAGGTCAGGAGATCGAGACCATCCTCGCTAACACAATGAAACCCCGTCTCTACTAAAAATACAAAAAAATTAGCCGGGCGAGGTGGCGGGCACCTGTAGTCCCAGCTACTCGGGAGGCTGAGGCAGGAGAATGGCGTAAACCCGGGAGACGGAGCTTGCAGTGAGCCGAGATAGCGCCACTGCACTCCAGCCTGGGCGACAGAGCGAGACTCCGTCTCAAAAAAAAAAAAAAAAAAAAAAAAAACACCTACCGTGGTCCTCGAGGGTCCCTCAGCTTTGCTTCTCAGCCGTGTTCACCTAATTTGTGCCTCTTGTTTTCTTTTCTTTTTCCTTTTTTTTTTTTTTTTTTGAGACGGAGTCTCGCTCTGTCGCGGCCCAGGCTGGAGCGCAGTGGCCGGATCTCAGCTCACTGCAAGCTCCGCCTCCCGGGTTCACGCCATTCTCCTGCCTCAGCCTCCCGAGTAGCTGGGACTACAGGCGCCCGCTACCTCGCCTGGCTCGTTTTTTGTATTTTTTAGTAGAGACGGGGTTTCACCGTGTTAGCCAGGATGGTCTCGATCTCTTGACCTCGTGATCCGCCCGTCTCGGCCTCCCAAAGTGCTGAGATTACAGGCTTGAGCCACCATGCCCGGCCTTCGTTTTTTGTTGTTGTTGTTGTTGTTTTTTTTTTTTGAGATGGAGTCTCGCTCTGTCGCCTAGGCTGGAGTATGGTGGCATGATCTCAGTTTACTGCAACCTCTGCCTCCCGAGTAGCTGGGATTTAGATATGGGGTTTCACCATATGGGCCAGGTTGGTCTCGAACTCCTGACCTCAGGTGATTTGCCTGCCTCGGCCTTCTAAAGTGCTGGGATTACAGGGGTGAACCACCGCGCTGGCCTTCGCCTCTGTTTTCGTAATCATAAAACCGGCAGAAAAAAACCTCCAGTGGAATTACGAAAATTTGATGATATGCATGCAGAAAGCGTTCTGCAAACTCTGTTTTGCTAGTTTGGGCATTTAGTGTTAGTTTTTATGTAATTAGTACGGGCTGTAAACTTAGCAATTTAAGCAAGATGGAAAAATCGAGGGTTTGTCAGGGAAGGGGGAAGTTTGGGCTGAAATCATGACCTCTTGGGGGTGGGAAGAGCTGGCTTTGGGGTTGTTAGGTCTGAGCCCTTCTACCTTGGGATGAGTCCACGTCCTGACTCCTCCTCTGCAGAATAGGATGATGTTCCGAGGAGCGGTCCGGGATAGCTGCGAGGCAGCCGGACCGATCCTCTGAGGGGCGCTAAAATTTTTGCCGAAACCCGGGATCGAACCAGGGACCTTTAGATCTTCAGTCTAACGCTCTCCCAACTGAGCTATTTCGGCTGAGCGGCAGGGGTCGCTCTCGCCGCGACTCCGGCCCGCGCAGCGCCTTCCTCGCGCAGGCGTGGCTGGTTTCGCGTCAGCAGGCCGCACATACTTTATAAGGTCTCCCCGGGCAGCGGGTGGCATCGCTGTCTCTGTGGCGCAATCGGTTAGCGCGTTCGGCTGTTAACCGAAAGGTTGGTGGTTCGAGCCCACCCAGGGACGCTCGCCAATTTTTGCCCTCCTGTAATAACTAGAGTGTCGCATCTGTTTTTGTCGGGCTGCCGCAGACCCGCGGCCCCCACGCGCGCACTCCGATGACCTTTCCGTCTCGGGTGATCCGGGGCTGCACGGCGCAGGCACGACCACGGAGGCCAAAAGCGCAGCGGAACCTGTTGGCTCTGGGTTCCGGTTTCCGCACGCGCTCCGAGCCTCTTTGGGCGACGGCCCCGGGGACCCGGAGCGCTAAGGAGGACGGACCTCAGAGGTTGTCTGAAGGCCGAGGCCAAGATGGCGGCGCTGTCAGGTGAGCCCGGCGCCGGCGGCGGGTGTGGGGCCGCGCGGGTCTGGGTCCGTGGGAGCCTCGGGTGCCGTGGTGGCGTCGTGGGTCGGTGCCGGCATCGTGGCCGCCGTCCCCTCCGGGCTTCTCCGAGCCGGCCGCTCCTCGGGCTCCCGCCCGGCTTGCGATGAACGGTCTCCGTTATTGCGTCCAGGGTACAGTCGGGGAAACCGAGACCCAGCAGGTCATGACGCAAGCCCCCAGCCTCAGGAGGGCGCTCGGGGCGGAGGCTGGAGGGGTCCCGCTCACGTCCCCGAGACCAGGGCACGGCCCGCGAGGCTGCCCTTGAGATGCCCCGGAGAGAGCGTGGCCTGCCTGACGTGCTGGGAAACTGAGGCCCATTGAGGGTCCGAGACTCCTCGAAGTTACAGGGCCGGGCCTGGAAAGAAACAGGACCCAGGGCATCCACACCACCCTGCTGGACCCTCCACCTCCCTCCCCAACCCTGTGGGGTAAGGGCCTCTCGCAGAGCGGATCTCAGCCTGTCCCGCTCCAGGGACTTTTTTGGGATCAGCTGAAGCCTGCGGACCCCTGCTCAGATAAAGTTATTATAATGCATGGAATAAAATCCATAGAATTGCAAGGAAATCAGTTACACGGAGAGGCAGTTATTAAAAGATTGTCTTGAAACCTTATTGGCTACTTAGTAATCTAAGCGCTTTCCTTATGAACGCGATCTAGCGGCAGGTCTAACTACGACTGGTTTGGAAGGAGTGAGAATTGCAAATCAAGCTTTGACGATACGGAAAGGTCTGCAACCCCTGTACCATGGCTAGAACCCTCTGTGATTCCTCTTGGTGAAAAGTTACAGGTCCTGCTAATACTGCCATATTTTGTTGTTTGTGCTAAGAATTTTTAATTTTTTTTATTTATTGAGACAGAGTCTGCCTCTGTCATTCACACTGGAGTGCAGTGGTACCATCTTGGCTCATCACTGCAACCTCTGCCTCCCGGCTTCTGGCACTTCCTGTGTAGCTGTGTGCGCCACCATGCCTGGCTAATTTTTGTATTTTTAGTATAGATGGGGGTCTTGCCATGTTGCCCAGGCTGGTCTCAAACTTCTGAGCTCAAGGAATCCTCCCACCTCAGCCTCCCAAAGTGCTGGGATTACAGGCCTGAGCGTGAGCCACAACACCCGGCCTACACTAAGAATTGAACAAAGGGCTAATTTTCCATAAGATGGAAGACATTTTTTTCCATAAGACAACAAAGACATTTTGTTTTTTTATTCCAAGCAAGTTCACAGTTCCTCACCAGGCCCCTTGTTAAGAATGCCTGGCCCACGATGCGGTGGCTCACGTCTGTAATCCCAGCACTTTGGAAGGCCAAGGTGGGCAGATCACCTGAGGTCCGGAGTTCAAGACCAGTCTGACCAACATGGAGAAACCCCGTCTTTACAAAAAATACAAAATTCAGAGTGTGGTGGTGCATGCCTGTAATCCCAGCTACTGGGGGCGCTGAGGTAGGACAGTCGCTTGAACCCAGGAGGCGGAGGTTGCAGTGAGTCGAGATCGCACCATTGCACTCCAGCCTGGGCAACGAGAGTGAAACTCCGTTCTCAAAAAAAAAAAAAAAAAAAAGCCGGACCCAGAGGCACAGAATCCCATCACCTCAGAAATTCTCAGAAGAGCATTTCCTCTGCTAGGAGCTTATCCAAAGTCCAGAATTTTCAGCTTGGGAAACTGACGCCTGGAGTGGGGCAGCTCCCACCAGAGCCTGGAGCTGGGCAGTTAGCCTGTCTGCTGTGCCCAGCCTCAGGCATGCCAAGAAGTAGGTCACAGGCCTGTGTCCTTCAGAGAGTTGTGACCTGGACAGGGCCATGGGAAATAGCAACCCGGGATGAGGCTAAGGCTGAGGTGAGGGAGGGGCTCAGAGGCAGGAGAAGGCCCCATGAACGGCTGCATTCGGGGGCGTCAAACCCTGGTCCTGGTCCCTGGAAGCTGCCTACAGCCTCTCCATTGGGCCTCACCCCGCATCTGCTGGGGCCACAGCAACAGAGTACCATCACCTGGGCAGCTTAAACAACAGAAGCTGATGTTCGCATAGTTCTGGCAGCTGGAAGGCCAAGACTGGGGGTCAACAGGGTTGGTTCCTGCTGAGGCCTCTGTCCTTGGCTTGCCCATGGCCATCTGCTCCCTGCATCTTCCCTCTGTACGTGTTTGTATCCTGAAAGCCTTTTCTTACAAGGACATAAGTCATATCAGATGAGGGCCCACCCTCATGACCTCACTGCACATTATAATGACCCTTATTTTATTTTTTGAGATGGTGTCTCCCTCTGTCACCCAGGCTGGAGTGTGGTGAAACGATCTCAGCTCACTGCAACCTCCACCTCCCTGCCTCAGTCTCTCAAGTAGCTGGGATTACTAGTGCCCGCCACTACACCCAGCTAATTTTTGTATTTTTAGTGGAGACGGGGTTTCACCACGTTGCCCAGGCTGGTCTCAAACTCCTGACCTCAAGTGATCCACCTGCCTCAGCCTCCCAAAGTGCTGGAAATACAGGCGTGAGCCACTGCGCCCCGCCATTAATGATCTCTTTAAAGACCCCTTCTCCAAAAGCAGTCACATTCTGAGGTCCTGGGGTTAGGGCTTCAGATACAGGTCAAGTGGAGGGACACAGTTTAGCCGTCACCAGCACCAAGCCTGCCTTTCTGGCTTCTTCCTTGTGAGCCAGGATTCCTGGCACCTCCAGGCGTTTCCCCCCGCAGAGTGCCCCTGGGTGTGGCAAGGCCCTGCTCTGGCCTCAGCCTTCGCCTCGGGAAGGCTCTCCCCTCCCAGGAGCCTTCGTGCAGGCGCGTTCCCTCCTCTGTGCTTCCTTTGAGGCTGGCTCCTCTAGGGGCGCGTTGCTGTGTAGGTTGACGTGGGCAGCGCCCTGCCTGCTGAGCCGACTAGATTCCTGGAGGATGGGGCCTGTGCTCAGCTGCGTGGGAAATCCCCGAGCACCAGCCAGGGCCTGGAGCACCCAGCACACGCTTGTCAGGCACAGCTGAGGCCAGGACGAGCACTGGGCACCCAGGGAGGCCCTGGCATTGCCAGGGTGGCAGGCACCCCACAAGCACGCATAGATGGAGATAGAACCGGGTGCCGGCAACAGGAGGACCTGGGGTGCTGGTGTAGGCGGGACGCCCCGGGCATCTGAGCTGAAACCTGCCTCATGAGAAGGGGCCAGTGGTGTGCAATTGTGAGGCGGGGTGTCCCCCGCAGGGGAGCAGCCGGCGCGGAGGCCCTGGGGCAGGAAAGCAGCAGGTACTGGTGAATATCGCCAGGGTGGGGAGATGGAGCAGCGTTTGGGTTTCTTCTGGGGCCATTGGGTCTCAAGCAGGGGACTAAGAGTCGCTCATATTCTGAAAACCCGCTTGTTACCTAATGTTTGTTAAGTGGTACTTGAGGTGGGGTCAGAGCTAGGCCGTGCGGGCAGGAGCCTGACGGGGAAGTGCCTGGAGGCTGGCCCTGTGGCCCATCCAGGGGTCCTGAATCGGTGGCCCCTGGTGCTCCCCACGGCTCACTGTCCCCACCCCTGTGGTCCTCTCTGCAGCTCCTGGCCTGCGCGGCTTCCGGATCCTTGGTCTGCGGTGAGTGCCTGAGTCTCCAGCCCTGAGCTGGGAGGGGCCTTCAGCAGCGCCAGACGAAAGGGGGCGGGCCCTTATGAAGGTCACGTGTGTGTACGTTAAGGAAAGGATGCAGGTGACAGTCTGCACTCTGCATGTGATGTGCTGGAACCCTCCCTGGAACAGTCCATGCAGTGGCAAAGGCTGGACAGTCAGGAGGGAAACCCTGTGGGCCTCGCTCAGCACCGTCAGAGCTCACCGCCACTTGTGATGGGAAGGTATTCTGTGAGCTCTGTGCAGATGGCAGCCACGGGCAGGCCTCCTGGAGACCCAGGCGACTGACAGGGCGGTGATGGCGCATGCCCAGGGATCTGACCTTGGTCACATGTGGAAGGCCTGGTCCCAGTTTCCTTCTGTGGATGATCCTGGGACCGTCCTTGCTTGGACACTGTTGACCTGCTGGGTACATCACAAAAGAAACTCCATTCAAGTCTGGGCCATCATTCGGGGTCAGGGCAGTGGCCAGATGGCCCCAGCGGCTCTGACCAGTGGCCCAAGTGCTGATGGGCAGAGGCGAGAGCAGTCCCGCATCAGGGAGGGGAGAAGCAGGACAACAGTGAGTGTGGTTGGGGGAGTCGGAGGGGCCTGGGACGGCCACTGACCTGCGCTCCATCTCCCAGTAGCTCCAGCGTGGGCGCGGCTGTGCAGGCACGAGGTGTCCATCAGAGCGTGGCCACCGATGGCCCAAGCAGGTGAAGCTGGCCTTCTAGGGGAGGCCGTACCCCCTGCCCCCCCCTGCCCCTCCTTCATTTTCTGCATCAGCGCCGCAGCCACAGGGGTGCCTGGATGGGGCGGGGAAGGGGTCGCACAGCCTAGTCCCTGACCTCATGTGGCTCCAGGCCTCTGGCAGTGGCCGTGGGGGCCGGCATCCACCTCTGGGAAGTACCTGCGTGGCTGACGCCTCCTGTGCCCATGTGTCTCTGTGACAGCGCCCAGCCTGCCCTGCCGAAGGCTGGAGCCATGGTTCCCAAACCCAGCAGCCGGGGCGAGTATGTGGTGGCCAAGCTGGATGACCTCGTCAACTGGGCCCGCCGGGTGAGTCTACTATGAGCTGCAGGCCCTCCTGGAGCGCCAGGGCCTCTCTGCACACTCACAGGCACACACATACACACACACATATACAGACACGTACACACACAACACATGCATGCACACGAGTACATGTACATGCAAGCTCACATGTATGGACAGACGTGTGTACATGTACCACACACACAGCCATGCACACATACACGTATGCACACGCACACATGCACGCACGTACGCACACATGCGCATATATGCACACACGCACACGTGCACACACGCACACTCGCACTCATGTGCACACATGCACACACTCGCACACACACATGCACACACATCCGCACATGCACACACATCTGCACACGCGCACACAAAAACATACACATGCACACGCGCACACACGTACTTATGTGGACACATGCATGTGCGCATATTCGCATGCATGCACACAGGCACACACACTGATGCACACACCCCTGTGGCCTGGAGCAGGCTGGACCCTCCCGGAGGCCCCTGTGCTGGCCTGGTGGCCTGTGGTTCCATCTGAGTATTGAGACCCTGCTTGAAATGACCCCTCCCTTTCCGCCATTCTCTTTCTGGCTTCTGCGCGTTCCTCTTGTTTCTCTTTTAAGGTGAAAGTGGTATTTTAAGTTAAAAGGAGCGCGTGTGAAGGCAATAGATCCTTCTCAGTACCCGTCTAAAGCCTCCCCTGCTGTGGCAGCAGCCCCCACGCAGCCCCTGCCATCCCCCTGCAGCGTGGGCACGGGCAGCTCCCTCCAGCGCCTGCGGCACTCGCCGCGACAGCCCGGGTTCAACAATGCCCCACTGATGGACGTTCACTGTTTCCTTTTGTTTTCTGTTTCCTAAACAATGCCACGGTGAACGTCCTGCCAGGGGCGCAGTGGTCGAGACAGGGATGCCCACTGCAGGATAGTTTCTAATGGAGGGAACCCGAGAATGGCCACGGGCCATCCCAACACAGGCTCCTGGCGGGCAGGTGAGCCTGGCCATTTCTGCCCGGGCAGCCCTGCCTCGCTCTGTAGCTTGGCCCTGTCACCCATCAACACATGCAGCAGAGGCCCCTGCCAGGTCTCAGAGCTGCGTGCAGGGACAGCAGGAACCGTGGGGGAAATGAGAAGCCACGTGGATGGAGGAGGGGGAGGGAGTGGCCAAGGAGATCTGAGAGGGCTTCCCGGAGGCATCGCACCTGGTCTGCAGACCCAGATCTAGTTAAGGCAGAGAGTTCCCGGTTAGACCTGCGCTGCTACTCGCCTGTAGCCCACACGCTCAGAGAGTGGCTAGAGCCCCCTGTTCAGATGGTGGGACTTAGGATACACTGGGTTTGGGGAACTGTGTGATGAGGACAGATCTCACCCGTTTCTATTTTATTTTGAACGTGGCTGGTGGGGCGCGCTTTACAACCCTCTTGGGGCCGGGAGGCCACCTGCAGGAGCCGCTGTGCCTCTCACCTCTGCCGGCTGCCGCCCCGGGACATGAGCCGGGGGTTCTAGGTGCTCCACGTGGAATCTCACGCCGGGCCACGCGGGGCTCCAGGGGTGGCGTCTGACCCGAGCCTGGTCTCCGCAGAGTTCTCTGTGGCCCATGACCTTCGGTCTGGCCTGCTGCGCCGTGGAGATGATGCACATGGCCGCACCCCGCTACGACATGGACCGTTTTGGCGTGGTCTTCCGCGCCAGCCCGCGCCAGTCCGACGTCATGATCGTGGCCGGCACACTCACTAACAAGATGGCCCCAGCGCTCCGCAAGGTAGGGCTCTTCCCCGCCGCCCAGCTGCCCCCAGAGTGAGCTGCGCATGGACCCCGCCTCTCTTCCAGGTCTACGACCAGATGCCGGAGCCGCGCTACGTGATCTCCATGGGGAGGTGAGTGCAGGGCGGGGCGTCTCCAGGGACAGAAGTGGCGCGAGTGCTGGCCTGGCTGTGCCCTAATGGCGCTTATCAAAAGTGTCATTTACATTCAGTGAAATCCCACGTGGTCCCAGCTCTGCCCTTCAGCCGTCTTGGTGCCTCTACCCCAGGCAGACTGGGGGTCCTCTCCCCAGAACGATTGCTCCCATCCACCCCGACGCCGCAGACCCCACATTCCGCCCAGTTCTCTGCTTTACCCACACACAAGTAATGACGAGTGCTGTAGATGGTTTTATAATCTCAGCCTTCTAACTTGCCATAAGTTTTTTTCTTTTTTTTTTTTTTTTTGAGACAGAGTCTTGCTCTGTCACCCAGGCTGGAATCCGGTGAAACGATCTTGGCTCACTGCAACCTCCGCCTCCCAGGTTCAAGCAATTCTCCTGCCTCAGCCTCCCAAGTAGCTGGGATTACAGGCACACACCACCACACCCAGCTAATTTTTGTGTTTTTAGTAGAAACGGGGTTTCACCGTGTTGGCCAGGCTGGTCTTGTACTCCTGACCTCAGGTGATCTGCCCGCCTCGGCCTCCCACAGTTCTGGGATGACAGGTGTGAGCCACCGCACCTGGCCTTGCCATCATTTTTAGTCATTTCCCCATAACATTGAAAGATATTTAGTCTCTTAACATTTTAAAATATTTATTTATTTATGTATTTGAAGACGGAGTCTAGCTCTGTCGCCCAGGCTGGAGTACAGTGGCACGATCTCGGCTAAGTACAGTCTCCACCTCCCAGGTTCAAGCGATTCTCCTGCCTCGGCCTCCAGAGTAGCTAGGATTACAGGCGCCCGCCACCATGCCTGGCTAATTTTTATATTTTTAGTAAAGACGAGGTTTCACCATGTTGGCCAGGATGGTCTCGATCTCCTGACCTCATGATCCACCCACCTCAACCTCCCAAAGTGCTGGGATTACAGTCATGAGCCACCGTGCCCAGTCAGTATTTATTATTTTTATTTTTTAGAGACAGAGTCTCACTGCGTTGCCCAGGCTGGAGTGCAGTGGTGCAGTCGTAGCTCACTGCAGCCTTGAACTCCTGGGCTCTAGTGATCCCCCAATCTTAGCCTCCCAAAGTGCTGGGATTACAAATGTGCTCCACTGTGCCTAATTTTTTAAATTTTTGTAGAGATTGGGTCTTGCTAAGTTTACCCTTTTAAAGTGAGCAGTTCAGTGGTTTTTAAGCCACCACCTCTAATTCCAGAACATTCTCATCACCCCCAAATGAAACGCTGTCCCCATCAGCAGTCATTCTGCATCCCCTTCCGAGCCCCAGTGCCCACACCTCCCCTCCCTGTCTCTGTGGATGGGCCCTTCCTGGACATTTCACAGAAACAGGATCACACGCTGCATGGCCTTCTGTGTCTGGCGTCTCTCCCTGAGCGTGACGTCCTCAAGGTGCATCCATGCGGTGGCCTGTGTCCGAGCCTCGCTCCTTTTCTTGGCTGAATAATATCCCACTGTGTGGATATATTACTGATCTAATTCTACACAGAGAATTAGAATATTCCAGAGTTTTCATAACCGTCTCCCACTGCTGGGCATTCAGGTTATGTCCATTTTTACGGCTGTGGGAAGCAGTGCTGGGAGTGGAGTCTGTGTGGTCGCCTGGGGTTTCCAGCTCCCTGCCCCGGGTGGACCCCAGCACCTCACCGACAGAGCCAGAATCGGGCGAGGGCCTGGCGTGAGGCTCTGCCGCCCCATAGACAGGGGCTGGGTGTTGGTACTATGGCTGCTTGAAGTGGCTTTTTGTTGACACATGTGATCCGACAGTTCCCAGCCCCAGGAATCGATGGTCAGGAGCCCCCTCGGGAGGGGAGCGCTTTTCCCCGAGTTGGCAGCCACACGCGTGCTTGCGCCCCACTGGTCCCACGGAGGCTCACGGAGCCTGTACGTGTTTGCTCATTGCTTCTCCGTGACAAGTTCCAGCCTCGTTGGTGCCTGGCTTGCAGTTGAAGGCGGGTGGGGATGGGGCGAGGCCTCGTGGAGGGAGGGTGGACAGGGCAGGTCCCCGGCAGGTGTCCTCACGGCACCTCCCCCACAGCTGTGAGGAGGGAGGGTGGGCAGGGCAGGTCCCCGGCAGGTGTCCTCACGGCACCTCCCCCACAGCTGTGAGGAGGGAGGGTGGACAGGGCAGGTCCTCAGCACGCTTCCCTCACGTCCCCTGCCCCACAGCTGCGCCAACGGAGGAGGCTACTACCACTACTCCTACTCGGTGGTGAGGGGCTGCGACCGCATCGTGCCCGTGGACATCTACATCCCAGGTAGGGCTGGGACCACACCGCCCACGAGAGAGCTGGGGGCAGGGCCAGTGCCACACGGAGCCCGGCGGCCCATGTCACACCCCCATCAGACGGCGGGCTCCCCCATCCTATGGATGAGCCGGCTCCGGGCTCTCCGTCTTAGTGGAGCGTGTGCCCTGTGAGAAGTCAGCGATGTATTCAGGCATCAGAGGGATCGGAGGGAGCAGGGGAGGCTGAGTGCTTTAAAGCAGCTTCATACGGTCCTGCCTGACAGAAACCAAAGACCTGCAGTTAGAAATACCAAGAGAGAAGGTTCCTGGAGGCCAAGGACACCGTCCCACGCCCTCACCCTTATAGAAGGGCACACAGGACTTCCTTTGGCCAATGAAAATGTGGGAGACTCAGTTTGACTGTGAGGTTAGGGTGAGTTTGACCATCAGGAAAACAATTAGGAGTAATTGTTTAGTACCAGTATATCCCAACAGTATTTGGGCTATACTGACACTAAAAAGGAACATTGGCTGCATACCTGAAATTCACATCGCACGGGGAACGTTCTTTATATCTGGTGATCCTGCGGGAGACTTGCGCCTCATGTGGTCCCACAAGGGCCACCCGGGGCGTTCACCTGGACACCATGGACAATGGTCCATGGTAGGCAGGCTTAGAGGTGGCGCTCATGTGGGACAGGGGACAGAGGTCCTGTTCTTGGCCACCCTGTGCTGTGGCATTAGCGCATGCGCAGAGAGCCCAGCCCTGAGTCCCGAGTCTGGAGGGTTGGGCAAGCGGGAGGCACGTCCTGGCGCCTCTCAAAAGTGGAGGAACAGGCTCTGACTCTGGATTCCGCTTCCCTGGAAAGAGCGTTGATTTGCTCAGCATTCTGCACTGTTCAGGTCACCTAGGGGCAGTGGACAGGGCAGCTTGGGCCTCCCCGTGACCCTCGACAGCACAGAGAAGTCCATCCCAGGGTCAGGAGCTCAGCCCATGCCCCTGGCATCTTCCTCTGCAGTGCAGACCAAAGGGGCAGGGTGCGAGCGTGGACTATGCTCCTCCCTCCTTGGGGACTGTGCTCCTCCCTCCCTGCGGACTGTGCTCCTCCCTCCCTCCCTGCGGACCGTGCTCCTCCCTCCCTCCCTGCGGACCGTGCTCCTCCCTCCCTCCCTGCGGACCGTGCTCCTCCCTCCCTCCCTGCGGACCGTGCTCCTCCCTCCCTCCCTGCGGACCGTGCTCCTCCCTCCCTCCCTGCGGACTGTGCTTCTCCCTTCCTTGGAGCAATCTGGACTTGCCAGAACTCTGCCAGGTGGAGCCCGGCCACCCTTTCCCAGGCCCTGTGGTGGCCTTGTCCTTTCCCACCTGTTTCCACTCCTGCTGTCCCTGTTGGGCCCTGGACTGTGTCCTCTTGCTCAAGCCCTTTGCTCTGAGCCTGCCTGGCAGCTGGGCTGGAGGATCCCCAGCAAAGAGCTCTGGCTTGGGGCTCAGAAACGGGGTCATCGGGTCCTGTGGGATGCCCGGGCTCTGGGCCGCCTCCCCTCCCTCCGCCCAGCCCCCCTGCCTCCATCTCCGTCCAGAGCAGCCCCAGGCCCTGGTCCCCATTGTTAAGTGTGTCTGGTGAGCGCTGGCCCCACGGAGTCCTGAGGGCTGGAGCCGAGGGCCGGGTTAGTGAGGTCAGCATCTTGTCCGGGAGGTTCCTGTGGCAGCCCGGGATGAGCCACGGGAGGAAGGCAGTGGGGCCTTGCCCAGGGGAGGACCCCAGTCTTCCTGCAGGGACGTCCCCCACGCCGGCTGCCAGCCCCTGGCCCCTGCGCCCGCCCTGGGCTGCCAGCCTCCACCTCAGGCCGGCACGGGAGGCCCCTCAAAAGTCGAGCCGGCTGCGCTGTGCACATGGTCACGCAGGCTCTGGCTGCGGGAAGGGAGACTGAGGCAAGGTCCCTGCAGGCTGCCCACCCACGGCCGAGGCCCTGCTGTACGGCGTCCTGCAGCTGCAGAAGAAGATCAAGCGGGAGCGGAAGGTGCAGATCTGGTACCGCAGGTAGTGCCGCCACTGCCACCGGAGCCTGTCGCCGTCCTGTCCCCGGCCTGCTTTTGTCCCGTGAGGTTGTCAATAAATTTGCCCTCAGGCCGCTGCCTCCCAGTGTGGTGTGTGGGTGAAAGGAGCTGGGGACCTGGGGGGACCACAGACCCAAGCAGCGTGCCGCCCTTGGGTTGAGGGTGGTTGGAGCAGAGCCAGGGGCAGGGACGGGCACTGTGCCTGCCAGCAGGTCCTTTCCTGCTGCTCTGTGAAGACCCTGGTGTGGATGTTGCGGCCCAAAGTCCCGAGCATGGAAGGCCCCACGCCCTTCCCTCCTGGGAGGGCCCTGACTCAGTCTCCCACTGTGCCTTAAGGCAGGCTGAGCAGAGCCCGTCTGAGCCTGCCCCGGGGTTCAGAGTGTGGCCTGTGGCCTGTGTGTGAACTTGGGCAGGTCGCCACTGCCCTCTGGCCCATTTCCAGGCAGTGGGATGGGCTGGTTAGCTGCGGGCTGGGGCCAGGGAGATGGGGAGATGGCACCTGGTCCACACCAAAGGGCTGCAGGGCAAGGCTGTGAGCCTCACTGGCTGTCTGACCCCACTTTGGGGACCCTCTCCACCCAGGGCTTTCGGGGGACCCTGGCTTCACCCCACCAGCCCCTTCATCCGTCGAAGTCCGGTCCTCACCAGGGACGTGCATTCATTCAGCAAACGTCCCGTCTTCCTGTGCTCGGCGCCAGACGCCACCGGTGCTGGAGACCCCGCTCTGCAGGCCCGCCCTGCATGCCTGCTGCACAGCAGGACGGTGCTGGGAACCGGCAGTTGTGACAGGCCAGGCTGGGATGGGTCCCAGGAGACGGGGGCGGGGGTGGGGAGCAGGCGCCCAGCCTGGAGGCAGGACATGCGGGGGGGGGACGGGGCATCTGCCAGCGGAACGGCAGTCCCGGGCCGGAGTGCAGAGCACAGGAGCCGGCCTTCTCTCAGGGCACGGAGGTCAGTGGAGAGGGCGGGCAGGACGGCCCCAGGAAGATGGGTGGGCTGCATGCGCGTGGACGCAGGGGGCAAAGCGGGAGGCATGGGGTGACCAGCTGGGCACAAGGGCACAGACAGGCAGGACCCGGGATGTTCCTGGGGTTGGGCAGGTGGGGCTACCCCTGCACTGGGCCCAGCGGGGTTGATGCCTCCCGAGAGGAAACAACATCTGGAAATGGGAGGCTCGGGGCACGGGGCTGTCAGCAGCCACGCCGCTCCTGAGGCAGGAGGAGGGAGCTCAGGGTGTGCCAGGGCGGGCAGAGAAGCGGGCTCCTGCCTGGGGTGGGCAAGGGTCCTTGTCTCACTCGGCCATGACGCTGCCACCCTCTGAGACCCTGACCCCACTGTAAAGGGTCAAGTGGCTTTCGTCTGAGGAAGGGACATCTGGCATCGGCTGGAGATGTCTGCCATGGGCAAGACAGTGCGGGGTGGGGGGATCCTGGGGCCGCTCAGAAACCTGGAGGAGAGTCACCCGCTTTTCCTGTGTCCGTGGGATGGGCGGGAGGTGAGGGAGCAGCCGCTGGAAGTAACAGTCACAACACTCACTGTGGACAGACCAGCCAAGCCAGCGCCGGTGTTTACTTCACCTCAGAGACCCGGCAGCGGGCAGTGTGACCCCTCACAGAGAAGCTGAGAAAGCTGCTGGTGACACAGCTGGGATCAGCCCGGGGCTGGCGGGAGAGCCTAGACTCCCGGCCAGGAAGGCACGGAGGAGGGCACTGGTGTGCCCAGGCCGGGGTGGGGGCTCATCCCTTGGTGACCAGGGGCGTGATCATCTGCGGGAAGGCGTAGTAGCGGCAGTCGGCCGGTGGGACCAGCGCCATCACCTCGGTATGGATGTTCTCCCTCCGGAAGCCGGCCTCCAGCAGCGCAGGCACCTGTGTCTCCTGGTTGGGGATGGTGCCAGGTCACCTCTGAGGGCCATGGGGGTCACGTGCACCCTCCCCTCATTGAAGAGTGTTTACAAATGGCAAGGCCCGGCTGGGCGGCTGCAGCTGCCGTGAGGCATGTGGTAGGGCAGCCCTGGAAGCCCAGGTGCGAATAGGAATCTCCAGCTCCCCAGTGCCGGCAGCAGCTGCCGGGCTGTCCTGGAACCCCAGCCCCACACCAGCATCACTGGGCTCAAGCCATCCCCGGGGCACCTACTCCACAGTTTTCCAGACCTTGCCAGTATGGCGGGTGGAGCCAAAGAATCATGACAGAAAAAGAAGACAGGCCGTTAGTTCCCATTTTCGAAGAAAAACTGCCCCAAGGGCCACAGGCACCCAGCCGGCTCTCACAACAGCGGCCCAGGGCAACCACATAGAGCCCTTCTCAGACAGGCCGCCTCCACCAGGCAGAGGGAACAGCCAAACACTACTGAACCAGCGAAGACAGCCAGGTGGAGGCGGCCAGAGAGAGGGGAACACGAGGGGCTTGGGCCGAACCACAGGGCACTGGGGAGCCATGGGAGGTTGTTGAGCTGGCGAGGGACTCTGATTTCCATTTTGTTTTTGTTTTTTTGAGATGGAGTCTGGGTCTGTCGCCCAGGCTGTAGTGCAATGGTGCGATCTCGGCTCACAGCAGCCCCTGCCTCCTAGGTTCAAGTGATTCTCATGCCTCAGCCTCCCAAGTAGCTGGGATTACAGGCGCCCGCTACCACGCCTGGCTAACTTGTATTTTTGGTAGAGACGGGATTCTGCCATGTTGGCTAGGCTAGGCTCAAACTCCTGAGCTCAAGTGATCCACCTGCCTTGGCCTCCTGAAGTGCTGGGATCACAGGTGTGGGCCACCATGCCCAGCCTGATTTTTTTTTTTTTTTTTTAATTTTCTTTTTTTTTTTTTTTTTCTTGAGACAGGGTCTGGCTCTGTTGCCCATGCTGGTGTGCAGTGGTTCGATCTTGGCTCACTGCAACCTCTGCCTCCTGGGCTCAAGCAACCCTCCTACCTCAGCCTCCCAAGTAGCTGGGAGTACAGGTGCACACCAGCACACCCAGCTTTTTTTTTTGTATTTTTTTAGTAAAGATGAGGTCTTGCTCTGTTGCCCAGGCTGGTCTTGAACTCCTAGGCTCAAGCAATCTGCCCACCTCAGCCTCCCACAGTGCTGAGATTACAGACCTGAGCCACCACTCCTGGCAGCCGCCGCGCCAGGCAAAGGACTTTGGTTTCTAAATGAACCAGCACAGTCCAGCCCACCCAGGGGGTCAGGAAGGGACCCTCCCCAGGTAGCAAGGTGGCTCCAGCAGTCCCTTCCCACCCCCACCCAAGGTCACTGCCTGGAGACCCACAGGGAACTCCAGGTGGGCGCACCTCAAACATGGTGGTGATGTCTGAGTACTTGGACTTCATCAGCTCCCCCCAGGAGGTGAGGTTGCAGTAGGTGAGGACACCCCCCGGCTTTAGCAGGCGAAAGGCGTGGTTCTGTGGAAGGGGAGTGGCCAGTGGTCAGAACGGAGGTGGGCGTGTGGGCAGAGGGGCTTCCCCGAGGGCCTCCAGCATCCCAGCAAGTCAGAGAGAACCACCTTGATGAAGTTGAACTGGTGTGTGTGCCAGGTTTCCTCCGAGAGTGGGTATGTGTCGTACAGGATCCCTGCATGGAGGACAGAAGCCCACGCAGTCATGGCCGGGTTCATTACCTCGCCCAGCCTCACCCTGCTCATCCCCGAGCAGGTGGAGGTGCAGTGAGACGGGGCCGTGGGCAGAGGTGGGGCTCCCACGTGGGCTTGAGAACTCCAAGATTGCCTCCAGGGCTCCTCCGTGAGCGTGCCCATCCCTGGTGTCCTGCCAGCCCTCACAGCCAGGCCCACACCCACCTGGGCTCTGTCCCCCCAGTGCACATCAGAGGGCCCCCCACAAGCAAAGGAAGGGCTGCAGTGGAGCTGGGAGGCCCACCCTGTGATACGTCCCCTCACCCCTCACCATCAAAGTGACCGTCAGGCAGGGTGGGCGCCACATCCTCCCACAGGCCTTTCAAGGGGACGACCTTGAAGAGGGGAAAAGAAAAAGTGGACAGGGTAGAGAGGTTCCCAGGATCTCCCCACCTGCAGAAAGGGAGCGGCCGGGGGACTCCCGAGAGAGAAGACCATCTCCTCCATCTCTGGCAGCCCCAGGCCCCCAACCCCCAGGAAGCAGTGCCCTCACCCCAAGGAGTGGGGATCCTGGAGGGCCTGCGGGCAGAGGGGCACCTTGTGTGTCTGCCGCGGGGCCCAGTCCTGGAGCCGCTGGAAGACGCCGTCATTACACTCGATGATCCAGTGCTCATCAATGGGCGCCTCCTGCACCTTCGACGCTGCGATGGCCATGCCAAAGCCCACCTCCAGGACCCGGCCCCCTGGGCAGACACAGGGCGCCCGACATCACTAGGTGGGCTCGGCTTAGGAGGCTGCCTGGAGGAGGGGGCGCAGGGCAGGGCAGGGCTGGGGGGACTGCCTGGAGGAGGGGGCACAGGGCTGGGCTGGGG
Organism: Macaca fascicularis; assembly: GCF_037993035.2. Taxonomy (NCBI): domain Eukaryota; kingdom Metazoa; phylum Chordata; class Mammalia; order Primates; family Cercopithecidae; genus Macaca; species Macaca fascicularis. The sequence continues at coordinate 1,991,107 of NC_088393.1, forward strand.
GTCTGCCTGGAGGAGGGGGCACAGGGCAGGGCAGGGCTGGGGAGACTGCCTGGAGGAGGGGGCACAGGGCTGGGCTGGGGGTCTGCCTGGAGGAGGGGGCGCAAGGCTGGGCTGGGGGTCTGCCTGGAGGAGGGGGCGCAAGGCTGGGCTGGGGGTCTGCCTGGAGGAGGGGGCGCAGGGCTGGGCTGGGGGTCTGTCTGGAGGAGGGGGCGCAGGGCTGGGCTGGGGGTCTGTCTGGAGGAAGGGGCGCAGGGCTGGGCTGGGGGAGTCTGCCTGGAGGAGGGGGTTTAGGGCAGGGCTGAGGAGGCTTCCTGGAGTAGGGGGCCTAGGGTAGGGCAAGGCTGGGCTGGGGAGGCTGCCTGAAGGAAGGAGCGCAGGGCTGAGCTGGGGGTCTGCTTAGAGGAGGGGACGCAGGGCTGAGTTGGGGGTCTGCTTGGAGGAGGGGACGCAGGGCTGAGCTGGGGGTCTGCTTGGAGGAGGGGACACAGGGCTGAGCTGGGGGTCTGCTTGGAGGAGGGGACACAAGGCTGGACTGGGCTGTGAGTCACATTTGCCACAGGACGGGAGGGCACCCTGGGCCAGCATGGACAGAGGCAGGCGGAACACAGTAGTCCTAAGCGGGAACAGCGTGGGCCCTGGCCAGCGGCCAGAGAGAGGATGACCAGCCAGGGAGGCCGAAGATGGCCGCTTTTGGGGCCAGGCCTGTGGGGAGGCAAGAGCCTTGGACTTTGAGCCCAGCCCACGCTGTTTGTCCCCGGTCCCTTATCTCTCAGGTTGGTTACTTTTCTCTCCCCCTCCCTCCATCCGAAAGTTGGATTTGCAAGAGTGGCCAGGCAAGACCTGGACTTGAGACTATCTGGGAGGGGAAGGGCTGGTCCCCAGTAGGTCACACATGCCCCTCCAATCCTAATTGGCACTGGACACTGGACGTGCCCATTTTCAGGGTGCGAACACTGGGGCCCAGCCCCGGGATGGCACCTGTGTGGGGGCCAGGGAGTCCTTTCTCAGCAGCCCTCCGCCTCTGACGCCAGGCAAGCCAGGGCCACCCCAGGGACAGCTGTCTCCCTGAGCTCAGCTTTCTGGGTGCTATTCTTAGCCACGGGAGTTGGGGCTGCTCTCCCTGGCAGACAGAACGGCAGCCTCTCCCTGGCAGGAGCCCTTCGTCCCGATCTCAGACAGGGAGCTGGGGACCCGGTTCCACCCAGGTCTCGCGTTTGAGGTCCCCATCCGGAGAGCGGGGGTCTCACTCCCCCTGGAGAGGAAGTTCCCGGTACTTAGGAGGCGCCTAATGTGTGCGGGGCCCCAATCCTGCGGCACTCCCCGTGAACGCCTCCGTGTGCCCCCACCTGCAGCCCCACTTCCCAGGCCAGGAGACAGAGGCGCCCCAGCGGGAGGGTGGACAGCAGAGTCCCCGGATCGGGGCGGCCCCGGCCTCAGTTTCCCCTGCGGCCCCGGGGACGGTGTAGGCCGGGTGGGGGCTACCTCTGGAGGCGGCGGCGGCGGCCAGCGAGTGCATATAGGGGGTCTCCCAGCGCTCCATCACCGGCTTGCCCAGGATGCGCAGGTGCGTGTCCGCCGGGTCGTAGGCCGCGGGCGCTGCCCCCCACGCGGGGCTGCAGTTCTCGCCGGGCGCGAAGATGGGGGTCGCTTTGGGGGCGCTCATGCTGCAGGCTGGACGGCGACCCGACTTGGATCGCGCAGCGCCCGGGCCCGCTCCCTGCAGGGCCTTGTGGGCCGGGGGCGGGTCCAACAGGCCCGGGGGGCGGACCCGCGAGAGGACGCGCGCGGCTCCGGGAGCGGCCTCTAGCGGCGGCCACGAGAGAGGTGGCGGGAGTGGGGTTGGGGCCGCGGCTGCCGCCTCCCCAAGGAGCCTCGGTGCCCCCTCTGCGGAGCGGACACCGCAGCCCCGCGCCGGGGGAAGCGAACCTGCAGGCCGAGGACCGGAATCCCTGCCTGGCCGCTTACGTGCCTCGGTTTCCTCATCTGTTAGCACGCAGAATCCTCACTGGGGCGTCAGAATCTGAGGATCTTTCAGGCGCTGTTGAAAGTGCTTTAAGTGTTTAAAATCATTTAATCTTCAGAAGATGCTACAGTGAGCTCTGTCTTTTTAAAATAGAGACGGGGTCTTGCTGTGTTGCCCAGGCTGGTCTCAAACTCCTGGGCTCAAGCGATCCTCCCGCTTCAGCCTTCCAAAGTGCTGGGATTACAGGCGTGAGCCACCGTGCCGGCCAGGTTCTGTACTGTCGTTTTTTCTTTTCTTTTTCTTTTCTGTTTTTTTTTTTTTTTCAATGAAAGCAAGTTTATTAAGGCATAAAAAAGAACGGCTACTCCATAGAGCAGCTGACTGTCGTCATACAGATGAGGAAACTGAGGCTTTGAGAAGCAAAGCTGGGGGTCTGGTGGCCACGAGGGTGGGGACCCAGGATTAGAGCTCTGATGTCCCCCTTTCTTTTTCTTTTTCTTTTTTTTTTTTTTTAAGACGGAGTCTTGCGCTATCGCCCAGGCTGGAGTGCAGTGGCACAATATCGGCTCACTGCAACCTCCACCTCCCGGGTTCACACCGTTCTCCTGTCTCAGCCTCCTAAGTATCTGGGACTACAGGCGCCCGCCACCTCACCCGGCTAATTTTTTGTATTTTTAGTAGAGATGGGGTTTCACCGTGTTAGCCAGGATGGTCTCGATCTCCTGACCTCATAATCCACCCGTCTCGACCTCCCAAAGTGCTGGGATTACAGGCGTGAGCCACCGTGCCCCGCCGATGCCCCCCTTTCATGAGCCCACGTCACACTCCCATAGGCTGGGTGTTACCTGAGACCCCGGGACCCTGATGGGGGCCTCTGCCCAAAGACCCCTCCAGGTCTGGAGACCAGGACTCAATCCCAGCAATGCCCTTTCCTCGGGCGGCCCTGCAGCTGGGGGGTACAGGGGTGGAATTAGGCCTCTGCAGCCCAGGGTAGCCCCTTAGGGTCAACCACACCCCCGTCTGTTTCCTGGGGGCCCCCAAGCCCGCTGCGGTGGCGTCCTGGCTCTGATACCCGGTTTCCTTCCCCCTCTGAATGTGGAGCCATGGTCATGAGCCCTGAGCAAAGCCTGCCTGCCTGCCATGCATTCTGCACAGGTTAACAGGTGCAGCAGTTATTACACCCATTTAACACATGAGGAAACCGAGGCCCAGAGAGGTTGAGGTCACAGGTTGCAGCAGAGCCAGGGTGTGAACGCAGGCAGCCTCAGAAACAGCTCTCGCACGCAGCCTTCCCTGCACCACCTTGTGTGGGTAGCTGCCTGCCCTGTCACTCCACACACCCCTGCCACCTCTTGCACAGCTCCTGTGACCCTCAGCCCCAGGCCTTGGCACACGCTCTTCCCCCTGCCTGGACAGCCTCTCTCCTGGCCAGGCCGCTTTCTCTTTCTGTCTCAAGCTGAGCCCACGTGTCCTCTAGGAGACACCCCCATTCTGCCCCAGGACAGGCATGTCCTGATCAGAAGCTGTTTTGTTTGTTTGTTTTTGTTTTTCTGAGACACAGTCTCACCCTGTTGCTCAGGCTGGAGTACAGTGGCATGATTTCAGCCCACTGCAACCTCCGCCTCCCGGGTTCAAGCGATTCTCCTGCCTCAGCCTCCTGGGTAGCTGGGATGACAGGTGTGCGCCACCATGCCCGGCTAATTGTTGGTAGGGACAGCATTTCACCACGTTGGCCAGGCTGGTCTCGAACTTCTGACCTCAAGTGATCCACCCGCCTCGGCCTCTCAAAGTGCTGGGATGACAGGCGTGAGCCACCACACCCGGCCAGAAGCTGTTTCATTTATTTATTTATTTTTATTGAGACGGAGTCTCACTCTGTCGCCCAGCCTGGAATGCAGTGGCATGATCTCCTGCCTCAGCCTCCCGAGTAGCTGGGACTACAGGAGCCCGCCAACACATCCAGCTAATTTTTTTTTTTTTTGGTATTTTTAGTAGAGACGTGGTTTCAGCGTGTTAGCCAGGATGGTCTCGATCAGCTCGCCTCAGCCTCCCAAAGTGTTGGGATTACAGCCGTGAGCCACTGCACCTGGCCGGAAGCTGTTTTCTCTCTCTTCGGTAGTTCACTAATGGAAGGTATTTCTTCATAGTTCTCGCCTCCTTCTCACAGGGCTGTCAGTGATCCTGGCACACAGAACATGCTTGATAGGCCGGGTGTAGCTGCTCCCGCCTGGGATCCCAATGCCTGGGGAGGTGCAGGGGCTCAGGCCTGTGATCCCACCACTTTGGGAGGCTGAGGTAGGAGGATTGCTTCAGTGCAAGAGTTTAAGGCCAGCTTAGACCCCACACAGAGAACTCTTTTTTCCAAAAAAAAATGTTTTAAAAATTAGCCAGGGCCAGTCGCGGTAGCTCATGCTTGTAATCCCAGCACTTTGGGAGGCCGAGGTGGGCAGATCACCTGAGACCAGCCTGGCAACATGGTGAAACCCCATGTCTACCCAAACTACAAAAATTAGCTGGGTGTGGTGGTGCATGCCTGTAATCCGAGCTACTCAGCAGGCTGAGGCAGGAGAATCCCTTGAACCTGGGAGGCAGAGGCTGCAGTGAGCATCACGCTCAGTGAAATAATCCAGTCACAATAGGACAAACCCTGTGTGGATCCACTCCTAGGAGGTCCCTGGAGTCCTCAGATTCACAGAAACAGAAAGTAGGATGGGCCGGGGGGTGCCAGGGGCTGGGGAGGAGACAAGGAGTGAGTATTTCACAGGGCAGAGTTTCATTTTGGGAAGATGAGAAGGTTCTGGAGAGGACAGTGGTGATGGTTGCACAGCAGTGGGAATGTGCTTAATGCCACTGAGCTCTGCACCTAAAAATAATTAACATTGGGCCAGGCGCGGTGGCTCACACCTGTAATCCCAGCACTTTGGGAGGCCAAGATGGGCGAATCACAAATTCAGGAGATTGAGTAGCTGGGATTACAGGCATGTGCCACCGTGCCTGGCTAATTTTTTGTGTTTTTAATAGAGACGAGGTCTCACCGTGTTTCCCAGACTAGTCTCCAACTCCTGAGCTCAAACGATCCACTTGCCTTGGCCTTCGAAAATGCTGTGATTATAGGTGTGAGCCACCTGGCCTGGACTTATTTATTAAGTCAGGGTCTCGGGCTGGGCGCGGTGGCTCACACCTGTCGTCCCAGCACTTTGGGAGGCCGAGGTGGGCAGATCACGAGATCAGGAGATCAAGACTGTCCTGGCTAACACGGTGAAACCCTGTCTCTACTAAAAATACAAAAAATTAGCCGGGCGTGGTGTCAGGCGCCTGTAGTCCCAGCTACTCGGGAGGCTGAGGCAGGAGAATGGCGTGAACCCGGCAGGCGGAGGTGGCAGTGAACCACGATCGCGCCACTGCACTCCAGCCTGGGTGACAGAGTGAGACGCTGCCTCAAAAAATAAAATAAGGCCGGGCGCCGTGGCTCATGCCTGTAATCCCAGCACTTTGGGAGGCCGAGGTGGGCGGATCACAAGGTCAGGAGATCGAGACCATCCTGACTAACATGGTGAAACCCCGTCTCTACTAAAAATACAAAATATTACCTGGGCGTGGCGGCGGGCGCCTGTAGTCCCAGCTGCTCGGGAGGCTGAGGCAGGAGAATGGCGTGGACCCGGGAGGTGGAGCTTGCAGTGAGCTGAGATCCGGCCACTGCACTCCAGCCTGGGTGACTGAGCGAAGCTCCATCTCAAAAAAATAAATAAATAAAATAAAACAAAATAAAAATAATTAAAATGGAAAATTTTATGTCACGTATATTTTACCACAATAAAAAAAGGGGACCAAAATGATATAATGTGTGTTGGATCTGTTTATAGTCACACTGGGAGTAAATTCAGATCAGTGTCTGCACAGCCTTTTCCTCGCTGCCTTTGCCCTGGGGTGGAAGGAAGGAAATGAATGGGGAAGAGGGAGAAGCAGGCTCTTCTAGTTCTTTCTTTCTTTTTTTTTAATTTTTATTTATTTTTTATTTATTTTTTTTTGAGACGGAGTCTCGCTCTGTCGCCCAGGCTGGAGTGCAGTGGCCAGATCTCAGCTCACTGCAAGCTCCGCCTCCCAGGTTCCCGCCATTCTCCTGCCTCAGCCTCCCGAGTAGCTGGGACCACAGGCGCCGCCACCTCGCCCGGCTAATTTTTTGTGTTTTTAGTAGAGACGGGGTTTCGCCGTGTTAGCCAGGATGGTCTCGATCTCCTGACCTTGTGATCCGCCTGTCTCGGCCTCCCAAAGTGCTGGGATTACAGGCTTGAGCCACCGCGCCCGGCCCTTTTTTTTTTTTTATTTTTAAAGGTGGAGTCTCGCACTGTAGGCCAGGCTGGAGTGTAGTGGCATGATTTTGGCTCACTGCAACCTCCACCTCTCACAATCAAGCAATTCTCCTGCCCCAGCCTCCTGAATAACTGGGATTACAGGATTACAGGCATCCGCCACTACACCCGGCTAATTTTTTTTTTTTTTTGAGATGGAGTTTTGCACTGTCATCTGGGCTGGAGTGCAATGGCGCAATCTCGGCTCACTGCAACCTCTGCCTCCTGGGTTCAAGCAATTCTCCTACCTCAGCCCCCTGAGTAGCTAGGATTATAGACACCTACCATCACACCTGCCTAATTTTTGTATTTTTAGTAGTGACGGGGTTTCGCCATGTTGGCCAGGCTGGTCTCGAACTCCTGACCTCAGGTGACCCTCCGACCTTGGCCTCCCAAAGTGCTGGGATTACAGGCATGAGCCACCGTGCCCGGCCTGTATTTTTAAAAATATATTATTTGTAAGCAGCTTGTACCTGACTTCCTTCTTTGGGCCACATTCTGTGCATTTCATCCACCCACTGCTTCATTATTCATTTATCCAGTCACCAATAGATGCATGTGTGGTTGTTTCAAATGTTTTAGTCTAGTCTTATTTTGTTTCAGTTTTGTTTGTTTGTTTGGTTTTTTTTTGGTAGAGACAGGGTCTTGCTGTGTTGCCCAGGTTGGTCTCGAGCTCCTGGGCTCAAGTGATCCTCCTGCCTCACCCTCCCAGAGTGCTGGGACCACAGATGTGAGCCTCTGAGCCCACATTTTTTTTTTTGGCAGGGTTTGGCTCCGTGGCCCAGGCTGGAGTGCAGTGGTGGGATGTTGGCTCACTGAAACCTCCAACTCCTGGGCTCAAGCCATCCTCCCACCTCAGCCTCCAAGTAGCTAGGACTACAGGCGCGTACCAGCAAACATGGCTGATTTTTGCAATTATTATTATTATTTTTGTAGAGATGGGGTTTTATCATGCTGCCCAGGCTGGTCTTGAACTCCTGGGCTCAAGCGATCCTCTCATCTCGGCCTTCCAAAGTGCTGGCATTACAGGCATGAGCCACTGCATCCGGCCAGTTTTATTTAAAATAGGGTTTTAGTCTCAGCTACTCGGGAAGCTGAGGAGGGAGGATAGCTGGAGCTCAGGAGTTCAAGGCTGCAGTGAGCTATGATTGCATCACTGCACTCCAGCTTGGGCAACAGAGTAAGACCCCATCCCAAAATAAAAGAAAAAAAAAGTGTTTTTGTTCTGTTTGCCTGTGATCTTGTTCCTTGTTTGTGTGTGTGTGTTTTTCTTTGAGACAGAGTCTTGCTCTGTCGCCCAGGCTAGAGTGCAGTGGCGCGATCTTGGCTCACTGCAAGCTCTGCCTCCCGGGTTCAAGCAATTCTACTGCCTCAGCCTCTCAAGTAGTTGGGACTACAGGCACCCGCCACCACGCCCAGCTAATTTTTTGTATTTTTAGTAGAGAGGGGGTTTCACGGTGTTAGCCAGGATGGTCTCCATCTCCTGACCTCGTGATCCACCCGCCTCGGCCTCCCAAAGTGCTGGGATTCCAGGCGTGAGCCACCGCTCCCGGCCCTTTTTTTCTTTCTTTCTTTTTTTTTTTTTTTCTTTTTTTGAGACGGAGTCTCGCTCTGTCGGCCAAGCTGGAGTACAGTGGCCGGATCTCAGCTCACTGCAAGCTCCACCTCCCGGGTTCACGCCATTCTCCTGCCTCAGCCTCCGGAGTAGCTGGGACTACAGGCGTCCACCACCTCGCCCGGCTAGTTTTTTGTATTTTTAGTAGAGACGGGGTTTCACCGTATTAGCCAGGATGGTCTCGATCTCCTGACCTCGTGATCCGCTCGTCTCAGCCTCCCAAAGTGCTGGGATTACAGGCTTGAGCCACCGCGCCCGGCTCCTTTTTTTCTTTTTTAAGAGGGAGTCTCGCTCTGTTGCCCAGGCTGGAGTGCAGCGGCATGATCTTGGCTCACTGCAACCTCCGCTTCCTATGCTCAAGCAGTTCTCCTGCCTTAGCTTCCCGAGTAGCTGGGATTACAGGTGCCCACCACCACGCCTGGCTAATTTTCTTTTGTATTTTTAGTACAGACGGGGTTTCACTATATATGTTGGCCAGGCTGGTCTCGAACTCCTCACCTCAATTGATCCACGTACCTCGGCCTCCCAAAGTGTTGGGATTATCGGTGTGAGCCACCTCACCCAGCCTTGTTTCTTGTATTTATTTAATCTTGTGATGATGAATAAATCAAACGATCAGGTTATCAATGTGCTGTGAGATTAAGGAGAAAAGCAGTAGGCATCACCTACCCGGTTTGACAAAACCCTGCGTGTCACCTGTTTACCACTGTCAGCCTAGACGGGTTTCTCCACCTCCTTACTGCTGACATTGGAGGACGGGCATCATTCTTTTTGGGGGGCCGTCCTGTGCACTGCAGGGGTGCTGAGCGGCATCTCTGGTCTGGACCCACTACATGCCAGCAGCACCCCCCACTCAAGATGTGACAACCAAAACCGTGTTTTCAGACATTGCCAAGTTATCCCCTAGGCGGCAAAGTCACCCAGGAGAAGAACCACTAATGTATGCAATTAACAGATGCAACTAAAACAGTATTTGGCTATTAATAGGAATAGCACTTGGGGGGGTCAATAATACCCTTTCATAGTAATGGAATTTAGTTAATTGTTTTGATTTGATTCCAGTCCAGTCCCGAACTGAGTGACCTTGACCAAGTGACTCAGCCTCTCGGACCCTCGGGATCCTCTTCTGTGAAATGGGGACACGGGAAGGAGCCTCGCGCGGGACGGCCACGTGCCGCTCCCGCTCCGTCCGCCCGACTGGGGTGCGGGCGGGGACACTCCCACTCCCCCCAGCGCCCCACACGGCTCCACCGCTTCCCAGTGGAGAGTTAAAGAGGAAGCAGCAGCCGCGCCTGCGCTTAGCCCGGATCGCCAGGCGCTCCCGCGCGCACGCGCACGCAAGCTCGCACGCGCGCGCACGCACGCACGTGGCTCGGCCCGCGCGCATCCTTCCCTCTCAGGGGCGGGGCCGGCGCAGGGACTCCATTTACCAGAGTGCCCCGCGGCAACGCCGGGAGCCTCCGAGGAGGAAGGGAAACGCATGACGGCGCCGACTGCGGCGGCGCGAAATCGGCCGCAGGGACGCACGCACACACGGAGTACCCCTGGCCCCGCCCCCGGAGGCCCCGTGCGGGAGCGCGCCCGGGCGTGCGCAGGGGCGGCGGCGCGGCGGCGCGGGGACGCGCGGTGACCGTTGGCGCCGAGGGGAGGAGGCAGCCGCCGCCGCCGCCGCCGCCGCCGTTGCGCAGATCCGGGCCGCGGCTGTGGGGAGGGCGACGGAGCGGGTGACCTTCCGGAGGCGGGAGCGAGCGAGGAGACCCGGGAGCGCCGAGCGTCGCCGCCGCCGCCGCCATGAACAACTCGGGCGCCGACGAGATCGGGTGAGGACGAGCGGCGCGGGCCTGCGTCTCCGCCCCGGGCCCGGCCCGCCGCTCCCCGCCACCCGGCCTCAGACGCCGCCCCCCGGGGCCGCCCCGTCAAGGTCACGCCGGCCGGGGGCGGACTTGGGATCCGGACTCGCCGCGGCTTCTCGCCGGGGGCCCTGGACGGGTGCCCGGGGTCTGGGGGGTCCTGGCGCCTCTGCCGCCGCTTCCCGGCTTCCCGTCCTGGGGGACCCTGAAGGGGAGCCTGAGGGGTCCGGAGGACCCCGCCGCCGCCTCCAGACTTCCTGGTCGGGGGAACCCCGAACGCCAACCTGGGGAGGGTCCGGGGGCGCCCCTGCCGCCGCTTCCCGACTGCGCGTCTTGAGGGACCCCGAATGGGAGCCTGAGGGGTTCGGGGGCCCCGGCCGCCTCTTCCCGGCTTCCTGGCTGTGGCGGCCCCGAACGGGAACCTGGGGGGGTCTGGGGCGTCCCCGCTGCTGCCTGTAGACTTCCTGGCCTGGGGGACCTCGAATGAGAACCTGAGGGAGCCTGCGGGAAGTCCAGGGCGCCCTCGCCGCCGCTTCCCGGCTTCCTGGCCCGGGGGACCCCGAATCGTGGTCTGGGGGATGGGTGGTCCGGGGCGCCCCCAGCGCGCGCCCAAACTTGGCGGGCGGCGCACGTGGCGAGTCGAGCCTAGGGTTCCGGTTCTGCCACCGCCCAACTTACCCCACTCTGGGCTCCAGGCTCCCCGCTCCCATCCCGCCCCCCTAGAGTGGTAAGGAGGGGAGGGGTTCGCAAACCCAGAGCCCGGGGTGCTCGGGTCAGCCGGGGCCTGCTGTGTTTACGTTGCCTCGGCGCCTCCCCGCCGGGGGTGGGCTTGAGTTGCGGAAGGGAGAGTCAGCGCTTCCGAGGCAGCGATGGGCCCGCGGATCTTCGCGGAGCCGAGGCGTCCCCTCCCATAGGAGCCAGACCTGCTCCGGACCCCGCGGGGCCGAGAAAGCTCATTCCGCGGTGCCCCGGGGCTCGGCTCCATTCTTTGGCAGGAGCGGCTCCTGCGGCAGCACCGTTGTTTTAGAGTTGCATTCTTCCGGCGAAACAGTCTGGGTTGGGTTTCCTCGTGGTCTGGTGTAAATTTTCTCGGTGCCCTTAGCTTTGAGCTGCGCCCCGTGTTCTCAGCGCTGGGCTTGGCCAGTGCAGGAGCGGTTGCTGCTAGAGGGTTGCCTTAGCAGGCCCGTCTCGCACCAGCCACAGGTCACAGTTGTGGACGGGAAATGCCTTTTGTGGGTTCTCCCCCTCCCCAGACAAAACAAAGAGCACTTTCCGTTGGAGAACCGGGATGAAAGCACTTAGCCCCTGCCTCGCCCGTGCTGTGAGTCCTCTCCGGGCGCTTTGGTTTGGCAGAGTCGGAGTGCCTATGTGGGAGACATTGCCCGGTGGGCCTGAGCAGGGAGTCCACCAGCCACGGGGGATGGAGCCGCCGACTTTGGGGTGAGGCGAGGAAGGGACTCCCAGATGGGGTACCTGGGTTAGGTCCATTCAAGCCGTGGGTGAACGTGAGTCTGCTCCACCCAAGCCGTGGCTGTGAGGAGGCTGGAGAGAGGTGAGGGCTCCTGTCCCTTCCCTCCCTGCATGGACACCCTTGGGAAATGGAGCAGCTGGGGTCCCACCCTGGGTCTGGAGGGGTCCCACCCTCAGCACAGAGAGGCTCGCAGGCTACCTGGACGCCATGGGCTGTGTGGAGGAGGACTGGAGTTCATGGACCCTGCTCTCCCCGGTCGCCAGGAGCGTCCACTGCTTTCTAAGTCATTCTCGTTGGCCAAGAAGTGTTGACACAGCTACACCTCCCATGAGAGACCGGCTTCCATTCTGTGTGTAGTCCAGGGTCTACTCTGACCTCCTTGCTGTGTGGAGTTGGCGTGTGGGTGAAGTGCTTGTGACCCTGTGAAGCGCCCTCCTGGCAGGTTCCCTGCAGTTTCCTGTGAGGCCACAGGACCAGCCCTGCGGCGGGTGCCACCCGGGAGGGTGCTGAGCGTGGATGGAAGCAGGCCCTCTCTGCGGCAGATGGCAGCTCTCAGGATGCCATGGGTCTGTGATGTCGCTTACCCACCGGAGGGCTTGGCAGCCTGAGGAGCGGCCTCTCTTCCTGACGCAGAACCCTCACTGCTCTCTGCCTCGGAGGGGAAAGGAGATCCTGCGGGACCCTGCCTGGAGGGCTGGGCCTGGAGCACGATGGGTGCGGGGTCAACACTTCAGGAGACTTGGAGCTCAGCAGACCCCTGTTCTGAGACACTTGTGGCTGTCCAGCTGCTGCCCTGGGAAGGTGGGTTAGGGAGCCACCCTTGGGGGAAGCTCTGGTTTTGAGTCTGAGAAGTCTTCCCAAGTTCTGAGGGTACCTGTGCTGGCTTAGAAGTCCACGTGAAGCCCGATGGGGGATGAAAGTCAACTGAGGCCTGCTGGTGATAATGGTTGCCTTACACACCCCGACTTCTAGTCAGCCTAAGGAGGGTGCTGCATGCAGAAGGCAGCGCATAGGAATGGTGGGGTGTGGGGAGTCCCTGTCCGGACCATGGTGGGTTTGGCACGCGGACCCCACATGGTGGATGTGATGGACAGTGTCCTCATTTGGGAGTGGGGTCTGTCCTGTGGTCTTCTTGTGAAGAGTGGGGGATAGGCACTGACCTGTCTGGGAGGTTAAGGGATTGGCACAAGCTGGTGGTCTGGAGCACTCAGGGCACAGGCGGTCAGGAAGGCCTGAGTCTCCAGTCTGCCCTTCCTGGCCTTGTGAAGTCATCTTAAAGTCTGGGTTGAGCACTTCTGACTTGGATTCTGGGAAGCTGACACAGTGTGGCCGGGGTTGCTGCATCCTGTCGAGTAGCTGCTGGGTGCCGGGCGCCTGTGTTAGTAGCTGCTGGGTGCCGGGTGCCTGGGTGATAGGCCAGGTGTCAGGGATAGGGCCCATGCCCAGCTTACTGGGGAGGGGACAGAGGCTCAGAGGGGTCACCTCGAGCGCCCAGGCTGTTGTGTTCTGCTGGCCTCCAAGGCGGCACACGATCATGGAACTGGAGAGGGAGGTTTATGGAAGATTTTATCTGGTAGGCTGGGGAATGGTAAGACGGGGACACCTGGAAGTATTGTAGGGAAGTCACAGAGCGAGGAAGGACTCAGTGGAGAGAGGAGAAAGCCGCCTCTGGGCAGCTTCAAGGGGACCCAAGCCTGTGGCGGGACCCGTGCCGCTCAGAGCCAGGCCCGTGGCAGGTCCCTGGGTTTATTGGGTAGCTGTGGAAGGAGACATCCTGAGGGTGGCTCCTGGCTGGGCAGCTAGAGGCTGTGACCACTTATGTCTGTGTGGAGTGAGCACGAGGCACCTGGGAGGGATTGTTGGTCAGGCCAGAGAGGGCGGTGATCTGGGGGAGGGCTGTTGCAGTGTGGGGAGTGACGGGGAACCTCATGGGGCTGTGCCAGCCTTTCTGGGGCTCTCTTGGTGCGTTTGGGGTTATTCTGAGGCAGGTCTCCTGGGCTTTGTCAGCACTCTGGCCTGGATCACTCTGGGGCACCATGGGCACTGCAGGGTGCTGGGCAGCATCTTCGGCCTTCACTCACTCCAGGCGAGGAGTACCCCCAGTCGTGACAACCACAAATGTCCCCAGACATCACCCAGTGTCCTGCTCTGGGGAGAACCACTGTCTGGGAGCATCTGTGCTTTTGGCCTGGTTCCCACTGCGCTGGGGGCAGCTGCTCCTTGTGGTTTACGGCTTGTCCTGTGTTGGCTCCTTTGATTCCTGTGAATGGGCCGTGAGGTTAGATGTGCTCCTGACTGGCTCGCCTTGGCTCCGATGGTCTGGAGCAGGCCGGTGTCTAGAAAGGCAGCGGCATGGGCCCTGGTGCTTGCCCTTTACACAGCGGCTCCCCCGTAGCCCAGAGCTAGCAGCAGCATGTAGTGTGCCCAGCTGGTGCTTGCAGCCTTGGCTCTAACCCTTGACTTTGCCAGAGAGACTGAGGCACAGAGGAGTTGAGAGATGCGCCTGGGGTCACCCCAGAGAGTGGAAGAGCTGGAGCTGGGAGTCCACACTCCTCCACTGGCCTCCCCGCACAGAGGGCACTCCTGGTGGGCGGCTGTGTGCATGGTGCGATCTGTCAACCTGAGGTTGTGCTGTCTTCTGTGGACTGAGGCCTTTTCCGATCCAGGCCTGGTCGCCGTGACACCACGTCATGATGTCAGATTCTCTGAGAGCTGTGACAGGGCTTTTGGCAGAGGCCACTCATTCGACAGATGTTTATGGGCTGAGGTTCCAGCTTGGCTCCAGGCGTTGCCAAGGAGGACACTGGTCTGCCTGGAAGGGCGGGGCTGTCAGGGAGAGGATGAGGGTGGCCACAGTAAGCACCCGGGATGTGGGCATTCAGGGACTCCTTCAGCACACAGCAGCGTGTTCCGGTTCACGGACTGCTCCTGTGTTCTGTGGATCCCACACCCTGCAGGCATTGGCTGGGGCCGGGCATCTTACCCTGCTGGTGAGAGGGAGGCCGGGCTTGTGGAGGGTGGGGCTGGGCTCACTGGCCTGAGGCAGACAGTGGGTGAAGTGGTCCCAGTCCCCACCTGGTGTTAGAGGCAGGAAAGTCCCTAGAGGCTCTTCCTGATTCTCTGGAGGAAGAGAAGGGCTCCCCACATATCAGCCGCCCCTGGGCCTGGGCTTCTGCCTCTCGAGATTGTGCACTGAGCTGAGTGTGACTGGCAGAACCTGGAGCCAAGTGGGGTCTGTGGGGAGATAGGCTCCTCCTGGCTTCATCCCCTGGCCCAGCAGGAAGGGAAAGGTCGCCTGCCAACTGCCCCCAGTGAGGCTGCTGGCCCCCAGTGGCCAGGCTGGCCACCGCTTTTTGAAGCCCGCTGTGGTGCTGCCAGGAGTCCAGGGCTCTTTGTGGTCAGCCTAGGCCAGAGGAAGCTCTGCGGATGGACTTTCTGCATAAATACTGCACAGCTACCCTAATGGCACGCAGCAAGCGAGGTTGCCTTCCAAAACGGCTTTTGCTTTTAACAGGCGGAAGAGGGTAGCTGCGCCGGCCCCCGTGGACTGAGGAGCACCTGCCAGGTGTGGAGCTGCAGGCCCTAGGTGCCTGGCTTGCAGGTCCTGGGAGATGTTCATCATGACCTTTGGTGGGCAGACTGCACACCGGACTGCAGGTTGCAAGGGAAGAAGTGGAGCTCACCCCACACCTCTCCCACTGACGAGAACACCCCTTTTGGGTTTGTGGGATGTGAGGTCTGTAGGAGCCGCGATGTCCAGTTCGGAGATGCCATCAGCAGTGGGCCCCTCAGAGGCAGGGCCTCCTCAGAGACAGAGTGCAGGAGTCACATTGCTCGCTAACCCCTTCATCTGCATAGACCAGTGTTGCATTGCCCTGTTAATGTCCTTGGTCCACACGCTGCCAGCCCAGGTGCAGGCTGAGAAAGCCTGGAGCTGAGGACAAGCAGACCGTCAGCCCCGCAGCAAGCCCTTGAGAGCCAGCGGCACCTCCTGTTGTCCTGTGCTCGCCCCTGGCTCCCTGGACCCCGACGTTTACTTGTGTGAGAGTTAGTTTTGCTGCCTGGGTAGTTGATGGACAGCGTCTGGGAGTTGCCTGCCCAGGGCCCCGCATATTTCTAGGGTGCCGGCTTCTCACTCACTACCTGGTGAGGTGAGGTTGGCAGCCAGGAGCTTTCTTATTTTATTGACTGAAACATCCTGAGACTCAGAAGTAGGGACTTTGTGCCGGGGCCCTGGAGGCAGTCCCTGCCACTGAGGAGGTGACTCTCCCCCTGGGACTTCCTGGAGGCTTCTGTCTGTAGACCAGGGAGAAGGTGTTAGCCCAGGGAGAAGGTGTTAGCCGGTGGCTCCTGAGCAGTAGTAAAAGAAACATGGACACAGGAAGCTTTAGCATTAGAAGCTACTCTCAAATATTTCAGTGGAAACACACACAGTGTGGCCGGGCGTGGTGGCTCACGCCTGTAATCCCAGTCCTTTGGGAGGCTGAGGTGGGCTGATCACCTGAGGTCAGGAGATTGAGACACAGCTATGTGAAGCGAAAGCTATCTGTTGCTGTCTCAGATTTCATAAGTAATGAGACTTTTTTCAAAAAAATCTTAGTCTTTTATACCATAGTTGCATATATAACTTCTGACTTACAGGAAAATTACAAAAATTCCCATATCTTCTTGGCTCTGCCAGACTCACCATTGGCTGACATTTTACCCTTTGGCATGTGGTGCCTCTTGCCCCACCCCCAGTGAGCTGTGTGTGTGTGTGTGTGTGTGTGTGTATGTTTTAGATGGATCCTTACTCTGTCGCTCAGGCTGGAGTGCAGTGGCATGATCTTGGCTCAGTGCAACCTCCACCTCCCAGGTTCAAGCAATACTCCTGCCTCAGACTCCCGAGTAGCTGGGATTACAGGCACCCACCACCAAGCCCAGCTAATTTTTGTATTTTCAGTAGAGATGGGGTTTTACCATGTTTGCCAGGCTGGTCTCGAACTCCTGACCTCAGGTGATCCACCTGCCTCAGCCTCTCAAAGTGCTGGGATCACAGGTGTGAGTCACTGCACCCATCCCCATTGTGTGGTGTGTGTTTCTATTGAAATATCTGAGAGTAGCTGGAGACCGATACACTCCCCTTTATGTGGACACTGAGATACCTATTGTTTCCCAAGAACGACGACATTCTCTCACGTGAACACAGCACAGTGATCAAAATTGAGAAAGCGGCCGGGCGCAGTGGCTCACGCCTGTAATCCCAACACTTGGAGAGGCTGAGGCGGGCGGATCATAAGGTTGAGAGATCGAGACCATCCTGACCAATATGGTGAAACCCCGTCTCTACTAAAAACACAAAAATTAGCTGGCGTAGTGGTGGGCGCCTGTAGTCCCAGCTACTTGGGAGGCTGAGGCAGGAGAATCGCTTGAACCTGGGAGGCGGAGGTTGCAGTGAGCCGAGATCGCGCCACTGCACTCCAACCTAGCAACACAGCAAGACTCCGTCTCAAAAAAAAAAAAAATTGAGAAACTATTTTTTATTTTTTATTTTTATTTTTATTATTTATTTATTTATTTATTTATTTTATTTTTTTTGAGACGGAGTCTTGCTCTATAGCCCAGGCTGGAGTGCAGTGGCCGGATCTCAGCTCACTGCAAGCTCCGCCTCCCGGGTTTACGCCATTCTCCTGCCTCAGCCTCCCGAGTAGCTGGGACTACAGGCGCCGCCACCGCGCCCGGCTAGTTTTTTGTATTTTTTTTTTTTTAAGTAGAGATGGGGTTTCACCGTGTTAGCCAGGATGGTCTCGATCTCCTGACCTCGTGATCCGCCCGTCTCGGCCTCCCAAAGTGCTGGAATTACAGGCTTGAGCCACCGCACCCGGCCCTATTTTTTATTTTTTAAATTTTTATTTAAGAGATGAGGTCTCTGCCACCCCAGCTGGAGTGCAGTGACACGATCATGGCTCACTGCAGCCTCGACCTTGACTCAAACGATCCTCCTGCCCCAGCCTGCCACGTAGCTGGGACTACAGGCCCCACCACCACCTGGAGTGTTGTTATGTTGTCCAGGCTGGTCTTGAACTCCTGGCCTCCCATAATGCTGTGATGACAGGCGTGTTATGCTATGCGCCCAGCTGAGAAAGACAGTACTGATAGCAGGTTATCTAACCCGTCGACCCTGTTCTCAGGTTTCCAGCCCTTCCCCCTTAATACCCAATTCTTGAAATTTAAATGAGGACCGAAACTGGACTGGTCTGACGAGTTCCTTCTGCCAGCGAGGTGGGCGGGGTGGCGGGGGGCCTGGGCTGCTTGGAAGACACCTGCCTGTTGCCTGGCTGTTTGATGTGTGCAGTGCTAACTAGAGGCTGGTATTTCTTCAAGTGACTTGGGTTTCGTTTTGTTTTCAGGTTTTTGTGTGTGTGTGTGTGTTTTGTTTGTTTTTTTGAGAATGCTTGAACTTTAATTCCAAAGAATTGTGTAAATGAGTATTTTTCTAGGCAGTTCCAGCCTTGAGGGCCCTTCCTTCACACGGTGGGGGCTGCTGCCTGCTTCTGCTGGGTGCCGGGCCCTGCTGGCAGGGTTGTGGGCGGGGCTGGCCCTGACTCAGCACGGGCACAGCCTATGGTGAGTGAGGCACGCGGAGGCCTCGCTCCTCCCACGGTCTCTAGGCCTGACCTCAGCGCTCCCTGGCCTGATTGCGAAGGGTGCGTGGGAGACGCAGGATATTAAGTTAATGAGGCCTAAACCTAAGCCTATTGCTGTTGTGTGATCAGCATGTTTTTCCCTGAAATTTGTCTTTTCAGATCTCTTCTCTAAGGGTCAGGAAGCACAGGGCGGCTGGCACAGTCTGCTTCTAATACTTCCCGCCTCTAATTCTTCCTGCCTCAGCCCTCCCCACCAAAGAACGGAGTTGGGGGGTTGCTTGTTGACACTTTGAAGATGGCAGTGGGTACTTTCCCTGTGGTGGGAACATGCTTTGTTTTTCACACACTAAATTTAAATTAACCTTTCTTAGGGAAAAAGAAGGAACAGGGACAAGCTCCTGGCAGTTGGCTGTGGCAGACACTTCACCAGGGGCTGACTCGCGGGGGCTGAGTGCACAGGCCCCAGGTGGTGGTTGATAAGGGGTGGTGAATGTGCCAGCCATCTTGCAGGGGTGTTTCCTGGCAAGCTGGTAGGAGCAGTGAGGAGCACGTTGCTCCTGACCGCTGGTGGGGCAGTAATGTGTTCAACCTGCCAGGGACCTTTTTGCTGAAAGCCCAAGCCAAGTGTGGCGTGGTTGGCTGTCAGGGATACAGGGCCCTGCATGGGACCGGTGTTTTCAGTGAGGGTGGCAGGATTCTTGGGTCTCGGGTGGGAGCTTTGGCCTGCACGGTGTTTTGCTCTCTGAAGACCAAGGGTGATGATGGTGCTGGCAGTCAGTCACAACTGAGATTCAGCTCAGGGACTTCATCTCTGAATGCAAGTCCCCTTTCCCAGGGAAAGCAGGCAGAATGGGATAGTTGCCGATAGAACCACCTCTTCCCTGCCTCCTGGGTTTGGGGGAAGCTTGAATGACATCTAAGGCCCCGTGCCTGGGTAAGCCTTATGGCCCATGTGTCTCAGACATGCTCAGTGGGTGCCATGGCTGATGCAAGGTGGCACAGTCCCCTTTGGGAGATGGAACAGCCAAGGGCCCTAGGGTCACCTGGAGCGGCAGTGAGGTGGAAAGGTGGGTGGGCCCTTGGGCGTCGCTGCCGGGTCGATGGCGGACGCCTTGGGAGAGCTCCAGCTCATCTGCCTGGAAGAGACAGCCCCAGGACGGGGCGGCGTGGGCCTTTGGTGGGGGGGGCGGGCAGGAGGTGCCAGTGCTGAGACTGAGTTTTAGGCCCTTCTCATCTGCCCGGAAGAGACAGCCCCAGAATGGGGATGGCGTGGGTTTGTCGGGGGCAGGTAAGGGGGGCCAGTGCTGAGACTGGAGCTTCAGGGCCTTCACCTTCATCTGTGGGCCCCTCATTCGTTCATGAGTGCAGGCTCATAGGGAGGCTTCTGTGTCCCGCCACCCCCTCCCCAGCCTGTAATTCAGAGGCCGTGTGGCACAGGCATCTAGTTTACTGTGCATCATTTCAAATCTAGACTTCTACATTCTTTTTTTTTTTTTTTTTTTTTGAGACGGAGTCTCGCTCTGCTGCCCAGGCTGGAGTGCAGTGGCCGGATCTCAGCTCACTGCAAGCTCCGCCTCCCGGGTTCACGCCATTCCCCTGCCTCAGCCTCCCGAGTAGTTGGGACTACAGGCGCCCGCCACCGCGCCCGACTAGTTTTTTGTATTTTTTAGTAGAGACGGGGTTTCACCGTGTTAGCCAGGATGGTCTCGATCTCCTGACTTCGTCATCCGCCCGTCTCGGCCTCCCAAAGTGCTGGGATTACAGGCTTGAGCCACCGCGCCCGGCCTAGACTTCTACATTCTTTTTCCTGATTATAAAATATTTGCAAAAGCTGTAGGAAAGCAAGCTTGTGTCCCGCTCAGCAGCGCAGGTGAGCCTGGTGCCGGCACCACTGGCCTGGCGCAGGAGCTCGTCGCCTGCTGCGCTTGAGGCCGGCGTGTGACTCTGGCACAGTCTTCTCCCCATGGCAAGGCTTGGGATCATCTTTCATGTCTGCAGACAGCATGGGCAAGGCTGACTCGCCATTGCTGTGAGCTCTATGTACCATCACGTGCACAAGCATGTTTGCAGAAACTGCTGCTGTGGTTTGAATTAAGACCTCAGCTTGACTCAGATGGGGGGCATTTCTAAGGTGAGCGCTGTCTTGATCCTGAATATCTTCTCATTGAATTGCAGGAAGCTCTTTGTGGGCGGTCTTGACTGGAGCACGACCCAAGGTAGGTGGGGAAGGGGTGTCAGGTGGGCACTGCAGACAGGGCTCTAGGACCTTGGCCTTCAAGTTTTGTCTGCCCGCCTCTTGCTGCTGTCTCGGATGTTTTAAAGGCCTTTTGACATTGTTTTGATTTCTGGGCAGGGCACACTGGAGTTGGCTGGGGCAGAGAGTAAGTGTGTATTTGCTCTGAGACTGTTAATTTGGTATTTCCATCCCAAGTTACAGGGAAGACTTCGGGCTGAGGTGGCTTGTGGAGGCAGACAGCTGTTGTCTGGAGGTGCAGAGGGCGAGGGGCTGGCCGGGCCGTCACTGAGGCCAGAATAGGAGGAAAGAGTGCAGAGGGCGAGGGGCTGGCCGGGCCGTCACTGAGGCCAGATTAGGAGGAAAGAGTGCAGCAAAGTCGGCGCTCCTTGGCCACTGCCAGCATTCAGAATTGTGTTTGCCTTGGCCTTAAACGCTGCCTTCCTGGATGCCCACAAAGTCAGGTTGTAACCGCTGGCCACTGCTGTGCTCACTGGCAGCCCCTCTGATTTACATGAGGACCTCAAGTGTATATTGGGCAGAATCCCCCAGTGCTTCTTGTACACCGCACCCTCCCCCCCTCCAGCCCCAGTTCAGCATTGCTCGGTGCGCGGCCAGTGGACTGGAGGCGCCTGTGTGCCAGCAGCACCGCCAGGCACGTGCCTAATGCTCTGGCCCTGTGTGTTTGTGTTTTCTTCCCGATTTCTGAGCAGAGACTCTGCGCAGCTACTTTTCCCAATATGGAGAAGTCGTAGACTGTGTTATCATGAAAGATAAAACCACCAACCAGTCTCGAGGCTTTGGGTTTGTCAAATTTAAGGACCCAAACTGTGTGGGGACGGTGTTGGCCAGCAGACCGCACACGCTAGACGGCCGAAACGTAAGTGCCCTTCCGGGAGCTCTCACCCACTGTCTCACCTGTCCTTCCTCTGCTTCATTTTGTCCTGGACTGTGACTGATGTTCACGTTAGAGCGTGTTTGAACGTGGGCTTGATTGGGAAGGATTAAGCCTTGGAGCTGAGGCTGGATATTGCAGGAGGATACAGGGTGAATGGAGCCGGCAGGGCGGGGCGGGCTGCTGTGCTGTGGCTGCTGTTGTGCTGACACCTTCTTTCCTAGAGAAACAGCCTCTTATTCACAACTGGCTGATTTGAAATTTCCTACAGATCGACCCCAAGCCATGCACACCCCGGGGGATGCAGCCAGAGAGAACACGGCCGAAGGAAGGATGGGTAAGGGGCTGGGCAGGGCGGCCTCCTCGTGTGTTCTCCACTCCACATGGAAAGGAAATACGTGCCTTCGATCTGCTGTTGTTGCTCATTAGGACTGACAGCGACGCAGGTCTTCTAGGTTGGCACTCGAGCAGCTGAGGATCACCCAGATTTATCAGTGCTGTGAGTGTGTTATCTCACAGCCAAGACAATTGTTACCAGTCTATCTTAAGAAAAAAAAAATGATAGCTAATGCCATTGATTGTCAGAAGCCAGTCATCTTTCTTCTGTGCCCTGTGTGCCCTCTGTGCTGGGCCTGGCCCTCCTCAGAGGTGGGCCATCCTTCCACTGCCGGGGCTGGGCCGGGCCGCCTCACAGCTCGTGCTGTGGCCACTCTACGGCTCCCCACTTGAGATCTCCTGACGTGGCAACTTGGGTTCTCTGACCTGCGGCCTTGGTGCTTGCCTGGCCGACAGGGCACCGTCCTGGCAGGGGGTCTCCTTGGCATTTGGGTCTCACCACCACCCACACCTCACCTTCCTGCACCCCCCACCACTGGGGCGGTGCAGATGGAAAAGCTCTTACCCTCCCTGCAGCACGTGCTGGACAGTGCAGACCTGGAGGCCTGCTGAGGCACCAGGTGCCAGCCTCTCCACAGTGTGGGCAGCAGGGCAGGGCCCGAGAGTCTGCATTTCTAGCAGAATCCCATCTACTGCAGGCTTCAGAACTCTTGGAACAATTCTTTTTTTTTTTTTTAACCTTTTATTGGGAAACTTTTTTTTTGTTTTGTTTTGTTTTGTTTTGTTTTTTGAGACGGAGTCTCGCTCTGTTGCCCAGGCTGGAGTGCAGTGGCGCGATCTCGGCTCACTGCAAGCTCCGCCTCCTGGGTTTACGCCATTCTCCTGCCTCAGCCTCCTGAGTAGCTGGGACTACAGGCGCCCGCCACCGCGCCCGGCTAATTTTTTGTATTTTTAGTAGAGACGTGGTTTCACCGTGGTCTCGATCTCCTGACCTTGTGATCCGCCCGCCTCGGCCTCCCAAAGTGCTGGGATTACAGGCGTGAGCCACCGCGCCCGGCCTGGGAAACTTTTTAACTACAGGAAAATTAGAAGAATAGCACAAAGAATACCTGAATATACCATCTAGATTTATCCATTATTAATATTTTATCAAATGTATCTATATGTATTTACATCCATCTGTGTCCACATACACCATTCCTAAGGACCGGAGGGCGCGTCTCCTAAAATGACAACCCCCACCGCACGCACCCACCGGCAGCATGCCGGAAAACGGCTGCCGGGAATCCCGTGTCATCTGTGTCTAGGCCCTGTTCCCAGCTCGAGAATTGTTTCACAAGTGTTTCTCATAGCTGGTTTTTTCAGACTGGAATCCAAGGTTCTTATTCCATCTGGTTATTAATTAATCTCTCTAGTTTTTATTAAGATACAATGGGCAAGTAGTAAACTACACCACTTGATGGATTCTGGCCCACGCACACACTTATGAAACCATCCCGACGTTCATGGCAGTGTGCACTTATCCCCAAAGGTTTATAGTCTCTTAATCCAAAGCAGTTGGGACAACTTAAAATATGATAACCATGGATAGGGAAAGAAAAAAAAGGATGGTTGGTGGGTGGGATCAGGAGAACAGCCCCAGCCCCAAGGGCGGCCTAGGAACTGGACCCGAGGCTCCTGGCTCTGGCCGCCCAGTGAGCGATGAGGGCCCGGGAAGTGGTGTCCCAGAGCAGGCGCCCTTGACAGCGGGAGGCTGGCAGAAGGGGCTGTGTGGTTTGGGCCACTGTTTCACGTGGCTCTTGAGCTGCTGGAGGTTTCCGTAGTCGTCTTTGTCACCTGCTAGAGAACTACAGGCTGAAATCCAACTTCATCTCTTCTCATGTCATCGCTGCTGCTGCCGTTCTCCTGCCATCCTAAAGTCCCTGCTTCACACTGGAGTGTTTTTCCACTTTGTAGTGGTTGTAATTCAGAATAACTGAAGGCATGGCACGCACTGTGCTGTGTGTCAGTTTAGCTGAAATTCAGCCTTGCAAAAATGCTGAATCCCTGTCTCCTTGGGTCTCTAGAAAGATGAGAAGCGTCTCAGCAGAGCCCACTGTTGTTGGTTGCCCTTTGGACTTAGCAGGCTTGTGGAGTGTTCTGCTCTGGCTTTCAGCTGACTCAGAACCAGTGCGGATTGAGCTTCACGTCCCACGCAGCTCGCGGGAGGGTTTGGAGGCTTCCTGCGTGAACTAACTGTCCTTCCCTTCTTCAACAGCAGAAAGGACCCAGGAGCGATAACAGTAAATCAAATAAGATATTTGTCGGTGGAATTCCTCACAATTGTGGTGAGACAGAGCTCAGGGAATACTTCAAGAAGTTTGGAGTGGTGAGTTTCTCCCCACCCCAGCAGCACTGTTGGGACAGAGCCGCTTCTGCTCAGTCCTCGGCCTTCTCGGGGCTGAAGTGGCGGAGCCGCAGGTGCGCAGGCCTTTCCGGCTGGGAGCTGTCTCTCTCTCATTTCCCTGACGCCTGCGCTCTCCAGAAAGACAAAGCCCAGCCTTTGCCTTCGTGGCCATTTCGCGTCCCAGTAGGGTAGTTCTGCAGTGAACCAGCTTGACAGCCTTCAGGGCAGCCGCCCGATTCCATTGTGAACACTGTGGGGTCAAGTGTCAGAGAGGGGCAGTTACACAGAAACGGGGTTCATCGTGGCCTGGGCGAGCCAGCCAGAGCTGATTTTCCAGTAGGCAGGTGGGAAAATGCCCGAGCTCAGTTGAGCCTGGTGCCAGAGGGAGCTCGGACAGCCGGGAGGGGGCCAGTGGGGAGCCGTCCCAGTCACCTGAGACAGGGGCATGCAGTCACCCCAAGGTCCTGCCGGGACTCATGCCATGCCCCGCAGGTCACACACGAGCCCCGCCAGCAGGACAGCCCTGCGTGCCCGGGTACTGCGCATGTTCATCAGCTGGTGCCTGAGGCCTGGGCCAGGAGTGAGAGGCCCCGAGCGGGGCCTGGGAGCACAGCCTCCACCAAGGAGCTGTGTGTGGCTGCCCCGCCACTTCAAGTGAGGGCCGAGTGTGCCCTTTGCTTCCCGCGTTTGGGTGGGAAGGGCTTCTGTGGGGTCTCCTGGTTCCCACGTACCCTGCATTCACACGTGGCCTGGTTCACACGTGGCCAACATTGTTGGCCCTTCCTGTCCCTCAGCACACATGTGAGCGGGGCCATGGGCAGCCCGGAGGCGGATATCCAGACGCCTGCCCTGGAGCTGCTTCTCACTGCCTGCTTCTGGCCCTGGGAGTGTTGGGGCTCCCACCTTTCTCAGACGGCAGCCCCATGGAGCAGCTGTTGCCCATGCACCTCCCCTGCTCAAGGAGGGCGCGCCCTATGCTGAGAGTTTGTGTTTGTGGGAACAGGCTGTGCCCTCAGAAGAACACCCACGGTGCTGGCCGTGGTGCCCGAACTGACGCCACTCTCTCCTTCCAGGTCACAGAGGTAGTCATGATCTATGATGCCGAGAAGCAGAGGCCCCGAGGTAAGGGCAGATCTAGTTTGTCCTCAGCCTTCTCCCTGCTCCTCCCTCAGATGGCAAACTATCTCACCCGCCAGGCACACACAGGTGGCGGCTGTAGCAAACAGCCTCAGGAAAGGACGATTTGGAGACAAATGACTAAAATGTGGGCTCCTCATGTGCACCCCATTCAGCCTGTCTGTGCTTCCCGAGGTCAGACGTCACACATTGTTTTTTGGCTTGTTCTTTTCAAGTTTTTATGACTTGACATGAGTCTCGGCCTGGATTCTGTTTTTCACTGTCCAGAAGAGTGTGGTCCTCCTGCATTTGACCTTCCTTCACCCTCGTCCAGTCCTCCCAGTGTGGCCGGTCTCATTTCGTGTCGTCAGCTGAGTCAGCTGGCTCGGTGTGGAGCTTGGACTTTCCGTGATCCATCTCATGCTTTTTTTTTTTTTTTCTTCTTTTCTTTTCCTTTCCTTTTTTTTTTTTTTTTTTTTTTTTTCGGTTTTGTTCCCTCTCTGAAGTCAGCAGGGCAGGTGGGAGGAGGGGTGAGGAGTCACCTCAGGGCCTCCCCTCGTTTTCCCTCAGCTTCCTGCCCGCCCATCCATGCTGGTTTGTGGAGCTGGGACGATGGGCGCCCAGTTTCTGTGCCCCTTTTCCGTGGCTGCTGCTGTCTGTCCCGCCCGCTGCCCGCATGGTTTTGGTTCATCGGCTGCTCTTGGCGGCCCCGGGAGCAGATCTGCAGCCTGGGTCTGCCCGCCGCGAATGTGCCGCCCCCGCACCGGCCCAGGTCAGTCCGGGCAGCCCCGAGCGCCAGGTGGCGCCGCAGCATGCCCGCCATGCTGGAGCATAGTTTGCCATTTGAACCTCCCTCCCCACGGTTAGGAGCGCTCCTCCTCCATGTCGGTTACGCTGTTAAGTCTTAGTCGTAACTTAATTTAGACATACATGCTTAGTGACGTACTTAAGTGTTTCATAGTAAAGTACAGTGATGTTAAGTAAGCTGTTTTTCCTTTTCTCTCTGTGAATTGTGTGTGATTAACGATATCTCTTTAGATTTCTCTTCTCCAGGTGCTAAATTATATCACACAGGTACAGGCCAGTCCCGCAGTCAGAGGAGGGAGCGGCTTTGCTCCAGTGGGGTGTAAACGAAGTTTCAGGTGTTTCTGTCCCGCTTCCTCAGTGGTGATGTCGCCTCTTGACAGCCGCATTCCTAGACAGCGCTCAGGGCGCCTCCCCCAGGACCCAGCGCCTCTTGCACTGTGCCCGGACCAGGCGAGCCCTGTGGTTTCAGACACTCCTGCAGTTTGCGAAAATGTCTACTTCTAAATATGTTGTTTCATTTTCATCACCGATGCCGTGTTCCAAATACTGCCTCTGATCTCGGGAAACTTGAGTGCGCGGGAATCCAAGGGTTGCTTCTAGATCCTCCTGGTCCCCCTCCGGCTGCCCAGAGCTGGCGCCCTTTCTCCTTGCATCCTGTCTTGTCCCATGTGGACGGGACATGGCGAGTGTTGCTGAGTCCACACTCGTGTACGGAGCACTTCGGGGCCAGCGCGTGGCCACATGTCCTTAGATGTTGGGCTTTGAAAGTGTCCCTTGGGTGTCAGGCGAGTGGAGGGCCAGAGAGACGCCACGGTACTGCTTGGCGGGTCCTCCCAGAGAGTGTGTCCTCTTCCCTTGGCCTTTCTGCATCTTCTGAGATGGGTCTGTGTCCCCCTCCCCACCACCTCCTCCCTCTTCCTCTCCATTGACTGAAGGTCATGGCCATGTCCCTGTCGGGGACCCCGCCTGTGTCTCAGGCACACAGTGTCTGTGCGGGTCCCCGCTTGGACCTCCCACGTCTGCCCTCGGCCCGCCTGCTCCAGCCGCTGCCTCGTTCACCTCTCACCCCCTCAGGTCTTCTCCATCCTGCGCTCCTCTCGCTGTGTGCCTTGCCCTCCTGGTCCCTCCGCCTCCTCCTCCTCCTCCTCCTCCTCCTCCTCCTCCTCCTCCTCCTCCTCCTCCTGCTCCTCCTCCTCCTCCTCCTGTCAGGTTGCAGACACTGCGTGCACAGCCACGCTCAGGTGCACGCGTGTGCTCAGGACGGTGGGAGGCTCCTGAACCACAGTGACCTTTGTCCCCTCACAGTCTGAGCTGCCCTTTCTGCCCCGTTTCCATCTTTCCCTGCCCCCAGTTTTGCTTGTCCGTTTCTGCCTGGTCCCGGCTACAGCAGCCCCGGTCCCTGTCTCTTCAGCTTGAGAGGCCCCATGGTGGGCCGCTCCTTCCGGGGGCCCTTGCCTGCTCCCACCCCCACGGCCCTTCTCTGCCGCGCTCATTCACACCTCACGCCCGTGTCGCACTGTCCCCTGCTGTGTGGTGCTTTGTCACGCACCCTGTGCCTCTGGCGTGGGCAGCCCATCTTCAGCCCGGTCTCAGCTCTTCCACGTCCGTCTTTGTTCTGTGAGGTCTTGGGCAGCTGTCTGCCGCGCACTTCCATCTGGGGAGGGGCTAGTGCTGCCTGGGCCCCGCCTCGGGAGGACTGTGCTTCGCGGCGTCGTGCTCCACCCAGCCGGGGAGGCCTGGAGAGTCCAGCGCACTCCTGCGCCTAGAGGAGGAGACCCGCCCCGTTAGCTGGGGGCCGCGCTCACCCCAGACCCACTAAACTTCGTTTATACTGCCACTCTCGTTGTTTGGGAAATGCTAAATTTTTTTTGCCTTTAAAATTTTCTGTTTTGATCCCATGGTGCATCTCGCTCTTGCTGCTGACAGCAGAGTCTGACCTGCTGGAACCCGTTGTGGCCTGTATCTTTGTGCATTGTTTATCTACCTGTATATAATATGCATATATGCGTATGATACGACCTCTCCTAGGACTCCTTGGGCTTACCCAACAGTGTTGGGTAAGCCTAGTGAGGCACCAGCTATGATAGATACTGTACCTGTTAACGCTTTAGAACGATATATGGCTGCTGTCAGCACTAGCTGCAAAGCAAATTGCAAGCCAAGGGGGAGAATCCTGGGTTTCAGAGAAGCAGACACACATCCACGGTGCACACCCCTGACTGAGGTGGAGCGTTCCACGTGGGCCCCCGGCCTGCAGGGTTCACTGGCAATCTCTCCATAGGCGAGAGCCAGAATATTCCAGCACAGGCCTCTGACCTTCCCCTGGGGGGCACTTTGTCTGCCAGTAGTGATGGAGGCCCTCACCGTTCCACTGTCTCCACTGCTGCTTTCTAAGATGAGCTCCTTGTTCCAAATCTGTTCGTGACACGGAGCCCCAGCCCTGGGTGTCTGGGGCGGAGACTTGACTTAGGCCTCAGTCAGCAGAGCCGTCACCGGGAGTGCGGACGTCACCGTCTGTCCACTCCGTGTCCAGTCGAGTGGCGGCTCCTGGGGAGGGAGGCAGCCGCCCCAGGGGCCCACAGCGCCCCACACACAGCTTAGCTGAAACCCAAGGTCGATCCCTCGGCCCGTCCCTAATACTGTTCATCATCCTGTTTTGTGTCACAACACCCTGCTACCTTGATTCACTCTTCGTCGTTGGCTAGGTTTTGGATTTATTACTTTCGAGGACGAACAATCAGTGGACCAGGCTGTCAACATGCATTTTCACGACATCATGGGCAAAAAAGTGTGTAGTTGTAGTTTTATTTTACCTTAAGACCAAACCAAGTCTTAGGCAACTTAGGGGTTTCACTGGAAAGGAACATTCCTTCACAGAAAGGGTCGGGCGAGTTCGTCCTGTGAACCTTCGCTGCCTAAGGTGGACCTGGGTCTTTAGATGTGAGGAGGGTCCTGTCCTTCCTAAGCACCCTTCCTGCGGGGTGGGCGTCTCTCAGCTTTGCTCCTGGAGCCCTCCCTCTGGGTGACCTGGGACTGGGCAGGGGGAGGGGGTGCTGGGGCCGGGCGGCTGTGGTGGTGTTGGGGCTGGCTCCAGTGAAACCGCAGCGTTGCCTCAGGCTTGGTTTCCACGACCACTCCTTCAGATGTCTGCAAATCCCCATTGTCCGACACTGACCTGTAATGTGATCAGCAAGGGACCTTTGAGAGCCCAGGTTCCGCTTAAAATCGAAAGCACAGTGGAAACATCATGAAGGACTGGTTGTTTGAATTGGGTCACTTACTGTGGAACTCCGGCACCAGCCACATGCTCTCGGTAGTACTCAGCCACCATGCAGTCAAGTGACCTCTGGTTGTGTCATCTTCATACTGTGTTACCCCCGGAGGTGAGAGGGACAGGAGGCCACCCCACCCCCACCCCCAGGCCAGCCCTTGGAAGGTGTGTGTCAGAAAGGGGTCCCCAAATCCTTGTTTTACCTGGACCCTTGGAGGTTCTTGAGAAGCGGACTCTGAAATAAGTAACTGGTAGAAATTCTACAGTGTGGAATTTCTTGCAGTTAGCAAAAGCTTAGGGGTCCAAGTTTTTGCAGGATTCCTGTCTTGGTCCTTTCAAACCAAGGAGCTCCGCTGGCTGTGCCAGGCCGCCTCACACACTGAGTGGGATTCTGACCCGGCCTCCCTGGTGTGGCAGCGTCTCCCTAACAAGAGACGACGCTCAGCCCTTGGGACAAGGCCGTGGTGGTTTTTTCAATTAAAATGTCCTGGAGGGAGCATCGCGCTCATTGTCTCCTGCCCCCGCCCTCTGCCCCAGCCCGAGGTCTCCATAGCAGAACTTTTTTAAAAACAGTAGCCTGTGTAGTTATTTTTATATACAGGTGGCTTAGATTTGGTTGCAGACTTCATTAATTCCCTTTGAACCCAACTAAAATAGGAGACACAATCTTTGTTCCGACATTCAGTGCAGCTTGTAGTTTAAAATTAGCATGCAGGCTGCATGGGTGCGCGACAGCACAAGCAGAGGTTCAAGGAGTCTGTGCTCAGCGTTTTAAGGGACTACAACGCTGACACTTTGGGGAAAGCATGATCTTGGTCTGTGGGACAGAAAGTGCTCTGTACAGCGCACACACCTGCTGTCCCTGGGCAGCCCGCAGGTGCCCCCAGCCGTGACTGGTCTGCGCGAGCTCCCAAGCTGGGTGACCTCAGTGTGGGTCTCGCCTTCCAAGCAAGGCAGTCGTTGGAGTCCAGCTTGCCCGGCGCCGACCTTCACTGGTTGGCTGGAGCGACACTGGCCCCTCATGGGGATTTTCTGTTTGTACAGTGTTTGGTCCCGGGCGGTAATTAACCCTCCATGCCAGGCGACTCTGCATTGGTGCATTCAGATAGGAAAGGGTAAAAGAATTTTTTTTTTTTTTTTTTTAAGTACAAGGACTGCTCTGCTTTGTAAGCAGGAACCACAGTCCCCTAAGGAGAGTGTGTGAGACTCGTTAATTGGAGTTCTTTGAAACGGGTCTCTTGGTCCTGCTGTCGCATTGCCGTGAGCTAACGGGATCCTGTTCCCATCATAGGCGGGTCCTTGGGGCATTGGGCCGGTGGGGGCTTTGTGCCTCACGGCTGCTGCTGTCTGTTCTCTAACAGGCAGAACTGAGGGATTCTGAACACCGGATGTGCAGCTCTCCAGACTGAGACCCCAAGGCCGGCTGCAGGCGGATCCATTGTCTCTTTATTCTCATTACAGTTTATCATAAAAATAAGACAAATTCAGGATTCTTAAATGCTGAGGCAGCCCCGGAATTGGGGGAGTTTTGTGTTGTCAATCCGCCCATATTTTCAAGCAGGCATTAAAGGAAGGTCAGCCACTGCGCCTAGAATAAGTAGGTCAGGCCTGCTCCATCCATTGTCCCCGGCCCTGCACCCTCCTCCTGAGAAGGCTGTGGCTCCTGACACGTCTAGAGAGCAAGGGCCCCGGGCTGCTGAGTGAACACAGTATGAAGATTGCTTACTGATCCAAATGTCCATTTTATTGCATGTTTGTTACTTTTTTTTGTTAGATGTAATGTAAGATTCTCTTATCACATCCATTCCCTCTGACATTATTTTTGAGTTAATTGAGATTCTTTAAGCGTTAGCCTGGGGAAGGTAAGTCTTTATCTTCCATTAGACATTTTAAATTAAAAAATCTAAGTAAAACACCAAGCGTGTTTCTCAGGTATGAGTTAAAAGCACAGGTGGGCGGGCTCCGAGCGGTCCAAAGGGCAATGAGGATGCCGATTGCTGGAAAGATCCTGGTCCCTTTTTGTACCCGTGTTTTCAAGAGGAAGGAGGACACTGCCATTTTACTTGAGTGAAAGACCCTTCATCATGCAGGAAACCCCGAGGGCTCTGGGCTCGGTCCTGCTGCCCTGCAGCGGGCGGGCTCTGTGTGTCTTACAGTTGTATCTGTTGTACCTGAGAAACATTTTTTAAACAAAAAAATTCAACACAAAAAAAATTTTTAAGAAAAAAATGCTACTGGCCTAAATAAGGTTTATAGTTAAGTATTTAGTCTTAAGTTGTAAGATGCTAAGTGTAGTCGTAAGTTACCCGAGGGTGTGTCTAAAGGGAAGGGGGTGCTGGGACTGGCAGCCTCGCCCTAAACCAGAGCTCGGTTTGTTTAGGTGGAAGTTAAACGAGCTGAGCCTCGCGACAGCAAGAGCCAAGCGCCGGGACAGCCAGGTGCCAGCCAGTGGGGGAGCAGGGTCGTGCCCAACGCTGCCAATGGCTGGGCAGGCCAGCCCCCGCCCACGTGGCAGCAAGGATACGGCCCGCAAGGTAAGGCCGAGGCACAAGTACCTGTGGGAAAATTCCCCTTCTCAGACTCGACCTGGGCATCCTGGGCTCTGCGATCACCATGGCCTCCACACCTCTGCTGTGCATGCACAGAGCCGATGTTGGCAGAGCTGGCACAGCACAGTGTCCTTGAGCCCCCACGAGGTGCCAACTGAGAGCCAGCTCCTGGGCAGCACCCGCAGCCTCCTTAGTAGCGGGGTGGCCACGGCTTCGGTGCCCGTCCGGGGCCTGGGACTCGCTGTCACGGGGAAGAGCTGCAGTGAGCGTCTGCACCTCGCAATCATGTGCCACAGCGGGTCTGAGCAATGAAACCCTGAAAGGGCTGGCATTGCCAAGCTGAGCTCAGAATCAGGGTGCTGCCCCCAGGGGGCCATGAGGACCCGGCAGGCTTTGGATCTTTGCCACCTGCCGTTCCCTCTGCAGTGCCATGGGCCCTCTGTGGCCAGACCCATGTGTGGCCGACCTGCCCCCCTCGGAGCTTCCAGCAGCCACAGAACCCCTGGGCTTGGCGGCAGCCTGACCCAAGTTGCAGGTCAGGGTTCCAGATGTGCCTCATCCGGGTCCCGAGACTGGCTTCCCTGCACCTCGTCTAAAATCTTTCTCTCTGGAGCCTCCCTTGTTGGAAACTCAGAGGTGCTGTGGGACGGTCCCTGCCCTCTCGAGGGTTAGAAGTCAGGTTTCTCTGGGTTCCTCAGGTGGGGCTGGGAGGTCACCCGTTCCCCAGTCAGCAGACACAGTGCCTGCCGCCTGTCAGGGCGCAGAGGAAAGTGGCTTCAAGGCTGTTCTACGGGGGTGGGGAGCGCCTCTCTGCTCAGCATTCAGGGCCTTTGCCCTCAGGACAAACGAGCTCTGAGCACAGGAGGCTCCAGGCTCGGTCCCAGCCCCTGACGTCCATGCTCTGCGGCTCCTTCTCTGCATCGGGCACCTGGGTGGACATGGCGCCAACCTCCTCTTCTGTTCTCTTATCTAGGAATGTGGGTGCCGGCAGGACAGGCGATTGGTAAGTCCTTGTTTATAGAGCAAAGGTGGGGACAGAAGCCACATGGCAGGCTGACTGACCAGACATCCTGGGGCAGCCAGCAAAGCCTGGTTCCTGTGTCCTGAGTGCTAGAGAGGAAGAGGGTGAGGGTCCTGCTGGGGACTTGATCTGGTTGTGGCCAGGCTGTGTCGTCCAGCGCTCTCTGCCCATCACCCCTGTACTGTGTGTTTCAGGTGGCTATGGACCGCCCCCTGCAGGAAGAGGAGCCCCCCCGCCACCCCCACCGTTCACCTCCTACATCGTATCCACCCCTCCTGGAGGCTTTCCCCCTCCCCAGGGCTTCCCTCAGGGCTATGGTGCCCCGCCACAGTTCAGTAAGTCTAGGGGGCCTGTGGGAGGGCCTCCCGCCTGCTCCGGAGACACCACGTGGTGGGCGGGGGTGATGGGGAGTCTTATGTTACACGTCCGGCCTCAGCCACAGGGAAGGCCATAGGTGGGGTGCCGGCTGGTCAGCAGGTCAGCTGCCACCAGGCCCTTCACCTGCAGATGGGCTCTGTTGCACGTGGCCTCGCTGGTTATGCTAAAGGGCGACCCAGGCTCCTGTGGGTTGGAGAACTCACTGCAGGAATGTCTGTGCCCAGCCAGTTCTCACAAGCTCCTGAGGAGACGGAGCCTGCCTGGACTTCGTCTCTTAGCCTGGTACTTCAGGATTGTCTGGCATTTGTTTGAGGGTGCACAAGCTCTAATTTTTTTTTCTTTTTTTTTTTTGAGACAAGAGTCTTGCTCTGTCACCCAGGCTGGAGTGTGGTGGTGCCATCTCGGCTCACTGCAAGCTCCACCTCCCAGGTTTACGCCATTCTCCTGCCTCAGCCTCCCGAGCAGCTGGGACTACAGGCGCCGCCACCGCGTCGGGCTAATTTTTTTGTATATTTAGTAGAGACGGGGTTTCACCGTGTTAGCCAGGATGGTCTCGATCTCCTGACCTCGTGATCCGCCTGTCTCAGCCTCCCAAAGTGCTGGGATTACAGGCGTGAGCCACCGCGCCCGGCCTCACGAGCTCTCAGTTTTTACTAATTTTCCTGTACCCGTCAGTTGTAATTACAGAGCTGAGTGTAAGATCAGCCGACACACCCAGGGTTTTATTTTATTTTATTTTATTTTTTTGTTTTGTTTTTTTTGTTTTGAGATGGAGTTTCACTCTTGTTGCCCAGACTTGAGTGCAGTGGCCCAGTCTTGGCTCACTACAACCTCCGCCTCCTGGGTTCAAGCAATCATCCTGCCTCAGGGTCCTGAGTAGCTGGGATTACAGGTGCCCGCCACCACGCCCGGCTTATTGTGTATTTTTAGTAGAGAACAGGTTTCACTATGTTGGTCAGGTTGGTCTCGAACTCCTGACCTCAGCACACCCAGAATTTTAGACGGGCCCCCAGGGTGGGGCCTTGGCACCCTCCAGTAGAGAAGAAGGGACACGGGCCATACGTAGGGTGTCCTTTCTAGGAGTCTTGCGTCCCTTACCTGCCTAGCCAGGGATTGCGCCTCACAGCATGCAACCAGCAGGAATGGTATCGTGATCTGATTTCACCTGCAGCCCCTGGGCCCTGGGGGTGTTTTACAGTTGGGGCATATCACAGTGTGAGCTAGTCCTGTCTGGGGGGCTTGGAGGCTCCACATGGCCATGGCACAGGAGCAGGCAGTTCCGCCCTCTGGCCTGAATCAGGCTCTGCACTTGGAGGCCCGTGGGCCAGATGACTGATAGGAGGCGAGCTGGGTAGAACCTCGGCCCACCTGATGTCCAGCAACAGAGAGCAGGGCGGCAGCACCTCCGGCCCGGCAGTCCCTTCCAAGCACGTCAGGATGCGCCCTTGCCTGTGCTGGCAGCTTCCTAAACATGGGGGCTGGGCATGGGGGCAGGTTTTTGTCTGAAGGAGCGATTTTGCTGTGGGGTTACTTGCTCCTTGAGTTCTTGTCCGAGGCCCACCTGGCGGCTGCTCCGCGACAAATGAGGCAGCCGTGCTGCAGCTCAGCGTCCCGCCACGCTCCCAGGAGCATGTGTTTTCTTGGGGGGAGCGGCCCAGGACCGTGGCTCTGTGGTCCATTCTGTGGATGTCCACAAGGCCTGGGCATTCTGTGGGTTCGGGTGGCAGTCCCGTCCAGGCAGCTCCTGCTGGTCTGCCCCAGCTGCACAACACGTCTCGGGCCTTGCTGTCTTGTGCCTCTGCAGGTTTTGGCTACGGGCCTCCACCTCCACCGCCAGATCAGTTTGCCCCTCCGGGGGTTCCTCCTCCACCGGCCACCCCCGGGGCAGCACCTCTGGCTTTCCCACCGCCTCCATCTCAGGCCGCCCCGGACATGAGCAAGCCCCCGACAGCTCAGCCAGACTTCCCCTATGGTCAGTATGGTAAGTGGTCTCCTGCCATGCCGCATCCCCGCTGGCCCCAGGACCCTGGGCACGGCCTGCCTTCTCCTGCTTCCTTCCCCTGCTGGACGCCCCCCAGCCTTTACCTGCTGGGAAGGGGAGAGGGAGGAGAGGGAGGTGCAGGGGTTGTTGGAGAGACCTTGTGGCAACTCCGGCCCCAGCAGAAGGGAGCGCGGGAGTCTTGGTCGCAGCAGAGCATTCGTCGCAGGGCCTGCATGTGTGGGAACCTGAGTGGTGACTGGGTCAAGGGAAGTGGGTCCCACGAGGCTGTGATCACTGTCTCAAGGTTGAGGCCCTTGGTGTGGGTCCCGCGGGCACTGGCCCCTTGGTGGGTTCCAGTTGCTGACGTCATCAGCATTCTGCTGGGTCCAGACCCCGCTTGGGGCAGAAGCTGGGTCTGTAGCAGGCGTGGCCTGGATGTGGGCTTCGCCCTGGGCTGGATGGCTGTCGTGGCTTGGATCTGCCTGGACGTGATCTGTAGGCAGCGCATGTGCTTCTGGGGCAGGAGCTTGGGGGGGGCAGGGTCAGCACGGGTCAAGGTCTGCATGTTTGTAGTTCTTGCCCTGCACCGAGCCAGGAGTCACAGCAGCCTTGCTCAGGATCAGTGCGGTGGCCTCAGTGGGCAGGGTTCCAACCACAGTCGGCCCCTCCAGCACCAGGGGTCATTCCCAAGCCGGGTTTGAGAACATGGGGCACCCGTCTCCAGGTGGCCGCGGGCTTCTGGGGTGCCTGTGAACACGCTTCCTTTAGGCCTGGTGGAGGCCGGGGCGTGGGAGTTGTTTGGCCGAGGTGCCCGCCCCCCCACCTCGCATGGCTCTGGTTCCCCTGCCCCCACGCCCAGGCCTTGGGCCGAGGTTGCCGCATGTGTGGGTTCTTGACCCACCACCAAACCCTGGCGTGTCTGAGACTGGCAGGGGGGCGTGAGGCGCCCGGTTGGGGCGTGGCGTGTGTGTCAGCCGCTGCTCTTGGTGGCGGCTGCTTGGGTTGGTCACCCCGGTCTCGTCTCTTGCCAGGCCTGGGTTCCTATTCTCCAGCCCCGCCGGGCTGCGGCCCACACTTTGTTTACAGTCTTATGGTCAGGCTGAGCAGTGATGTGGCCTAGGTAGGTGCCGCCTCCTTCTCCAGGGTCCTCCCACCCGCCTGCACCGGGAGGTGGACGTGGCTTCCTCTGCCGTCCCGGGCGGGGGTGGACGCTGGCGGTGCCCTCTGGGATGGGGCCCTTGCCGGTGCCAAGATGTTGGCCACAAGCCTTCAGCGGGCCCAGGATCCCCCAGAGAGAGCCCACGCCCACCCGTGCCCATGTGCACCCGACTGGGAACCCAGAGGTCATGGGAGGGGCTTCTTGCCAGGTGTGCAGTGGGGTGGGGAGCAGCCCGAGCAGCTCTGTCCTTGTGAAGACACCGCTGTCCATGCTCCTGAGGTCGGCTGTGTGGGCCGGACAGGCTGCAGGGTGTGCTGGCCCCTCAGCCAGTGGTGTCACTGGGGCAGTCAGGTTGGGCCCAGAGACCCTTCCCTGACACGTGCCACCAATGGATGTGCCCTGACAGGAAGGACAACGTGGGGTCTGGTCTGCGATGGAGGGGCAGGCCCTGTATCACTGCAAGGGCCCATCAGGGGTTTTCTGAAACTCCAAGAGCCAGCTTTGTAGAAGCCCTGTCCGCCGTGGTACCTCGGGGCATGCGTGTCTCCAACCCCCGAGGCTTCTCCAGCCTCCCCTCGCCCCCGCCCTCGCCCAACCACGTCTTCGGGATTGAACAGGGAAGCAGCGAGGTTATGTGGGCCGTGAGGGCTCTGGAAGCCACTTTTCTCTGTGTGCGCCCTGCTCACGTGATTTTGAGGGAGAGAACACGCCCGGGGCTCCTCTCTCTGGCCCAGGTGCTGGCCTCAGAAGGGCCCCACCCCACCCTGTGGGGCCGGTGGACTCAAGGCGGGCTCGGCGGAACTGTGTCCAGGTGGCCACGCTCGATGGCAGTGCCAGCTGCCCGGGGACTGCCCCGAGCTCACAGGACTCTCTCCCCCAGCAGGTTACGGGCAGGACTTGAGTGGCTTTGGACAGGGCTTCTCGGACCCCAGCCAGCAGCCTCCCTCCTACGGGGGCCCCTCCGTGCCAGGGTCCGGGGGCCCCCCCGCCGGTGGCAGCGGCTTTGGACGAGGGCAGAACCACAACGTGCAAGGGTTCCACCCCTACCGACGCTAGCCCGCGGCGCCGCGACGCCTGCACGGCCGACCCAGGATTCCAAACTTGGGAACTCGTGACAATCACAAACGTGGCGGCAAAGTAGCGACTCAACCTTGGGGGGCGGGGGGGCGCGAGGCTTTTGGAGCGGCTGTGGGTGTCGTCTGGACTGAGGTTTTTAAATATTTCTTTCTCTAACCCATCAGCACAATAAAAAAAAGTCACTGGTTCAACAACAGGGTTTAAAAAAAAATGTCTTCAGCTTTAATTCAAAACTTCAGGTTTCTTTTTCTTCCTTTTTTTTGGAAATTATTTTCCTGAGCCTTTTGTTTTACGGTATATTGTAAACTTTTATGTTAAAGAAAAAATATACATTTACAAATTGTGAGATTTTTAAGAGAAATTTTCTACAATGTATACTGGCTTATTTTTTAATTTAAAACAGGGTTTCCGTCGGCACTGGTGGAGGGGGGTGCGCTGTTAGTCTCCTCGCTCCTGGCTTTGGGGGTTGGGACTTGGTGGTCCAGAAACTCTGGGAGCTTCAAGAAGAAATCTACTGAGTGTGTTTCTGTTTTTTGTTTAATTCCTTGCTTTTGTCAACTGACCTGCTTGGTAGTGTCTGAGGTGAACTGTGGGGGTTGCGCACAGCCAGCCACGTGGATCCCACGGCAGCGCCGAACCGGAACCGAGTAGGAAGCCGTTCTCCCCAGGCACGTGGCTTCAGGGCGTTTCCCATTGACCAGTTTGACCCTGGTTTGAATAAAGAGAAGTGCGTTTGGATTAGAAACCACTTTGTGTCCGTTTTTTCCCTCCTTGGTCTTGGCCTGTGCCTACCCTTCCAGTGCCTGGAAAGGTCTGAAGCGTGACGGAGGCGCCCTCACCCTGCCCTTGGCTCTTAGTGGTTTCAGCAGCGCCGAGGGCTTCGGGGCAGAGGCTGAGCGGAGAGCTGGGCCCGTCCCTCAGTGGGTCTTGCGATGCTGTGACTTTTAGGAAGTGGCCGCCACCGGTTTTCTGGGGGAATGTGGGCTCCAGGCTTTTCTCATCTCAAGACCTTTAGTCACATCTTTTGCCATGGAAGGTGATGCATCCCCAGGTTCTGGGGATTAGGACAGGGGCATCTTTGGGAAGCGACTCTGTCACTCTGTCAGGGAAGGCGAGACTTATAAAAAGGGCCGGGCGCGGTGGCTCACACTTGTAATCCCAGCATTTTGGGAGGCCGAGGCGGGTGGATCACCTGAGGTCAGGAGTTTGAGACCAACCTGACCAACATGGAGAAACCCCATCTCTACTGAAAATACAAAATTAGCTGGGTGTCGTGGCGCACGCCTGTAATCCCAGCTACTTGGGAGGCTGAGGCAGAAGAATCGCTCGAACCCGGTTAGGTGGAGGTTGCAGTGAGCCGAGATCGCACCATTGCACTCCAGCCTGGGCGACAAGAGCGAAACTCCGTCTCAAAAAAAAACAAAAACAAAAAAAATGACCGCGAAGTCCCAAATTGGAAGCCTACAGCGTGCCAGGCGTGAGACTGCAGGCAACAGCCAGAACCCCTGCCCCAGTTCATATTCTGGGGACAGGGAAGGTTTGGCTTAGTTTGGAGAGAGCCAAGAAAAGGGGTACCTCCCACATGCCTGTGCAGCGCAGCTTCCTCACTGAGACAGGACCCCTCAACGCCTCAGCCCAGGAAGCCAGCTCCATTCCCTGCTGTCAGAGCCTTCTCCCATGTCCTCAGGAGCTGCTGCCCCAGTTTCCAGGAGGGCCAGGCGGGGGCGGCTCTCTCTCCACACCACAGGTCATCATGGTGTTGAGTGTCAACCCCTCCCATCACATTAGCTCCCCCAGCCAAGGGGCAGCACTCACAAAATCAGCTTCCCAGCCAGGACGGTATCTGCTGCAGGAAAATGGGCAACGTGGATGGGCCCCACACACAGGTCCTGTGCTCCTCGGGATGGAGACTCAGCCCTTCCTGGGTACAGTGTAATTGCTTCCCTTGGGACTGTGGGGATGGATGGCTGGGGAGAGCTCAGCTCCCTGGACAGTGCCACAGCTAAAGTCGGGTTCCCAGAGGTTTTGTGCTTTTTTTTTTTTGAGGAGTCTCAATGTCACCCAGGCTCACTGCCAGCGCCTCTCATGCCTCAGCCTCCCAAGTAGCTGGGATTACAGGCGCGCCACCACCATGCCTGGCTAATTTTTTGTATTTTTAATAGAGATGGGGTTGGCCAGATTGGTCTTGAACTCTTGACCTCAGATGATCCACCCGCTTCGGCCTCCCAAAGTGCTGGGATTACAAGCATAAGCCACCGTGCCCAGCCGGGTGCCACATCATAGTTCATAATCACTTTCAACTTTATACTTAATTCCAGTAAGATATAGAAACGTCACTCCTAGGCCGGGCATGGTGGCTCACGGTTCTAATCCCAGCACTTTGGGAGGCCAAGGCGGGTGGATCACCTGAGGTCAGGAGATCGAGACCAACATGGCCTAGCCAACACGGAGAAACCCTGTCTCTACTAAAAATACAAAATTAGCCGGGCATGGTGACAGGTGCCTGTAATAGCTACTTGGGAGGCTGAGGCAGGAGAATCACTTGAACCCGGGAGGCAGAGGTTGCAGTGAGCCGAGATCACGCCACTGCACTCCAGCCAGGGCAACAGGAGTGAAACTCCGTCTCAAAAAAATAAAAAAAAGTCACTCCTACATAGTTCTAGTTACTCCTCTTCCTTTTTGAGCTATCCTTATTATTCATACTACATTTACATAACAAACCCAGTGATATTCCTAACTTTATTTTTGAGACAGGGTCTTGCTTTGTTGCCCAGGCTGGAGTGCCGTTGGCGTGATCACGGCTCACTGCAGCCTCGACCTCCTGGGCTCAAGGCTCAGCCTCCTGCGTAGCTGGGAATTACTGTATTTTTTAATATTTTATGTCCATGTGTACACAAATTTTTGTAAACACACATTTTTATATTTTTTTGTAGAGAGGCAGTCTCGCTATGTTGCCCCTTACTAACTTATATACAAAATGTTATAGCTGTTAAAGCCTGAATTGTGCTTTTCAGGGAGGTCTTGTCCCTGCTCTGGTATCTGTAATGACCTGTCTGCTTCCCACACGGGGACCTGAACCCTCAAACCGCACCTACGAGCAAACAGTAGGCGCTCCATAGATACTTGTTGAGGTGGGTGCCATCGTGTAGATGACGGAGCACGAACCCGAGGCTCAGACAGGGGAGGCGGCGTGTCCAAAATCCCACTCCGTGGAGGGAGCGGCTCTGCAGACCTCAGACGGCGGCTGCTCTAATCCCCGCAGCCTGTGTTTTGCCCTCCAGACGGCAGAGGGCGTGTGTTCGCCGCCGGGAAAGCGGAAGCGCGTGTGCGCGCACAGCTGAGGGGGCGGGACACGCCGGCAGTCTCGCGATAACTGCGCAGGCGCGGACCAGAGCGCTCTTTTCTGAGCATCCGGCAAGATGGTGAGTGCTGCGAGTTGGGTAGTCTCTACCGGGCCTATCCGGCGCCATCCACCCTCTGACCGTCCCGCGGGGGCCGCAGTTCGGCCTCCCGACTACGGCGGCTTGCTACTGACCCTGGAGGCGGCTGGATGTTGGGGCGCGGGGCGGACCCGGTGGGTGTCGGGACGACGCGGGGTCGGGAAGGCCTGTCCGGGCCTTCATGTCTGGGTCCCCGTAACCCGGAGCCGCGCGTGACCCCCAGGGACGGGTTAAGGCGGTGTGTCCCTGTCGGGCTTCTGTCCCCGGCGGCGCCGCCGCGCGTCTTCCGCGGTGTCCTCGGGCCCGGTGGTCGTGGGAGGTGGGTGTCGGGATCCCGCTGACGCCCGACCCGCGCCCGCGCAGGCAGAGGTAGAGCAGAAGAAGAAGCGGACCTTCCGCAAGTTCACCTACCGCGGCGTGGACCTGGACCAGCTGCTGGACATGTCCTAGTAAGGGCGGCTGGCAGGGGTCGCGGGCGGGGCTGGGCCAGCGGTGGGGCTTGTCCGGGTGCGGGCGGTGGGGCGGGGGTCCGGGGGTCCGAGCGCCTCTGCGGCGGTGGGCGAGCACAGTCTCCGCCCGGGTTTGGGACTGAGCGTGGTCTTGCGCCCAGAAAACTGTCCAGAGACGTTGAGGTTTTTACTTATTTTCAACCTGCTCCCCGTTGTTACCTTTTCCGCGGATTAGTTGGAGGGTGTAGCCACTGTCTGTAGCCAACGTGACTTAAGATAACGGGTAGCCTTGGATTCTAAGGGCAGTGGCAGTAGCTGGGTCCTGTCCAGGCAGGGTGGTGGTGGGCATCTGGCTTTCCTTTTTATTTTTTTCATTTTTTTTTTTTTTTTTTTTTTTTACTATTTTGAGACGGAGCCTCATC